>NW_027526385.1:89492811-90045317 GCF_048455015.1 Haemaphysalis longicornis
AGAATTCGCGTAAGGTACACAACAGACTAAAAGGCTCAAAGCAGCCTTCTGGAAAAGAAACACACATGCCTAAGCGCAGACGACCTTGCAAGTCGACCCAGCGTAAAAGTCCGATTCGCTCTATCCTGTTTTTATTGAAGTTGATCTGTTGGTTGGTTTGGGTTTCCGATATACCTTTGAAAACAGAAGGGCTATTTCGTCTATTGGAGTAAATATTGGTATGAAAACGCACCACCAAAAAATCTCCCACCTCCCCTCGCGGGAACCCCTGTGTAGATGCGACGCATAGGGGGTTCACGTTGCAGCGTTGGACAGCGTAGGAACGGCGCTAGAACGATGGAGCGGAGCGGCGCAGGCACCGCGTTTTATAGCGCGCATAACGGTGAGGGGACGCGCCGGCGCCAGTGCGTCTGCCGCG
Source organism: Haemaphysalis longicornis (assembly GCF_048455015.1). NCBI lineage: Eukaryota > Metazoa > Arthropoda > Arachnida > Ixodida > Ixodidae > Haemaphysalis > Haemaphysalis longicornis. The sequence continues at coordinate 89,493,230 of NW_027526385.1, forward strand.
GCTATGACGCAACACAATCCACTTTAATCCAAATCCAAGCCAAGCCAATCCAAACCAATTCAATCCAAGCCAATCCATTCGAATCTAATCCAATCCCCCTCGCGAGAGAGTGTTCGCTATCGGAGAGGAGAATTGGTGAGCGGCGGAGAGCGAAGCTGGCGCGGCGAGGAGAATGGGGGAGGGGTGGACGCCGACAACGCCGGACGGATGCAGGGACAAGGCGAGTGAATGAGATGCGTTCGCATCTAAAATTAACCGACGCGAGATTGCCTTACAGATGAGCCCATATTTTAATGTCAGCGTTCGTTGGCGTCGCAGTCACGACTCTCGGTGAGCGCTCCTGGACTTCATTTACTTCTCATCGGACCTGTAGGCTTTTGACGCCGTTGTGGCTTGATCCCATCAGCGTACTTGCAGACAGTCTTGTCCGCGTCTTCCTTCTTGTCTAGGTTCTTGCAATGTGAGGTGTTTAACGCCGGGTCTGTTGTTCTGGCAAACAGTGCATGGCCCGAAGTGTGGCGCTGTGCGGCATCGCGAGCGGAGGTGGACAAGGGGTATTCGGGAAGGGGGAGGGCGAGTTGGGACGAAGGTGGAAAGTATGGAGGTTATGTGGGTGATAGTTCCCAAAGTTAAGTGCAGTTCTTTGAATCCGGAAGCACTGTGAAAAAAAAAAGAAAACGGGGTACATGTGGGAGAGGGGAAATAAACGAAAAACAAATGAAGCTGCCGCGAACACAAGAAAATAAGTAAGGCAAAATATCAGTGCGGAACACTGGAAGGTACATGTGATGCCCGCAAACATTTCTGAGGCTATATGCGACTTTACTCTGAATAAGTCGTAACAATGGTGCCGTGGCAGTCAGCAAGGTCAGCGTTTTCTGTTTCCAGTAGACGAACTTTAGGTGCCCGATCCCTGGATCTTCCTTTTTCTAAATGCATACTACTTGTGGCCGCTGTTTTGCATTTTTTCGTCGCAAGATAGGTAATCTGCTCTGTAGCCAATGCGCGTTCCTACAACTACAAAGCACAAAAAAAATGGCTGGCGATTACGATACCCCCTAATGCGATATTTGGGCGCAGGCGCAGTGTGTTGAGGCAGCACTCACTCGTGGGTTCTCTCGACGGCAGCGATAATGAGCCTCCGAGTCGGCGGCGCGAAATGAGTCACAGGAGGAGTCCCCGAACTGCGTCTTAAGCGAACGCACATAATATACACGTGCACGCCCCCATAGAGTTTCTCACTAGCTCAGAAACTCTATGCACGCCCCCTCACGTTTTCGCCAAGCGTCGCGCCGTCGAGCGCCTCATACGGGCACAGCGTATGCCCCTCCCCCCCTCTCCTATCCACCGCACACTTTCAGAGAGCGCTGGCTCGCGCCGCCACGGCGAACCGCCCTCCCCTCCCAATTTCTCGACCCTCTCATTATTCGCTTTCTTTCACTCGTCGGTCTTCCCATTGTTTGCTTTTAGATGCGACGCTGAGAGCACCTCTTGTCGGCGGCTCTGTCCTTCCTGCGTGCGTCCGTCGTCGTCGGCGGCGGTGGCGTCCGCGCTCTCCTCCGCTCACCCCATCTCCTCTCCGATAGCGAACACTCGCTCGCGAGGGGCATTGGATTGGATTCGATTGGCTTGGCTTGGCTTGGCTTGGATTGGATTCGATTATATTGTATTTGGATAGGATTGGATTAAAGTGGATTTTGTTGGATTGTGTTGCGTCATAGCCGCGGCAGACGCACTGGTGCCGGCGCGTGCCCAGGTGAGAGCGAACACTCTTTCTCAACATCTGCGGGTGTGTGGCCCAGTGCGCCCTCACTCTGCCGGTGGGCGGCGCTGTGCGCGGTGCTGCGCATGTGCAGTACTCTCTCTCTCCGCGGTCTCCTCTCCTTCGGGCGCGCTGCGCATATAACCGGTGTGCCGCTCTCCGGCGGCCTTTCGGTCGACGGTTGCTCTTCGATTGCGCTTGAACCCCCTCAGCGTCGCATCACACCAGGGCTCCCGCGAGGGGAGGTGGGCGTAATTTTTTCTTTCACTCGTTTCTTTCACTCCTGACTGAAACGTAAGAAGAAAAATTGGCCGCGTATCTACTCACTTCGCTGCAATTTTCGTCGAAAGACAGTAGCCTTGTGCCGCCCCTTTCCCGCGCAAATGCATTCCTTCTCTTTCCCGCCCATCTCCCACGATCTTCGCCTCCCGTCTGGCTCGTTCCACGATAAGCAGGGCCTAGGGTTGTTCCAGCCGAGTCAATTTTGCCGCGTTCCACGGCTGCGCGCGATCTACTGGAATATTTTGTTACGGTTGGACTTCTCGGAATGCCGCCACGAGGGGGCGCCGCGAGCGCATGTTGCACCTTTTGGTCAAAACGTTGATTTAAGCGTGTATCTGTTTATATGCTATGGCAAAAATTAGGCATCCATTGTTATTTATGTAAAAGAACAACAAAGTATCTGGGATGTCGTGCTTCAAACATGCCTAATCTTTTATTCGTGTTCGGCAATGATGACAAATATGACCACTGCCACCACATTTTGTAGTTCGGAATTGTTTTGCCTAAATAAACACCTCGTTCAAGAGTTTTTTTTTTTTTTGTCTTTGGGCAGGGTGGTTGAAAGAGCGACACGCAGATAGACAGGCGAAAATATTCGCGTTTAAGTAGCCCATGATAGACCATCCTTTTTACTAAGCTCCACGAGGTCTGACCGAGCTCACCTCTAGATAAAACGGTGGGCGATGCATTACCGCACAAGAACAATTTTGTAATAATTACCCTTTAAGAATTTATCATTTTGAAAGTGTTCCGCCAAACTCTCTACAGTTGCTTGAAGATTTGTTTTAAATTTTTGTCCCGGGCTCCTCGGGTAATTGCAGTCGGTTCAGCATCCTACTCTTGGCAAATTATGGGGCCAATTATTTCGCCGCTGAACATCTCATTTTTTTATTTCTTATTTCTCCCTCTTATTTCTGCCGTTTCTTTGCGAAGCGTGTGCTTCCCATCTAAGACTGGGGGACGAAAGGTGCCATTTAAAGCCATTTTAACAGTACATCCGCGGTCCAGGGTTAATTAGACTGCCAAGAAAAAGTCGATAATAAACTGCCCCTAGGACAGTCACGTTCCTTCGAAGGTTATTTGCTAACTTTTGCCTTCGCTATGGAGTAGAGGCAATGCATGCCACGTGGGCAATTTGGTCGGCTACCAAGAAAACGTAAATTAGATCCACCTTGAGAAGATGGCCCTCATTAGCGGACCGGCCTGTATACGCAGATATTGGTTTTCTGGGTATGGTTACACACCGACGCCAACTGACGAGCTAAGGAATAACAGACGACGGGAGATGAAGAGCAGACGACAGGTTAGACTTAGCAGACGATGCCACACATGACGCAGACAAATTGGGACTTGGCGCTTCACATGAGCTACGGTATAGTAAGGATGGATGGAATTGTTATTACTTGGAGGGAGACACTAAAAAAATTCGAGCTGAAGTTCACCCACTCGTGCTGTTAGGAGGCCATAACATTTCTTTTCCTTCTTTATTACAGGAAGAAAAAAAAGGAAAAGTTGACGCCATATATGAGCGCCGGCTACTCCTTATCACGTACGGTAAATGCTCTTATGAATACATTGCAACGAGCCCACAGTTCTCGAAAGGTAAACCTCGCGTCGCGTCGAAGGTCAAATATCGCGTCTCTAAGAAGAGACGCAACAAAGGTGATAGCCATTTTATCCGTCTAGAGAAAGATAAAAATGCCGTAGGGTACACATCAACCGGATAAGAAAGAGCGCGTAATGTTTCGGTAAACTAAGCTTCAAAACTGTCCCCGCTTCACTTTATGAAAACGTAATGAATTAGAAACAAAAATTAAAGCCGTTCCACTCAACGTGACAGCTGACGGAAGTGCAGAGAAAGTGATTCGCTATAATTGGCTGTAGCGCCATTACCCGCTCACTTCTACCACCCAATGCAATTCAAATTTCCCTCCTCCGCAGTGCTCGCGCGCCCCCTGCATGAAATACCGCAACCCAGAGTACTGTTATTTTTGTGCTTACTTTTCCTCCCGCATGTGCCGCGTTGCACTGTCGCTTTTTTCGCTACATCGTAAAAACAATCCCAACGAGTATTCCTAGCTAAATTAACGCGGGTTCTGCCGGTTAATTACACATATTTTGCGTCAAATGTACCTGCAGTTTTTTTTTGCTCAAACAACGGGGACATGTATGACAAGCGCCAGAGACATCTCCGCGAGGTTCTCACTGCCATTAAAAGCGGCGTCAATACAGTCGTTAGCGATATCCACATACGTGGGAATCACGAACAAACCAGTAGAGGGGAATAAGAACACGAAGAAGCTGGTAACGCGGTTGAAACTCAAAAGTGGCCACATGATGCAACACTTTTAAGTGCGAATGCACTTCTTAAGCGACCCTGAATCACGCGTCCACCGCCGTCCGTCCGTCCGCACCACATACCCACTTAGGGCGATTGGCCAAGAAGAGTTCCTAATTTCTTTAGCACATACCCACTTAGGGCGATTGGCCAAGAAGAATTCTTTCGCATCACCCGTGCATTCCCACTTCCCCATCGACGACTGCTGCTTCGCCAGGAGCGGAAGTCGGGGCGAGTACTGCGGCGTCTACCTCGTCGGTCACGTCTACGCGAACCTCGTGTCGCACGCCGTGTCCACCTCGCCGGTCAGGGACGAGTCGCCGTACAGTGCCGTCTACACCGACGCGTACTCGGGCGACGGAATCGTGGTCGTCACCCTCTACCTCGCGCCAAACATCTCGCGCGACGACGTCGTCGAATACGTGGACGCGGCGATGGAGAGTGTGGCCAGGCGCGTAAAGCCCTCGGACCCGGTCGTGGTGTGTGTGTGATCTCCTCGAACATACACTTTAATTCACCAAGATTTCCAGAGAACGACTAACGGGGTGTGTGAATCCCCACTTGATCACGCGGGGGTGTTAAATGCAACTAACGGGCGAATGCCAACACAGTTCAACATAACTCCCCCTCATAGCATCACCCGTGCATTCGCACTTCCCCATGCTCCCCTTCGGGGAAATGCGGGTGTTTTTTTCTCCACGTCTTCTGTTCTATATATCATGATTGGCACACGACATGATCCAAATAAATTATTATGCGAAGATGGAAAATCTGGGCACTGATATTTCTACGAGGGAATGTATTCGACGAAGCGGCGTTGAAAGAAATGGGGTGGCACTTCGTTTACCTGCATGCGCGATATGTTTGCTCTGTCTATACGCAGAGAGCAGAACTCCCATCATCGTAACAAGGTTAAGACCGCACTCCGCTAGAGTGCATGTAATGGAGTAGGCGTACAAAAATACGATGTCGCGCCACTAACGGAACCGGCAGCCATAGATAATTAACTTCGGCCTTATAAATGTGTCCGAAACTAAAAACACGCAAAGCTCAACGAGAGAGTGGACAGCTTAGGAGAAAAGAAGGAGGAGAGAGAAAAGTAGACAGCAGTGAAGGAATGCAATAAGATGGTGGAGGAAGTGCAGGCGTGGTGTAAATGGAGAGAAAAAGAGACAGGAGGCCTAAAGGGAAAGAAAGAGGGTGTACAAGAAACACAGGAATATAAACAAGGACGAGAAGCGGATAAAGATTTTAAAAATTCGAGAAAGAAGGAAAAATAAGACGGATAAAGGTGAAGACAAGATAAAGACGTTTGAGATGACTATATATAGGGCAGAGAAGCCTGTTACAGCTTCAGGGATGTTGATATGAATGACGGGAGGGGGAAGTCAAAAGAGAAGTTTCTCACAACTACTTGTTGAACAGTTTGAAGTAGCCCGCACTCGACACGGACACAAGAAGGAAATGGACAAACCACAATTTTGTGCTTTGGCTATTTTCCTGTTGTGTCCGTGTCGACTGTACGCTACTTCAAGGTGCCCAAGAACCACTGTCAATTGCCCGAGTTGTCAATTCTTCTGACAGGCAAAAGGGAAGTAATTGGAAATAAGAGCCTTCTTGGTGCACTCAATTTTACACTGGACAACAAAGTAGGACGAAATCCGCACAATGAACCACGCTCTCGCTATTCGTTATGCTCTAAAAAGGCCTACTATTGTACTCCTGCTTCATTTTTTTTATTTGCTATAGAATGCCCGTTGGCATAAAAACAACTTATTTACAAGTACAGATGGGCACCCGTCTCTCGCAGGAAGTCAAGAAGGGAGCGGTGGTGGGGCCCCCAGAACCACCGATGGAGGTCGGGGGTCTCCTTCTGCTTCATGATCGATCCGTGTATTGCCTTAGCTATAACCGTTCCTTTTTCGCGGTTTTCAAGCAACTGTTTTCACAGAATTGAAGCCTGGTGCGACGATAGCGCAGTGTGTTCAGAGATATCATAGAGCTTTTTGGTCGATCAACCGGTCTAAGGGAAAATGCATTAGTTTCAAGTTTGGCCGGATGCAATTGGTCCCTCTCAGAACGCTCTGGCATTAATGAAAACGGAGCCCCAAAGTAATGGTTACACATAAACTTGAGCTGGGCTAATCTTTTTTTCATAACGAATATGAGAAAAGTGTTCCACATTTCGCGGTTTTTAAAAAATTCAAAATATACAGTACGAGAAATTCCGGAATATGTGCTACAGTTTTTGACAATTGCAGTACAAAGAACTGCGTTGTTCTTCACGCAGGTACAGGTGCCCCAAGAAGTAAATGAAGCTTGGCTTCGTGAAATTACAAAAATGTCTAGGTTGTTCAGCTACCAGCATAAAAAGAATATGTGCCGCCCAATTTTCTTTTAGAATGACTTTCCTGAAAAGTCACTTAGAGGTTTCTGGCTAGGCACGTGACGAAGAAATCCTCTCAAAATCTCAAACCCGTGCTCCGTTTACTTTTTGGAGCACCTTTATCCGACAAAAAATCAGTTACACGAAGCTTGCATGGATGCGTGAAAAAACAATAAGGTGTGGGGATAAGAACCGAAGGTATTCGTAGTATTTTACACATCATCAACAAATTATCTTGAGTATTTGAAACTTTTGTCGGCGTTTTCTCGAGATTTCCTTTTAACTTTACCCAATTTCCCTCCTTGCTTGGCGCAACCCGAGAAGGTGTACAAAAGAACTTGCTTACAACGGGCAGTGACCATTAGCGTATCGTATGAGCGTCTGTGAAAATAGATTCATAGTCACTAACAGAGCACATTCCCTGCACCAAGAAGCTGTAGAAGTGAGAAGCTGTAGAAGTGAGAAGCTTTGTAGAAGCACCGTACATACTGGGGCTGTAATTGTAGCATGGTGCAAATAAATATAGCGACCAAAGAAAATATACTTTTCGAATATTTCTCTTAAAATCTTATGGTAATGAAGGTGGGGTGGGGGGGGGGCGGTAGTATGTTCTTAAAAAAGGGACCTGGTCCTACATCTAACAGAAAATTCATTTCCCTCTGTCCGAGTACCTTGGGGAGGCACCCAACGGTAATGACACTAAGCTGGATGCGTTTAATACAATACAATAAACTAGTAGCGTATCGGCATAACCAATCGGCATTGGTAGGACAAGGTTACCTTAGAACAGGGTTACGTCTTTTTTTATGTCTATAGGGTGGTCTTTAACCCTGTGGTGGCTTTATTTGCTTTTACTTTTAACTGCCCGGTAGTTAAAATGAATTGTTTTTTGGGGGATTCCCATTGCATGTACTTCGATGTACTCTTCATGCATCCTGATAAACTGTAGGGTTTTAAACAATATCCCTAATACAGAGCTCAACACAAAACGCGGCCGTCGATCATAAGGGTGATTGCGCTCTTACAGGATGCCAATACGATTTGTTTTCAACAGGTACGAAGTAGTGACAGGATAAATTCGGTCCTTCGGCGCGGCGACAAAAAGAGAGTTTGCAACACAATATTTTCTCTACAGCAAAATATTGCCGTTCTTTTTAACAAAGTTAAAACTATCCCTTGAAAATATCTCATTTCTCTCGGGTGCTGTCGTAAGCCAGCCGGGCTGAATTCGTCGAACATTCCCCTCCGTTAAGCCGGCCACTAAGCCCGCGAGCCCGTATCATAGCTAGCTGGAACGGACGTCACGCAACCTTCTGCGCTAATATTGCAAGAAAAGGCGAGGAGAACCGGCTGAACCGCACGAGAATATAACTTGTCCCTCTGAGTTACTGGCAGAGGACAAAACGAATAAGAGAAAAGAAGCCCTGCCTGTGCGAATAGCGCAGCCGGCAAAATTTCCTTGGTGGATCGGGACTTGCGCCATGAGAGGAGAGCGGTTCCTCGCGTGGAAAGCTTCGTTTATTCGTGGAGCCCAGGGACAGCTGTCAAAGCGACGTCATATTTGGGGTTCAAGGAAAAGCGAGGGTTGGGGTGAAGAGGATGGTGTGTCAGGATCTTCGTATCGCACAGGAGGAGATGCGTTCTTCTGCGGTGGAGAAACGAAGCAAAAAGAGAGTTCATCAGAAAAATAAAATCCGCGTGGGGGAAGCCAAGCGAAGTCGAGAACAGATAACATTGCTGACGTGAACGTGACGGCGTTTCTAAATTAGATACGTCAGCTGCGGTATTCCGCATGCAACGCTATGACGTCTTCCCTTGGATTCGGGGAAGGCCTGCTGGTCAAGAGGTTTGCTGCTGTATGCAGGGCAAGGCAGGAGACGTAGGTAATTAAACAAGAAGTAATATTAAAGTACAACTGGTCGCATTCTGCGGTAACCAAGCTGCTTTTGTGTTTTGGTAAAAAAAGTCAGGGATTTCTATACTTTAAGGAGGAAAAAAAGGCCTATTGAAGTCCTTACTTTTTGTTATGCTGATAATTCTTGTCTCCTCGGTAGCCTTGTTTCAAGGGTTGTTTATAGTTTAGAAAATAAGGCACAACCCAAAACGGGGCCTTGTGCGACGCCTTCCAGGTAAAAGAAAGACCCATGCGTCCTTCCCGCACTCCGTTATTTTTCTGGGATCATCCGCCATCCTCGTTTTCCTAAGGCCGCCCTTTGTTTTTTGGGGATTTCGAGGAACCAAAGACGTGGTTCGCCCCGATACGAATGTGACAAAATCATCAGCAGGTTTTCTTCTCTTGAAGGTGTTGACGGCGCCCAGTGCCCGTACCCCTGAGAAAAGAATATTTAGGCCCGCAAACAGGTGCCCTTCTATTTTCACAGAGGGATCACCCTCGTGAGGGAAGGGAAAGGAGAATATAAGAAAAAATAAAAGAAGCAGAAGCAGCCCCCGTTGAGTCTAAACACCAACGTTACATTTTACGGCCTCCACCTAAAATATGGGGCTCTGATACAAATATCTGCCTAGTAAGTTCTAGTAATGCCACGGTCTCGTCATGTCCGGTAAGCATTAAAATATACGGGTGAACTGCACCGGCAGATTTCGAAACTGAGATTGTAGTTGCGATAACTTTGCGGAAATGCCAAATCAGGAAGTATTAACCCGCAAAATGAAGAAACGAAAATGATGGCAAGAGCTCAAGAAACGTGGCGATTTCTTGTTCTCAAAATTCAAGCAGCATGGCTCACTTTATTTATCTAACTCGGAATCAGCTGTGGTAAAGAAAACTGCAAATCCATCATGGGGCAAGCAGAACATTTCAGGCAATTGTGTTAGGAACTGCCAGCGAAGTGAAGTATTCGAACTTACCGTTAGAATACAATTAAGTACCATACAATATAATACAGCACAATACAATATTATACAATACAATACCAAAGACACCATAGAGTTCAATACAGAGCATTCCCTTTCAGCCATTTCATTATAACAATGGCCAGTCGTGCCACTTTTGAAAGCGATGCTGCGAAGAGCTAAGTGGCGAGAACAGAAAGAAAAAATTTTCGCAGCAGGCTGCAAAATGTAAACGCAGATTGCGGTGGCACTTCAAAAAAAATCCACACGGGTATATTTTGTGGTTGTCGGTCGGGGAAAAGCTGCACCTCCGTTAACCCCTATAAACAGCTTAAACTGATGTCGCTTTAAGAGGCGACTGTTTTCTTTTAAACGAAGTTGGTTTTAGGGTGCACACCTAAGCGGCCAGCTCTCGGCTTAGCCGCGTTGTCGGAGTTAGCGAGTAAACGATGGAAATACCGACGAGTGAAAGAAAGAGCGGACGATGAGAGAAAGCAAAGGGGGAGAGTGTCGCTAAATTGGGAGGGAATGGCGGTTCACCATGGTGGCGCAAGCCAGCGCTCTCCGAAAGTGTGCGGTGGGGGAGGGGAGGGCGAAGTATGCTGTGCCCGCACGAGGCACTCGACGGCGTGACGCTTAGCGAAAACGTGAGCGCAGCGTCCGCGTGACTATGATGTGCGTTCGCTTACGACGCAGTTCGCGTTCCCTCCCTGAGACGCACTTAGCGCCGCCGACGATGAGGCTTATCATCGCTGCCGTCAAGAGAACCGGCGAGTGAGTGTTGCCTCAGCGCACTGCTACTGCGCCCAAATACCGCATTAGGGGCTATCGTAACCGCCATCCAATCTTTTTTAATGCTCTTTATAAATATATTTTTTATGCGACTGGTACTGCCCGAAATCTTTGCTGTACAGTGGGACAAACGAAGCATGACACTTAAGCGGGTGTTTCTCAGTTTCGACTGGCGGGGAGAACATGCTTGTGGCATCATAGCGCGACTTCTAGTACTTTTGTTAAACCCGGAGCTTTTGCGTTGCTTAATTAATTGTGGCTACACGTTCTTGGCGATTTATATCCTTACACGAATCATGCGATACGCCGTACAGAAACGATGTGCAAGTATTTTTATTTAAAACCGGAGAATTTGTGGAGGGAAGTCCTAAATGACAGCAACTGCTCATGCAATTTCCAAGCCCTAAACACTCGTCCGAAAAGCGGGCTTGAAAGGGAAGCACGATCGGGTTAGCTACACTAAACGCGGCAAGGGATATTATTGCGCATTGGTCGCCTAGGGTTGTCACCGTGTGACCTCTGTTGCCTTCGACGGCGGAATAGTGGAAAAAAAAAATTCCAGAAAAAACAATCGCTAGCAAACGCGGTCTGCGCAGTTAATATCCGGACCTCGATGTATCTGCCCGAACGCACCATCTCCCCACCCCCTCCCCCTCCCTTCCTCGTCTCGCAGGAGCATGCGCCGACTGCGTGCGGGCAGAGCAAAGATAACAGGCACACCGGAATAGCCATCGAGGGAAGGGCTAGCCAGGGCACCGACAATACTCAATCTATAAGCCGATAGAACAGACGACAAAAATAAGACAACCAAGAGAACAACCAGATGCAACGCATAACCAACAACACAGGCAATGGTGGCAGCCGACAGAAAAAAGTGAAAGGAAGCAGACGATCTTTTTCTGGCAGTGGGAACCTGCTGCTTCTGCTTGTGGGGTTTAACGCGCCGACGCAACGCAGGCGATGAGGCGCGCCGTAGTGGAGGGCTCCGGATTAATTTTGACCACCTGGGGATCTTTATCGTGCGCCGAAATCTCGTACACACGGGCGTTTTTGCTTTTCGCCTCCATCAGAAAAGCGGCCGCCGCGGCCGGGAATCGAACCCGCGACCTCATGCTCAGCAGCGCAACGCCTTAGCCACTGAGCCACCGCGGCGGGTGCAGTGGGAACCGCTTGCAGACGATACTTTTTCCCCAGTGCCACGTTTGAATGGGCGAAGAAATATCATTGACACAAATAAATAAAAACGAAAATAGTAACGCTTGGAAAAAGAAACCCTCACACGTATTCGATGATGATACCGCTTTTACACAGCGAGGTGAACGAAATATAAATAAATGAAATGAAATTAAGGATTTTAATTCGTCGAGATATCTCAATTATACTGCCCACACTGAGCTCGTTATTTGAGTTTTTCATCCTTCATTGTTATTGAAACGTGATGCTTACCTCGTCCTATAGTGGAGCATGTAACAACGGTAAATGTTCTAGTTTTTGAGCAATGGTGCATCTCGTGCCCAATTTACCTAAAAGTTCCGTGTCGCCGTACTGTCTACCAGCTTCTGTTATTCCTATGTGTGGCTTCGTCGCGCAACGCTCTTCACAGCAACATGCATCGTTTTGGAACGTTGCAGTGTAGATGAACGTTATGGTCAAAAGATGTAACGTAATCCTAATGTGGTCCCATTTTTGCTAATGTTTTTTACAGTGCAGCAGCCTTAGGCTACGATTGCGGGCAATTTTCGTTGCCCTTAAATAAGAACGCCTCGGGTGAAAGCCAATTCTACCCACGTGCCTTCAAATTTTATTCACGGTTATTCAATGCCCGCCAGTCAGCCTATACTTGCTCATTTTCTCGCTTGCGTGCTTGCTTGGACGCAAACAGCCCACCGAGAAGAGGGGACAAAGCAGAACAACAGTATCACGGAAAGAAGAGAGAGGCATTTACGGGGCAAGGGTGGCAGAAAAATATCGCCTTCCGACGACATTACCAGAGAAATAAGCAGATACGTGGGCAAATTTTTAGGCAGTGGGCTTTTTCTCTCTAACCCTTTCGGGCTGCCTGAGGACATTATTTCATTGGAAACTTAAATGTCGAACTTGGGACCTCTGAAACCGCTAATTACTGGTCTTCAGAGGAAATTTCTATGTCATGCGTATTTTTAGTTTTCATCCTACCCATTCAACACGTCATATTATCAAGAACTGGTGGTGCGACCGACCAAACGTTTGCCAGAAAGACAGATGTTCAACGCTTCTTTTTACACTTGGGTCCCTATTCTCGACTGCACAAATTGCCGGCAATTCAGGCAATTTTCCGGAAGTGTTTTCTGATTGGCTTTCAATTTTGCTCACGTGCTTCCGGTTGACAAAGCGGTTGTGTGTGCTGTCGTCATTTTGACGTTTCATGTCGTTTACGGACACCAGTTCTAAAGTTTGCCTTATTTCTCGTTACTAAAGGCGCATAATTCTTGGCCGGCAATGGAAAACCAGACTAAATGCAGAGGACATGACAACTTAAGCCTGTCTTTGCGATTCAAGAACAATACTGCTTGTAATACACCCCCCCTCTGTGATTAGCTGAGAAGGCGTGACGTACTTTAAACCGTTGGCGGGAACGATTACGTCATGCATTGGCAACTTCAGCCTGCGTAAAAGTGACGTAATGCTACGTAACAGCTTGAAAATGTCGGCTGTTTTTGTCGCAAAATACAAGCAAAATAAGGCAAAATATTGCCCCGGCTTACGGCGCCGCGAAATGTGCGGCAATTTGCAGCAGGCGCAGTTTCGCATGCGCGCTGTTTAAAGCATGTTCCCTACCGAAACAAATTATAGTTTAAACTGCTTCCAAGTCAGCGATCATGAAACATACAAATAACATGCAGTATTTTGCTTTTATGTTTGGCAATGAAATAAAAATTATTTGTTTGGCGTAACCGCAACATAAGAGGGAAGTACAAGCCTCTCCATGACAAAGAGAACCCAATGCATGGCATTTGTCCATAGTTGTCCTAGTAAGCTGTTGGGTCACATGATCGAACTCAAGAGAAAAATAACAAAAAGAAAACTGACTATTTCATTCATTACAGCGCTGATTGAAGAAGAGCTTGACGAATGAGTGAATCGGCGACATCGGTGCGCTCCGCGGTTATCAGGCGTAGCGCTTCGCTGCTCTTATGTGTCATAGAAGCGATGGTCGCGGCCGTCTTTTTCTGTGATCACGCCATAAACTGGTAACATAGCAGCAGACGATGGCGTGGCGGCGGTGGCGGCAGGGAAGGTGATAACGCAACAAAGCTTGCATTGAAGCAGAGAGCCCAGCTATGTTACTAAAAGCGATTGAAAGAAATAAATAGATACGGTAAAAAAATTGTGTGATGTTCTTTAGCTCGACATCCCCCTTTCGCTCGCTTTTGGATCAACGTTACTCTATCGCCTTTTGGTGTTGACGCCAAATTTGACCTCCAGAAATGTGTTGTTCTTGCCAGCCTCAGCTACCGTCTTAATTTTTATAGTACATGCCAAGTGTTTTTATATCTTTCTTGCACAATATTTGATACCTTGGTAGTGATCTTTATGAGTGACTCGTCAAATTACACTGCTATAGGTGAATCACGTCACTGATTGCTTACGTCGTGCTTACGCAAAAAAACATGGGCGAGTCGCCGGCAATTTGTGCAGTCGAGGATAGGGCCCTTGGTATTATTCTGACGAATTCGTCCCTGGCCGCATTTCCACCGATTCCAGCACCTGTGCGTGGGATGAGCCAATATCTCGCATTTCGTTTTATTAACCCAGTGTTATGTGGGTTTTATCGAATCTTTCCCATGCATGACGGGGCAAATCTGTGTATACCGATTCCCTCCTCGGCAGCTTTACCACGCTTTTATTTGGTGCCGCCACGTACAAGGAGTGGGGCACAGCTGTGGAGCTCATTACTTCAAAACGGACGAACAGTCGATCAAATGAAAAATTCACAAATATTTCTTTTTTTCTTTTCTTTTCCTTCGCTAAGCAAATATTGTTCCGTAAGGGCGGTATGTCGGTATCTCTTAAATCAAGTTCTGGGAGTGCATCGCTACATACACTCTCGTCTTCCAATTAGCTCGCAAAAAACGACTCAATATCAAACTGTTCTTCAGTTTCTTTCTTTCTTCATTCCTTTTGTTCCTTGTATATCTGTTGCTTCGGCTTTGTATTGTTATGTTCTGTACCTTATTTCGGAAATCGTCTGTTCCTTCCTTTATTTTTGCGTTTCTTCGTTATCAAAGTCAGAAAAAGTGCCGAATGGGTAATTCGTAGGCTCAGGAGTTAATTGGGGCAGACGTTGTTATGACGGCGCTTATTAGCGCCGCCACCTCCGCACGAAGATAATTGTTTCCAGAGTATAGAGGGGCCTTCTTAAGTAATTGAAACAAGTGTTTGTCAAAATCACAAAATATTTGTCTTACTGGCTTTACAATAGCCGTTACCGGTTTACAAGAAGACTTTTCTATTAGGAAGGACTTCTTTAAACGCGCACCAATGTATCTAGGCAGCTTCCGGTAGAAGAAATTTCTGTAAATTTAAAATCCGTGTTCCAATTTCTTTTGACGCCACGGTCACGGACATGTGAAATGCAAACATAAAATATGAACCAGAACAGTCAAATGTCCGAAGAAACACTCTGAACCCCCAGAACACTTTATACCGTTCGTGGAGGTCAAATAACGGCATACGTGTTGTTGGTATATTTGAAAAGCCGCGTTTCTCAACTTTGTTAGTGTAAGGAAACCGCCCGTCAATTTGGCTTGCATGAAAAGGTATCGCACTATTTGTGTGTTGTAATTCGTGTGTTTGTGATGACGTTGTATTTGTTCATGAGTGTACATTCGGCGGTGTACTAGCGAGGGCTAGCGTGGCATACGATTACCGAAAGGGAGCCAAAAATATCGGCAGACACGTAGCAGACGCGCCAAATCACACGAACCGTAGCAGACAAAGCTCGGACGGACGCTGACGATCCGGCTGTTCGCTGGCGGGAATGAGTTAACGGTGCAACATCGTCATCGACGGGCAGCTGGAATAGTACGCTCCTGCAGTAAAAGTCTATTGACTGGCACATTTGCGGGCGCTTGAAATGATCAAAGAAAACGCTTCGACACGCTCAAGCTCGCCACTAGCGCTCCTCTTGCCACATTGGGCTTTACAAACGATATATCGGGCCTTTCGATTAGCATGTTATACTTTTTCATCGCCCGATGTCCTCAGTTCTAGCTCCTTTCTTTCTAGATCACTGAGAGCCGGAGGAATAAAGGATTCCAGTTTAGACCCTCCGATTTGTGTATAAATGAATACCATGCAATACGCGAGTGCAGAGCGGCGTCAGTGTTCGTTAGGACATCAACAAGTTACCATTCACATGTCGATGTCTCGCACAAGTACGAAAAAAAAAAAAAACGCATTCTCAGCTTTTAGTCATTCCGTACTTCCTTTCCGATTGCTTGAAAATGGTCGGCAAAACTAATTTAAACGTGTTATTAGCCGTACGAGATCTATTGAGGCCTCTACAAAACAATATTCTTCATCCCTCTACATCACCCAATTTTAAGTCACTGAAA
The DNA here is from genome assembly GCF_048455015.1 of Haemaphysalis longicornis. Classification (NCBI taxonomy): domain Eukaryota; kingdom Metazoa; phylum Arthropoda; class Arachnida; order Ixodida; family Ixodidae; genus Haemaphysalis; species Haemaphysalis longicornis. Next base: position 89,509,240 of record NW_027526385.1, read on the forward strand.
CCGCATTTTATAAAGAACAGGCAACGAAGCTTATAAGCCAACGGTGCGCATGTGGCCGTGTTTTTTTTTTTTTTCACCGCAACTTTAGTCAGACCTCTACGTGCTTGTGACGTCTGGTTTTTTATCGGAAAGCACGCAGCACTGTGGGTTAAAACTAGTTATTTAGCTTCGCCAAGTCTGCATCTCCTTGAGTGTGTTCCCATGCAGCTTTCAGCAGTGCTTTGCCCCATGTTAGAGCGAGCTAGCGAGGCTTAGACGTGCTGAGCATTAATGCCCCACATTCCACCAAGTTTATGTAAATAGGCCAGTGCGACCAAGTTGTTTACTTAGCCAAACTGGAACTTCGCACTCACGTCCGTCCTCTGGCGAATCCTCGTAGTCAAAAAAGAGTCCCCTTTTTATCCACCTTCAGAAACTGGCACGTGCGCTGTTTCCACATCAAGTTGGAGAAAGTTTTTTCTCTACGTTTTAAGAGATCCTGAAGACTTAAATGGTCCTCGCCGACTTTCCCTTGCCGTTACGTGTCGGTTTATGTTCTTTTGTGGTACTACAGCATGTATAAGTTCCCCGTAGTTTGGAATATTTCCCCCCCCCCCCCCCCTTGGCCACTGAGCAACTCGAGCGACCCACCACGTTCGCTCAGTAGGATAAAGCGTTGGGCCAATGGCTACAATGTGAGGCTTCGGCTACGGCCGTGGCGGCCATTTTTCTGGTGGAGGCAAAAAACAAAACTACGTGTATGGCAAATTTTTGCTGCATCTTAATGGTCCAGTTTTCAGCCGTTTTCAGCTTCTGCGTGTGAACAGAATACCTGAACTCCCCTTTTTATTCCGCTTGCGAGAGCGTTCTGTGCGGGACCTTGACTATTATTTTCGGGCTATAATACCTCAAAGTGGTGCTTCAAGAGTTGCTGAAAGCTGCATGCTCATGCCATTTACGTTGTATTGAAGCACAGACAATCGATCACGAGGTAAATAGCGGAAGAAATAAACACTACAGACCACGAAGACAGGTGTGTGAGTGAGGCAAGTCGCTTTATCCGTAGAAATAAGATTTCAATGAGACATGTTTAATTGTCTCTCGAATATTGCAATGGAAGTAGGACGTTGTGCGTTGCGCGGTATCAAAGCGCATATCTATTCTTTTTATTTAAATGCGGTGCACGGTGCTGTGATTCAAAAAATTTGCTTAGTTGATGGCATGGATTGGTGACTGGGTGCATTATTATGAAGTTATGCCAGGAGATCATCGTAGAGTGTAGGACGGGCATACACTTCAACATCAGACTGTTTAGGTCGACACCTGTTTGTCCGTCGTAGACAGAAAACCGCGAAGCCTGCTGAAAAAAATGTGGTTAGGGACGTCCCGAGAATCCAACGCCAGTCTTTCCGTCGTGAAACCGGAAACCAACCAGTGGGCCACACCAAAAGCCTGAGGGGTACGGGATAGCAACGGCGGGGAACAATAACACGTGCAGTCCATTGGAAAGAAAGAAAAAAACCCTTCCTGTGGTCGGAATCGAACCTCGGTTCCCCGCGCTATGAAACAGGTGTCTATACGATTCCGCTACCATAACATTTTTTTTAGGTGTCCCGACCATTCGTTTTATTAGTCCTAAAGAAACGTTGGCGAAGACTAGGTGTTCGGTTGCAGCCACACGTGGCAGAACAGCAGCCACAACGAAGCGATGGCCGTCGTCAGTAACATCACGGGTAATCCGATCGTGGTCTGGTGCAGTCGATAAAGTCGGTGCTGCTATTTCCCGGTTGTCGGCGACTCCTTTGTGGTGGTCACAGGGTACACAACGCTGCCCAGTCCAAGCCGGCGATTTAATGCGCGGTCGACGAATGGCTGGCACTGCAGCCCGGCTCGGCCTCCGGGCGTCCTTAAAGGAGCCATGAAGAGAAAAGAAAAGTTTGTTTTATTCGAAAGATTAGGTGTTTCATAGTACCCCAAGCGCTTTCCCGGAAGCAAATGATGCTTTATTCACTGAGAAATAAGGCAATTTAAGCCAAAATTTTAAATCTCCCGCTAAAATTGAACATTCCGTGACGTGTACAATGGCGTCATAGAGCCGGTCCATGAAACAGATACTTAGTATGTCGACTCCATATAGCACCCACACGCGGGAGTCGATCGAGACGGCGGCCATTTTAAAAATACTAGTAAAACCTAGTGCACCCGCAGCCCTAGTCATGGAATCGCCTGATCCGGAGAACAAAACTCTCGCCGAGGAGCTCGGGCTTGCATTTAACAACCTCACACCACAAAAACGCTCAATGCTTCTAAGTGCACGAGCGGCAAGAGTTGTGGGATACGCGGCGGACGGGAAAGCGACCATTCCGCGATAGCCACAACAGACGAACGCCCAGCCGTCGGCACCGCTGCCTCGTCAGCCCCGTCGCGACGGACGAATATAGACTGGTACGTATGTGCCGTATTTTGATTACGGTTAATAATAGTTCAATTTCAGTAGCAGTATCACTTGTGCCAGTTGGCCGGTGTCGTGTATGGAAAGCCGTTCGAAAGTACTCGAACAAACTGAAGTTTTCAGTGGTTGTAAACTGGAAACGAGCTCGTAACGACAGCAGCAAGCCAACACCATTCGAAACTTACGCGACGACTGGCACTATCTCGTCGCTTCTTGCTGTTCCTTACTCCCCTCGTTTCTATTTCTAGCTTTGCTGGTTGGCGATATGACGGCCAACCTCCTGTGAAGGGATTACGATACGAAGCAAGGTCGCGGCTGTGCGTGCTGGAACGGTTCGTTGGCCCCGAAGAGCCTCGAACCCGAAAATTCGTCTGCGCGACGGCGAGATGTCGAGCTCGGCCGGCGCTAGTTTCGTATGCATTGGCGCACACGCTTGTGAGTTCGTTCGGACCTTCAACCGTTTACTCCACCGTTCTTTGTCATAAAAAGAATGTGCAGTATGTTTCACGGGCATTTAGCTCGCTATGCAAACTGTAAGCCCTGCCTAACATGCGTTTGCTTTTGCCGGCCTCCGCCAATCGCAGAGCATTCCCAAGTGACATCACAGGTTCTGTTGCGGAAAATGAGCTGGTGGGTCGCATGGTCATTTCCTTTTTTCCTAATTATGTAGCTTATTTGAGCGAAGTTTGCGTTATAAGTGGTGTCGTTATGGTTCTAACGAGGCAATCTTTCGAATGAATCAAACTTGTGTTTTCTCTTCATGGCTCCTTTAACGACGGCCTCGGCAGACGACAGCTACCGCACCTTGCGGATAGCCCTCCGAATCATTGCTCCGGGCGCGCAGCATTTCCTTTGGCTTCATAGCCCGGACGTTGGCTTTTGACTTGGCCTCGGGTTCTAGCGCCTGCTGACGCGGTCCACTTTGGGACAGATGGGAAATCCTGCAGACGAAACGATCGGGGCCTGCCAGTCACAGACAACTTTCAGCGGCGAGTTCGAAAATTAATGGGAGGTGATGACACATGGAGCTGAAACTTGGTGCCTTACTAAGCAACTTGAAATAAAATTTCGGTCGTCTCAACGGGCCATGGAACGAGTGGTGATCGGAGTAACACTTAGAGACAAAAAACGAGCTTCCTCGATCAGAGCAGAGGCTAGGGTAGAAGATAAGATAATAAAGAAAAGAAATGATCTTGGGTTGGTCCCGTAATTAAGCGAAATGACAATCGGTGGGCTACGAGGGTGACAGAGTGGACAGCGAGAGACGGTTTTCGAAAAAGAGGAAGGGGCAATTACTCAACGGATGGGCGAGATAAGGAAATTCTGAAGCAAAGAGCGGACTCGAGCGACGCGGTACAGGAGCGGTTCGAGGTCGATTGGAGAGGCCTTCGTCCTGCACTGGACCTAGTGGCATGCTGATGATGATGATTATGCGAAGGCCGGGTCTCCGACGGAAGGAAAGGGGCCGTCAGCTCTGCTGTTTTAAATGCAGAGCATTTCTTTAACTCACGATGTCACCCGTTCTAGTTGTCCATCGTCGTCCGCACCCCTCCTCCTACACTATATAAAAAAATAATACTTACCGGCGCCTGGTTTCGATCCCACGACCCTGCGGGCGGAACGCAAGGTACATGGTGCGCTACCCACTGCACCACAAAGCCGACACAGAATGGGAGGCTACGAACGCGCCTTATATCCTTGACTCATTCAAACTACGTCAAGAAGCTGCTGATACAACGCATTCACTACCTGTGGGCGGAACGCGAGGTACATGGTGCTCTTCCCACTGCGCCACAATAATCATACCCACCTGCTAATAAATGATGTCACGTGACCACGTAATTACGTCTCCTCATTTAATTACAATACAACAACCAACAGAAACAAATGCAACAACATTAACGTAACGCAAACTACTTAACGTCGTGCGCCCTCGGAAATGCTCTGCATTTGATCGTGCCCCTCGCGAGGGGGATGTTTAGTTTCCTGCCGCAGCAAGAACCAGGTGGCCTCCTGCGCAGTTTGTGGCGCATACCCACTTGGGGGATTGGCCAGGATCATTTCACTTACTACATGCCGGTTACGGCAGGGTTTGACTCGAACTTTTTTTCGTAATGGAATATAAGTGAAGATGCTAATGTTTCCACCATCATGCTACCGAACTTGGCAGCAAGCCGTCTGCCATGAAGAGTTTCAATGACTTATTTCAGTCTGAAAATTCCATTCAGGCTGATGTGCGTTCTGTGTGTAGTGAGTGTGTTTCGCGCTTACGTTCGTCGCAAACTAGCTCGCGCCGCCGCTGAAAGCTAAACAAGAAAACATGTTACTATGAGGCTACGTTCCTTGCTCGGAAACAGGCATTTTGCCTATTTAAACCCAAAACGCTGCAAGCAAGGTGTTCTCCCTTTTTGAGTGCCACCATTTAGTGAGAGAGAGAGAGATAAAAACTTTTATTGACACCACTGGCCTAAGGGGCCGCCATGGCTGCACCACGGCTTGTGCTCGGTTGACCAACACTAGCGCTGGGAATCTTCGTCTGAGTGGCCCAGGGCCTCCGTCCAGTGGTCAGGGGAAGTTATGGTGGGGTGGGGGTCATAGGGGCAGGCCCACATGTGGTGTTGCACTGTGGATTTAGCGCCACACTGTGGGCAGAGCGGAGGCGGGTAGGCGGATGGGTAAATGGGATGAAGGAGGGCTCGGTGTGGGAGCGATTCCGTTTGGAGGAGGCGCCACAGCCGTTCCTCCGAGGGGATTAGGGATGGGTGAGCCGGGGGCAGCGTGTTGCGGGAGAGGCGGTAGTAATCTGTAACCTCCCTGTAAGTGGTGAGGGATTTCCTGGCGGAGTAAACTCCTTGACCGGAAGTGGTCTCGTAAGGCGCACGGGTGACGAGTGCTCGTGCCGCTTTATGAGCCCACTCCGCGCCGTCTAGTCCCGTGTGTGCCGGTAACCAGAGGAGCTCCGTGGGATGCTGGGGGGCTGAATTTTGGAGCAGAATTTTGCAGGCTCGCGTGGAGATACTGCCGCTAGCAAAATTTTTGATGGCCGTTTTTGAATCGGACAATATTAGATCAGGGGGAGGCCGGTGTGCGAGAGCCAGGGCCGCCTTTTTCCAGCCTTACGCGACTTGTGCAAGCTGCGGCAGTTTTTTTAAGTACCATTTTACGATACCATACACCAAGTTCAATTCAAATCGTCTTCTCTACTTTACAGAGGCGTTTGTAGAGAAGGCAGTTTTTCAGCGGAAGCATACGGCTTACAATATAAGAAAATGAAGTCCCTAAGGCGTCTTGTAAAAACTTTAAAGAATGGTAGCCCGTCTTGGGATACCTAAACGCAAAACTATCTGTCTATCGGTCTGCTGATCTGTACGTACCTCAATTCAGCACGTAAAAGTTAAAACAATTCTTGAACGAGACTGTTACATAGGCAAAGCATTTGCAACCTACTAAATCTGGTGGCAACGTTTATGCTAGTCAACATTGTTGAGCAGAAAGAAAATATTAGCGGAAAGGAAATATCATGCACATCTAGGAGCTATATCAAAATATAAGGTATATTTCCATTGTTCTTTTATTCAACAATACACGGCTTCCTAAGGGCTGCGGCAGTAAATGAAACAAAGCGCCATGCAAAAAACGTTTTCACGCTAAAATACAGAATGCGCTCCCGCCCGACCCAAGCCTTCGTGGCGGCATTGCGAGAAGTCCCACAGTAAGGAAAGGTTCCAGAACATGGCGCGAGCAGTTGAATGCGTGAAAAGTTCATCGACTTGAGCAAACCTTTATCGTGTTTGTTGTGGCAGGGGCGACACAGAATGGGTAAGAACGTAATGGGTGGGCGGGGAAAAAAGGAACTGTAAAAGAGGGGTAACGCGGGAAAGGGTGTTACGGGGCAGGGTCAGCAGAACACTATCGTCTTACGACGACGCTTGCAGCGAAGTGAGGGGACTCGCGCCAAATTTTCTTATACAGCGAAAACGTGACACAAAAAGCGTTATAGACAAACAGGCTTGTTTCCTTGCCGAGTAGCAATAGAAATACCTGATCATTTCAAAGGCAAACAAATGCGCATATATTATGATGCGAAATGATTTATTCATTTAAGCACCAAAGAATACATTTTGCATGCAATAAAATCTTTACGTACTCAAATAAAACTCGCCTGTTCTCATTTGCTACCAAAAGCGCCCAAGACGAAACACGCACAAGACGAAAATAACGCACAAGACGAAACGTGCTATGTAACCTTAGCGCAAAGTTACTGCATATAAAATCGGTGCAGAAACGGGGTGGGCGATTGGGCGCGCATCAAGTCTTCGCCCCTTGCAAGACCCGAATAAGGGGCGTTTTCCCATCCAGAGCTGCTGGTCGCAGACGTCTCCGACGAGTAGTTTGAACGCGTGGATCAACGCAAAGCGAGGGTCGACGTCCGCGCAGATTGCTTCCCCCTACTTCGAGGCGCTATATTTTTCGCTGGACCATTCTCGCGTTGACCCGTAATGACTTTCAGTAAGCCTCACTCATCGTGGTGGATATTGACGTCCTCTTGCGTGCACGCATTTTCGTGGCTCAATAACGCATTATCGCCGTCTCCGTGCCAATTTATTGTGAGCCAGCTGTTATACTATTGCAGGCACGTACCACGCAGGCGTGTGAAACATTATGTACAGATTCGACTGCGTAGGCTGGACAGTAATACGTAGGCCACCTGTGCCGTTTGATTAATTTGTTGGAAACCTACATGCTTAGAATAGCCATTGGAAACCTGCAGACCAGAGCGCAATGTGACGGAATTTTGCCGTAACCATGCTTAACAGAAACACGGTCAATGCGCTGATAAAGCTCATTTTGTAGAGAGAAATAAGGGTGGGTTGGATGCTAAAATGGCCATGTAAAACCATTTATTGCACCACAGATCTTTTTTTATGGCTACTAGCATCCCCTCGACCACCGCGGCAGGCCCCGCTGTCTGTCCCGACCCTACATGCCCAGCTCTGGCTAACCAGACAGGCGCACGAGCCGCCGGCGGCATTGACTTCTTGGACTGAGAAAGCCAACCATAACTGAAACAACCGTGTAAATAAATGTTTATTCTATCCTTTTGATAGGCGACCTGCAAGACACGATGCAAAAATCGTTACTCTTGATGGAATAATAAAACTTCAAACCCGTCCACGAAAATTATGGGCTCCACCGTGAGCTGGATAACCGAACAGAAGTCGAACCCAACAAAGGGAAAGCATCAGACCCATAGATAAAACGCACACTTGTTCTTATGCCTCCCATCAGCGTTGAAGCCGACGAATCAATAAAACACCTGGTACTTCATCTTGCCATCCAAGAAACGAAGCAGGAACGTGTCCTGAAAAAAAATGTTTCCCTCGGGCTGGGTTCCGCTGATGGCCCACCACTTATTGAAATCAAAACAACCTGATGGGGATTTTAAAATTCCGTTGGCACCTTTCTATTCCTTCTATGGAGGGCAACGCATTTCATCACCTTCAGGACCGAGGTTTCGTTGATCAGTTTACGGAGGAGACCACTGAGCTCGCACAATTACCGACACGCCAAGAAATACGCCAACACTGTAGACAGAACTGCTTAACTCCCGCCACAACAGAATTAGGTCACAAAAATTCAAGAAGCAACACTCAAAGTTCAAAGTGTTTCCGCACCCATTCAGGGAAAACCTCCTGTTCTTTTATAAGCTTCAAGTCTAATCTGAACACGGCACACGACAAGAAGCAGTCGCATACGTTCGATCAGAACCAGAACCTACCGCCCTTACCATCCATCCATGTAGCATTGTGGTACGCTGATGTCCAGCTAACGTCACCTCGACCAGTTCCTGCCGGTTGAGAGAAAGGTTGTAGCCAAGACGCCGCATGCATACACGTAAAAAAGGCAACGCTGCTGCTACAAGATTGTCGCTGCAAATAAAGATGCTTTCATGGTTTCTCTGCTGCTTCCCGTGAAGAATTGAAAGATTCATTCTTAAGCCGCATCTGAGCTATGTGTAGAGGCCACTGTTACCTCGCACCGGCATTCCACCAAAAGTGGTAGATTTCCAAGCGGTCCTCTGTGAAAATCCTACTTCCTTTCCGATATATATGGCCTCAGACGCCGAATACCACCTTTCCTAAAGAACATCTTATTCAGGAACAACAATCGTGTATTGAACCAGAACGTAGTTATGAGATAGAAAATATCCTGATTAAGGGACATGAGCTACTGATAGCGATGTCATGAAGGGGCGGGAATGAGGGGATAATTCATGGGAAGTCTTTATCCTGATCCTCAAAGTACGTATCGTAAACGATCAAGGCCGTGCAGAGGTTAAAAAAAAACTCCTCCAATGAATGACGAAGCAACGCTTCTTCTATGAGGATCACTGCAGTGAAAGGTTGCGGATTTATTCAGACCACCGCTGTTCAAAAGGGATCGGAAGTGGAGACGCGTGGACGGTTTAGTTTTCAGCACTATCATAAAAACAGGCTTCCCTTCCGGAAGTCAGTCCTGTTATTTTAAGGAACGCGCTTATGCAAAAACACTGCGGATAGCAGAAAGGACAGTTTCCCTGTCGCATGGTTTGCCAATTTAAAGGAGCGTTGGCGAAGTTACTTCATCCATTTCTCTATGGTCCACCACCACCTATAATTTTTAAAGAACTATGTCACTAAGTCACTCGTAACTGAGTGCCCGCAGCATCGGGCACTAAGTTACGAAGGTCAAAAACTTTAAAAAACTTCAGTGCTACGTCAGAAACGCCGTGTTTATACCGGGATAAGAATACGTTGCCAACCCTGGGCGACAAAAGTAGCATCGCTAAAATTACAATGACTCGAGAACCCACGTGTGCACAAAGAAGTACAATCGCTTGCTGTGACCGCCCGAGCAAGGGCTACCTAGATATGTAATCGGTTTTTATATATAAAATACGCCATGTGATCTCAAGTGTTTTCCATCACCTCTCCTGACTCCAATGTTTCCGGAGTTCAGAGCGCGGGGCTGCCTAACCTTTTCCTAGCTCTGCCAAGAGGTCACCGAGCTGGCGGAGCGCAAGCTAGGCCCTTTTTCGGCGTAGAAAACTGTTAAGAGGGCGAGGAAGGATCCTAATACACCTTTAGCGAGTCCTTTATCCGGATGAGCTTCAAACTAGCCATTTTTTCATAGCTATACACTTGAGCATATGAGCGCTTACTTTTCCAATGGCCAGACGTTAGTGAACCGGTCATCCATAAGCCAGCGTCTCAGCTAATTCATTCAGAACCCCGAGTATAAACACCCAAACCGACAAAGCTGTCTCAGTATCACTGCAGGCGTGCACGGCAACGTCGCGCACGGGAAACTTCTCTTTTTTTGTCTGGCCCTCTTTGCCCAACCCATGCAGGTATGGAGTGATGCCTGCTCCGGAAGTAACCATCATTGCGGATACCTAAGGGGCTACCCAAGGAAGGCTCAGCCATGATAGGACGGCTCTTAGGGACATAAAGAGCACTCCTCGAGAAAGATCTCTCCACCATGAGTAGTGGTTGACCACCACCTTGGTAGGCGTAATTCGTGACGGCGGGCAAGTAGTTGTCAAAGCATAGCCTGTCGCACACCATAAAGCTCTATCCAAAACGACAATCAAGGAAGTCTCATTGGAAGTGGCGTAGGCGGCCTAGAACTCTTCCAATTATGCGCCTTGGCTACCAACGCGCTTCGCGGTATTCTCTCACTCGCTATATGCATTGTTGGTTTCACTCGTGTCTTACCTTATGTCTCGCGGGAACGCTTTTGAGAAGCGAAATAACTATCGGCACGTCGCTGTTATGGGGCCAAGTTCGTATAGCATGTTTTTTTATGGTTAGCCTTCAATGTGCAAACAACAATGTGGGAAAGCCAGCAGACAATATCCAAGCTTACAGCGATCATTTTAAAATCAGCTTCAATTCAGAGGACCCACGCATTGCTGGGGAAATCTTTTTCTAAGGGGAATTATGCGCTATCTTCTATAAAAAGTAAGATGCGGCAATGCTATTTTTATTAGGATTTCAACATGTCAATGTTCTTTCTGACGGACAAGCAGCACCTAACATCATTTGTTCCCTAAACCCAGAAAGGCGGGAACAAATTTTATTTCAGCTACTACATTCAGGCGCAATCATACTGTGAGGTGGAAGTGAGAGAAGCAAAGAAAACAACCAATTTTGGAACAGCAAGTCAGTTGACGTCACTGAAGAGACCTCAGCGAAGACGCACGTCGATGCCGCCAGGTGAGCTAGTCGTGCAGAAAGTCCGTCGACGCGTAGAGGGGGCGAAAAGACGGAACTTGGGCAAATTGCAGCAGCAGCCACTCCGCAGCCGTGAGCACGCGTCATTATTTCCCCGTGCTCCCACGCGGACAAGTTTGCGCTGACAAACGCGCCGCCATGTTCGGCGGGAGTGCCGAAGCTTGCCACACTCCCCGTTTTCCTCTTTCCCTAGCTCCCTCCCCGTCCCTCAACGACGCTCCTCCTTTCCCTTTTCTCCCTAGTGATGCAGGATACCCTTTGTGGATCTCCCCATCGTGGCTCTGCTTCGATGCTCGCAGGGTTTACAGGAGAAAAGTTCTGTTTTTCCGGCAGGGCTGTCCAATCGCGTTTTCTCAAGCGCGTAGTCTCAGTGCTGGCTTCTGGCAGGCACCTGTCGCACAGCTGGTTTATTTCAGGGGCTGGACCATTTATTGTGGGCACTGTTGAATGTGGGTCTGTCCAGCTACGGCTCATTTTCTTCTACCCGGACAGAGGCGTCTCGGCTCATAACTTTGGAGGCCTGGATCGTCGGTAGAAGAAAGAAGAAGAAGAAGAAGAAGAAGAAGAAGGAGGAGGAGGAGGAGGAGGAGGAGGAGGAGGAGGAGAAAAAGAAGAAGAAGGAGAAGAAGAAGAAGAAGAAGAAGTAGAAGCCCTCTGGCAACACAGAAGGGAATGCACACCACATGCGCTGCTCAATTCCAATATTTGTTTCCGCCGTTTAAAAATATTTTTTTTCTCTTTTTCAGTCATAGTTATCTTCGTGCGAAAAACCGACATACCCCGCTGCGCGCACTCACAAACGGTTGTTCTTTTTGCAGTTGAAGGAACGCAACCGGTTAGAGGGCGTGTAAATACGTTCGCTCCTGCACCCATATTTCGCAACGAAGCTGTTAGCCTCACCTTGGTCGCAAAATTTTGGGTCGTAAACAAAAAAAAACAGACATGACTTAGCAGTTCTCTCCCTAGAAGCCGAGAGCATGTGTCACGTTAATCATGCGTGCAGCCTAAAGGTCAGTATGCATGTAAACCAAAAACCAAAATCAAGCATCGAAAGCGCATGATGGCTGAGAATGCGCCGGTGAACAATGGAACCCCCTCCCTCCTTGTGTTCTGGTAAAGATTAAGCTTGCAGCTGCTTCCGAAAGGGGAGGGGCGTTGACGTCATTCGAGGGCTAGCGCATGTGTCAGGCTAGGCAGGATTCAGAGTTCCCCCCCTCCAGGGCCGGATTAAGGTGGGGGCTACGGGGGCTGCAGCCCCGGGCCCCGAGCTGTCAAGGGCCCCGTTCGACCATATGAAAAAAAAAATATCTTGAGTGGGCTTGCTGGCCGCATTGAAAGTTGAAGGTAGGAACTTCAACGTCACCTTCACACCGAAGCTGGCTCGTGACAGGTGGGGAGAGTGGGGGCCCTTCACGGTATATGGTTGACAACCTTCGAGTCCATTTCAATTTTATTTCGTTATTCCTACTCATCTTCCTTGTTTTCCCGAGGTTTTTGAGAAGACGTCTTGGACCAAAAGTCGTGGGTACACAGCTTGACCAGGCCTAAGAAGCCACGTAAAAAAGGCCCAGAGCTCGGCTCCAGTTTTTTTCGGCACAGGTCGTTTCGGTAGTCTTTTCGGTACACGGACATCAAAGTACGCGGACGTTTCGGCGGGCGCACGTTTCGGTATAAAAAAAGGTTAGGCATGCGAATAATGAAATAATGACTGAAGAATATTGCAAATTGTTTAAGCCCGAGGGACATTATAGGTAATTATTGACAACTTAAGCACTTCCCTACGAGCTCATACAACCTGATTGATTGATTGTAGGGTTTAACGCGCCGACGCAACGCAAGCGATGAGGCGCGCCGTAGCGGAGGGCTCCGGATTAATTTTGACCACCTGGGGATCTTTATCGTGCGCTGAAATCTCGTACACACGGGCGTTTTTGCTTTTCGCCTCCATCAGAAAAGCAGCTGCCGCGGCCGGGAATTGAACCCGCGACCTCGTGCTCAGCAGCGCAACGCCTTAGCCACTGAGCCACCGCGGCGGGTTCCGCAGGATTTTGGCCCGTAAGGTGTGGCGGCTAAATGTTTGGCAGATGTCTGTGAGTGACAGCTGCCTGCGCGGACTTTCCGCGCTCCCATATATGCAGGTGGAGAACTTTACAAAATTCCCCCGCATTTCCCCGAGGGGGAGAATGTGAAAGTGCGAATGCACGGTTGTCGGCCCGCTTGCGGCGCTTGCGCTCGGCCCCCGCAGCCCACCGCCTCGCCGCCTTCTCTTCCATCTCTTCCATCGGGTTTGTAGTATCACGTGTACACCATGGTTATCAAGCCGCTATAACGCCGCTGAGTCGCCAACGCACGCCGCTGACGACGTAGTTTGAATGCGTTAAAGATATAAGGCGCGTTACTGACAATATCAGCGTCGCGTCCGTAGCTTATTCGGTAGAGCGTCGGGCTGCGGCCCGCAAAGTCCTCGGATCGAAACCTGGCGCCGGACGCTGTTTTTTCTTTAAAGAGCGCTGCGGACGCCGCCGCCGCCGACGCCGGCGGTGGATGGTTTGGGGTCGCTTATAAAGTGTATTCACACTTAATAAAACGAAAATCCTATAGGCTTAACAAAATATGCGTCTTGTAAAAAAACTACTCTTCTGTACCATGTCGTGTGCACGCCAACATGGCGCTTCGATTAATTGTGAATCTGTGATGGACCGGCAATCAAACCATACTAACTTTTACGCCTGATAAAATCCGTTATATGATACTAGATGTCAAGCCAAGAAATTAGTTTCCGGAAAGCGTAAAATTATGTATAATTTATCACTGATCAGAGATCATAACATCGGCTTCAAAAATTTTCGCATATTAAAGCAGAATCATCATCACCATCATCATCATCATTAGGGCCCCAAGGACACAGTAGCCCCGGGCCCCAAAAATTCCTAATCCGGCACTGCCTTCCTCCCCCAAGACGCTGAACGCATGCGTCAGGACCCAGCATTTGCCACTCCAGAAGCCGAGTGGAAGGGACAAGCCTGCCAAGGGAAAAAGGAAACTTTATACCCTCCCCATCAGTATGTGTAAAGGTGTACAACACTTGCGCTGGACTGAGGACATGCATTTTCGCAGGGCGGGATAGCGTGCATTTGTTTACTGAGTGCCAACTCTCACATTTTTTGGAATACCGCCATAAAAGGGTCATATTATCAACTGCCTTCTCCACTTTCTTTTAATTGTTGGAAACCAGCAAACAGAAAATAGCCTCGCGCAAGTTCTCCATAGCCTAGAGCTAAGAATGAGCATTGGGAAAAGGAACCTTCCGGCATTGGCCAGAGAGGCGATTTGCTCTTTTTTACGCTTCCATGGCGAAAATTGCGAATTTGGAATTGATTTATGAACGACCAGCGTATGAATTTCAGAATGTGCAATGTACAGTTGAACACGCGCTGTGAGGCTGCCAGTGCTTTCATCTCCCGCATTGCAATTTATGCTCGGGTTCCACTGACGTTCTCGGATGGCTTGAAATGGAACATTGTTCGACTCAAATGCGAATCATGCGCTATTCTACTACCTTTTTCTGTGCTATGGTTAAAATTCCCAATAAGCCGAATTACCGTGCGGAATACAATGGGGAATCCCAAATGCCGCTAGAGACCCTACTTACAGAAAGAGAAACCCGAACGGAGCTCACACTAAAGCGCACGACACTGTAGCAAATGAGGCGTGAGAGCCTTTTTAGACCGCTCTGCTCTGGTGGGCTGGGCTTTACGCATCTTTTTCTACGATAAACAGTTGCGCGGTTCTTGTTATTTCGGGATTCCACCCACCCTGTTATTCCCACTTTTTTTGCATTTCGCCTAACCTTGCTATCTCATCATCATTCTCGACCAGACCTTGTTTTTGCGGTTTTATGTATAAAGTGCCACTACGTCACTACAGTTTTTCTTGGTCAGTTTTTCTTAAGAATATATCTTCACTGTGTCTCGTGTTAATTTCTACAAGGACCTAATGTTCATGCGTCTCTCAGCACCACCTGATCGAATTGTTTATTCTAACTTGTCTTGACAACATGTCCTCTTAGGTGTCCGTTAAATGCCGCTTTCTCCCTCAACAAATACGTTCTTCCTCAAACTGCACAGCAAGACTTTACCGATCAAGACACGGCTGCACAAACGGAAAATGTTTGTGCATTCTGTGCACTGCCGCCTATGCGATGTACCGGAAACTATTGAGCACTGTTTCATAAATTGTAAGGATGCCTTACTATTTTAGGAAGTCTCACCAAAGCACTCTTGAGAGGGGCTTTGAATTGACTCCACATGATGTACGGTATCTCGTATCAACCGCGAACGGTGATGTGCCATATGATTGTTTTTCTTTTCAAATAGCTCTGCATAGTTTATGGGAAATGCGAATGCTGGATAGGCACGCAGAGCCTATGGTTTCTTCCAGAGCCCACTTCTGCCAAATGATCATTTATCTTAAAGACTTCTGTTACAAAAATGATTTTATCCCTGACGGGTATCCCCTCCTTATTTCTTGTTCACTGTTGCCCCCATTTTTGACCAAGGGACATAATTGTTCATTGTGTTTAGTTTTGTTTTTATTTGTGTAATCAACTCATTTGCATGTGTACGTAGTTGTAAATATGAATTTTAAACATCATTTCCTTCATTGACATGCAGTGCAATAAATACCATCGAAAACGCTCGTAGCGGAGTAGGTAATAATAAAGAAAAAAGCATTGTGGGTAAGACGACTGAATCTAAACCTGTTGATCTACCAAACACTGGTTTGAATTCTGCCAGGTGTCGGTGACTTCTTTTCTTTGTGCTGTTATACTGAGTTTTGTGTAATGCCGGAATCAACGAATTGCCAAACAGCTTGGCTGTTACAAATCCTGCTAAACACTGCGCAAGTTCAATGTGTTAAATTAAGTTTGGCGTAGTGGCGCATTTTTCTGGCAGGTCAACAAAAGTTGTGTCGATTTCATTTCAAAAGACCCTTTCCGTTCTGCAACCTCAGCCCCAGTATCTTTTTCTTGTGCTTGCAGGAGCTTTTTGTGTGCTCTTGATATTTCTCGTGTGACGATCCGCAAACGGGCGTAAAGGCTGTGATTTGCTTTCGTTTTTTTTCTTTTTTTGGGGGGGGGAGGGGGGGGGTCTCTTACTTTATCCAGGTTCCCAGGCGAATGAGTTCGTAGTTCTTGAAACAAACTAGCCTCCAATATCATTTCGCTTCATTGCCTACCCCAATATCTGTCCACTTTGTGTGTTACCGTTGCCCCAGGAGGCCTTTGCAATATCTCACCAGCGGTGCGTAAACATGCGGCTCGTTGAATGTTACATTTTGATGTCAATTTTTAAAGCAGACCATGAGGACGAAATACAAGTATGCTTCATCGAAAACATCGCTTTCTCCAAACACAATGGTATTAATTCATCGCAAACTTAAAAAACAACGGATATACTAAGAAAAGCATAAAAAGCAGTTACCAGTTTCGAGCCAGTTTTCGGAGGTTTCTCTATGACGTCAAAGCATCTTGTTCGTGCGATTGGTGGCCACCACCAAGAAACATGACTGACCGATTATGAGTATTATGGGCAATGCGTATTGTAGGCGATGAGTATTATGCTTTTGATAGTGATGATTATGACTATGGTGGTGAGAACGACTACTGCTGGTGTGATGATGTTTAGGAGGCCACGATGACGACGAGGATGATGATGATGATGGTGTGGATGGTGTCCGTGGTAGAGGGATGGTGGTGAATAAAGTAAATCAAGATATCTAGGCCCAATAATACGTGTCAGCCTGCTCCGATAGCGCAAGCGCTCTTTGCAACAAAAACATTCATTGTAAAACCTTAACCAAATGAAACAGTTCTGTAGCGAGCTTAAGAAAACTCACCATATTTGGAGCAAATCACTGTGGCACGCAATAAACAACATAATTTTTAGTACTCGCATGAAAAGTACATTCCCAAACACTTCAATGTATTGTGCACAATATTTGAAACGCAACTCACTAACTAAAGAGAAATTTTGTGGGGCTTTACGTTTGTTCGGGGCCAAAATTCCCGATGCTTCCTTCCCACGCGAGGACGCTGCTTATGGCGTATCTGGAATGCCACGTATCTGATGCTGAACATTCAATTTTATCTGTTTATAGATTTTTACGAGAGCAGTGTGAAGCAATGAGTGTAATTTAGGTGGGGTAAAGCAGGGAGGTGCAACACTTAAACATTTTTTTGTTATTTTTCAAATTTACGTTCGCGGCTTATTTGTGTCAGCGGATTCACCCAAGCGACCGATCCTCACAAACTGCCTGCTTTATAGCAATGTGCTTCTCGCTTCGCCGGACGTGAGGTTCATTACCATGCAACCGCCGGCCATAAAAATATCCTATAAGCGACATTTCTGTTCTCTGTTCCTGTCATTAAAGTTGAAGTCTTGGCTGCTGCAGCTCTTTTTTTTTTAATTTTCACGTGAGCTGGAAATCGTATATCTCCTATTCTAAGGTCTTCATTAAAAAAAAACGTGATGAACGCGTAATGACGGCACTTAGCAGCTCAAGATTCGTTTATAGTACAGCAAAAAAAAAAAAGTACAGCATTTCAGAACGTCGCAAAAATCTGAGACACAAGATATTCTAGCGAAATTAGCTGCCCTATACGCGCAAAAGTGCGATTTTTCGTTTGTTTAACGTTTGTTTTACCTCTTTAAGGATAACAGTCTTAAACAATGGGGAAATTGGTAGCTGATGAAAAAAACAGTTTTTTTTGTTTCCGTTTTTTTTTAGCATGGGGGTGGGCTGAATTTTTGTTAGCACGGTTGTTCACAAAACAACAGCAAGTCGAAGTACCTCGGGCGTCTTTTATTTCTTCGTTTCTCCTGTTGCCGCTCGCAAAATTGCATCCTCATCAACTCGCCCGACCCGATTTTGTACGTGACACACAAATGTTACATTAATGAGCGGCTCGTAATGGCATGTCTGGGTGGTATTTACGAGAATCTTTTTATGCGGGAAGTGATGTGATCTCCTCAGGATCTACTGTGAGTGTTTCTCACTTCGGCGTATCGTCATTTACGAAATTAATACAACCGACAGGAGACAAAAAAATCTCAGCTGTCAAAAAATGCATGTCTGCGCAAAAGAGTGGCATGCATAGAAACCGAGAAGATACGCTTGAAAATGCTTTACTCAGTATTCCATTTTCTAAACAATTGTTGTTGCAGTGTTAATAAACCCCAAACGTGAAATCAGGTTTGAAGCAACATTCACTGAGACAACTTCGCGAAACTCACCCGATACGTTTGCGTTTCCCTGGTGTTCTTCGTGGCTTCAGAGTGATCGCGAGCCGCTTTTTGTACAAGCCATTTGTTGACAAAAGGGATGTTGTGGCTTCAGAATATTTAAATAATAACAATGCTTGCGGGCACTCACCGCCACTTGAAGCTTTCTTTCCCGGCAGATAAATCATTCAGCGAACGGGCTTGCGAGAATACAAATAAGAGGTTTGAACGAAGTTTTTAAAGGTTCTACAACTCCCTACATCTCCGGTTATTGCATGATGCTTGTGATTGATTTCAAGTGGCTCACCCAAACTTACCGTCTTAAGAAGGTTAACAAAACAAGTATTTCCTTCGCAATGTTTCAGCAAACTTTCAGAAGAAGCGGCTCCATTGGATTGGTGAAAGCTTGTCTTTTGAACCTTTGGGTGCGTCGTGGTGGTGGTGAAAACATTTATTGATCATTTGCTAGCCGAAGAGCAGCCTCTATGAGTGGGGTCCTCAGTCCAGGACTCCAATGGCGGACGCTATCCGGCGGGCCCGCTCGATCAGCCGTTGTTGGTCTTGCGGGGCAGTGCTGGACAGAGCAGCCTCCCAAGAGGAGATGGTGGGGATGCGTATAGGGGTGAGCCCGTCTGGTGGACGCGGACACTCCCATACAGAGTGGTAGAGGGTGGGAGTGGGGCTCTGGCAAGCCGGGCAGTTGCCAGCGTATTGGGTGGGGTAGAAGAGGTGTTTGTGGTGTAAGTTTGGGAACGTGTGTGTCTGGAGCTGCCGCCATGACGTGGCGTCGGCGCGGGACACGGAGTGGTGGGGTGAAGGTAGTGTTTTTCTTTGTGTGCGGTAGTAGGCGAGTGTGAGTGTATAGTTGAGAGGTTCGTGGGATGGGATGATGTAAGCTGATGTCTTGGAGCCACCCTGGATCTGTCTGTCCGCTTCCTCTGACGCTCGGTGGGTCATTTCTCGGGCGAGCGCGTGTGCGTGCTCATTTCCAGGAAGGGAGGCATGGCCAGGGGTCCAGACGATGCGAATGAAGGGAAGCTTGGATGGATCAGAGTGTCGAAGAATGTTGTTTGCTTGGATGGAGAGGATTCCAGAAGAATATGCCCGGCAGGCGGCTTGCGAGTCTGTTATAATTGCCCAGGTTTCGTCGTCGTCAGCTTCCGCGGGTCGAGCGGTGGTGATGTGGGACACAGCCAATGCTATGGCTGTTTCCTCGGCCACCCTGATGGAATCGGTGAGTACAGAGAAAGTTTTTTGCGCATTGCCAGCAACTGTAGAGGCCACTGCCACTTTAGCGTTGGGGTTGGCTGGATAACTGGCTGCGTCGGTGTAAATCACATGTGGGTCCTGACCGTACCGGCGGGCTAGCGCTTCGACTCTGGCGCGGCGGCGGCCCTGGTTGGTTTCCGCGTGCATGTTCTTGGGGAGCGGGGCAACTTGTAAACGTGCACGAAGGACAGGGGCGAGAGCCACAGGGTTTGGTGGGAGAGGTGACGACGGCTCGGGGTATCCCAGGCTGGCGAGCACGTGACGACCGGTGCGGGTGGTGCTAAGGCGGATAAGCTGACCAGCTCGTTGTGCCTCAATAATTTCCTCTATCGTGTTGTGGACACCCAATTGAAGGAGACGCTGTGTAGAAGTGTAGGGGGGAAGTCCCAGGGCTGCTTTGATTCCCATCCGTAAGGCAGTGTTGAGGCGCTGGAGTTCGGAGCGCAGCAAATTGTGAAAGGGGACGTGGTAGGCAAGGCGGCTGATGAGTAAGGAATGAACTATGCGGAGGGTGTCTGCTTCCTTGAGGCCGGCGCGTCTGTTGGAGATGCGACGGATCATGTGCGTGATTTGCGTGATTTGAGTTTTGAGGAGGTGAACTGTGTGCGTGGCGCGGCCGTTAGACTGTAGATGGAGTCCTAGGACTCGGACTCGGGTGACGCACGGGATCAAATTACTGGTAAGGTAAACGGTTATTTCTGGCTTGGTTACTGGTCGCATGCGGGGAGGCAACACAAGAAGGCCGGACTTCTCCGCTGCGCAAGACAGGCCCCCCAGAGAGGCATAGTTCAGAACTACATCTGCTGCCTCTTGCAGGGCGTCCTGTATTTGGCCGTCCGATCCGCGTGTTGCCCACATGGTCACATCGTCCGCGTACAGCGCGTGGCGAAGCCCCGGAATTGCGGTGAGTAGAGGAGGCAGCTTAGCTATGGCCACATTGAAGAGTATCGGGGATAGAACTGAGCCCTGGGGCGTTCCTCTTCCAGTCAGTTGAAAGGGTGGTGAGTGGTGCTCCCCTAACCCTATGGTGGCTGTCCTATCGGCCAGAAAGGCTCTGACGTAATTGTATGTGCGTTCTCCACAATTTGATGATGCCAGATTGTCAAGAATGAGCTCGTGTGCGACGTTATCAAACGCACCTTTTAGGTCGAGTGTCAGGACGGCGCGTGTTTGGGCTCTGTTGGGATGATCCAGGATGTCGTGCTTGAATTGGAGGAGCACATCCTGTGTGGCCAGGTGGGAACGAAAACCGAACATTGTGTCGGGGAAAAAGTGGGTGGCTTCGAGATGTGGCTGCAGCCTAGCAAGAATTATATGTTCGAGAAGCTTGCCCACACACGAAGTGAGTGAGATGGGGCGGAGGTTGCCAAATGAAAGAGGTTTGCCCGGTTTGGGTATCAGGATGATGTCCGCGTGCTTCCATTCCTGTGGTAGAGTGCCCTTGCGCCACGCATCGTTGTAGTAAGCCGCCAACTGGGTTATGGCGTGGTCGTCCAGGTTGCGAAGTAACTTATATTGGATGCCGTCCGCTCCCGGTGCGGTGCTTTTTGTGAGGTGTTGAAGGGCCGCTCTCACTTCTGCCTCTGTGATGTCAGCATCGAGCAGGATATTCGTGTCAGAGGTGTCTGGGTAAGGCCGATACTGGGGGCGGGGACCGACGCTGATATAGCGCTGTTTCAGTGTAGCGAGAAGGGTATCTTTGTCAAGGTTTTCCCTGTGGAGTAATGTACGGATGGCTTTGGTGGTTTCTGTTTTGGTCTGCTTGGGGTCGAGGAGACTGCGTAGCAGCGACCATGTCTTTGCTGTTCCAAGTGTTCCTTGTAGCTGGTTGCAGAAATTTTGCCAGTTGGCCCGTGTCAACTCTGCTGAGTAGCGTTCGGCTTCGGCGGTGAGCAAGGCGATCCGTTTACGAAGTTTCCGATTGTGCCTTTGCCCTCGCCATCGTTTGCTGAGGCTACGGCGGGCATCCAAAATATGAAGAAGGTGGCTGTCTGGCATGTGAGCTGTTGTTTGTACGGTTCTAGTAGTGTCTGCCAGATCACTTTGAATTTGTTTAATCCACTCTGGGAGGGAAGGAAGAGGCGATTGCTCGGGGTCTCCAGTAGTTGACGTAGGGTCAGTGTCGGGTGAGCTATCGCCACTCGGTTGGGCACGACGCTTGCGGAAGGCGACCCAGTCGGTGATTGCGACCGATCGGTTGGAAACCTTGGCGCCGAAGTCCGCTATCTCAGTGAAGAGGATGCAGTGATCACTGCCGAGTGTCTCCCCAAGGTTAGACCACCTGTGGTTGCTGAGGCCATGGGTTAGAGTGAGGTCCGGACATGTATCCCGGGTAACGCTGTTACCCATGCGAGTGGGCTGGCCAGGTTCTGTCAGAACCGTAAGGTGGCACCTGGCTATTGTCAGGGCTAGCTTTCGTCCCTTGGGAGTTTCTGTCATGTAGCCCCAAGTAGGGTGTGCCGCGTTGAAGTCGCCCACTATAAGCACGGGGCTGTTGGTCCGTTTTGCTAAAGAGAGGGTGCTGTCGAAGAGGTGGTCAAATGTGTCGCGTCTGGCATGGGGCGTACTGTAAATGTTGAGGACGTATACACTTGTTTGCTTGGAGGTATTCGGGATGATTTCTAGTAATACGTGCGGGATGTGATGGGGACTGCTTGGAGAGTGATCAATGACTGCAATCCTCTTGTCTACAAATGTCGTCACTAGAGGCGCCTGGTCGTCATTTCTGGAGTTCGAGTACGGAGAGTAGCCTGAAAGGGTGGGATCGCATCTGACTTCTTGAAGAGCAATTACGTCCGGCGAATTTGAGTGCGTGGCTATATATTGCAAAATTGCCCCTTTCTTGCGGCGGTAGCCTCTACAATTCCATTGCCAAATGCGCAGGGGTTCGGGCGTAAGACGGGTGTGTGGCTTTGGTGGTCTCGACTTGCTAGCCGTGTTGAGGGGGTGGCTGGGCGTATTTTAGAGCATTGCCGGGGCGATCCGTCGTGGGTGTGAGGCAGGGGTGGACGCGGCGTAAGTCTCGGTGATCTCTGTCTCCTCCATGCGTGTCTGCGGGCAGAGTAAGTGGGAGAATCGGCTGGGGTTGAGCTTGTTTGAGCACCTCGCGGATGGCATCAGTTACGAGGGTTCGGAGTTCGTTCTGAAGGGACTCGTGATGCGTCCGCAGCTGGCTCCGGATTTCATCAATGGTGGCGGTGTAGTGCTGTAAGGCTCGTGTGTGTTGTTGACGGAGCTCGTCGACGTCTGCCTGCAGTTTTTGTATGGTGGCCGTGAATTGGGCTTGGAGATCGGTTCGCATCGCCTGGAGCGCATCGGGTATTGGGGGTGCGTGTGTGGGTGTGGGGCACGGTGTTGTGATGGGGTGGGACGAGGAGGTGTTGTTAGAAGGGAGGGGAGGAAACTGCCCTGTCCAGCTCACCTTGAGGTTGGTGCTCTGCGGCCGGAAGTTAGGTGGAGCTTGGTTTCCGCGGCTGCCGCTGGCCTCCCGGCTGCACCCTGGTACCCTGGATTGGCCACGGCTCGCTGACCGGCCTCGGTCCCCGCGTCTCCGGTCGTGGCTGTTGCTGCGGCCGCACGAACGGGACTCCGTGGACGGTAGCTCCGAATCGGCAAGCGGGCGCTCGGTGGTTGCACAGGACTGCACGGATCCCTGGGTTTGATGGGCAACAGTTTCACCGGTACAGTTAGTGGTGTTACACTGTTGGGTAGTGGCGGGAGGGAAAAATGGTGGCGAGCGGTTTGTCGATGCCAAGGATCGAAGAACATGCGTCTTGTTGTATGGGCGTCGTTGGCGGAACGGACAGCGGGGATCCGTGGCCGGGTGGTCTGCATGACAGTTGGAGCAGCGGGGAACGCACACGTGAACTGGCACTGGGTTCACCGTCCCACAAGCGCTGCACCTGTGCGTGTCCGGACTCGGGCAGACGTCAGCTCGGTGGCCGAGCTTAAGGCATATCCGGCATACTTGGTGGCGAGGTTGAAATACGCGGCAACGGTATTCTCCCCCGTAATAGTTGACGTAATGAGGCACACGAAGACCCGCGAAGGTGAGAAGGGCGGTGGTAGATTTTCCCATCATCCTGGCGTGGATGATTTCAGCGTTTGGTGACCGCAGATGCTCTACAAGTTCGTCGGTGGTGGTGTTGGCCGCAATTCCCATGATTATGCCTTTGCTTGAGTTGTCTGGGACAGCAATGTAAGCGGTAACTTCATACTGCTTGCTCTCCATGTTAAGGGTACTGATTTGCTGGATTTTCTTAGCGATGTCCAGGTCCGGGGTCTCACTACGACCAGGTTTTGGTCCCTTCGGATGCGAAAAGTGATGCGGTCTTGTGTTGCGTCGGATATCTGCGCTGCGGCACTTATTCCGTTGGTGACACACTGAATGAGCCACTGGGCAAGGATGAGGCCAGTACGGGGTCGAATGACGACTTTGTAATCCTCAAGCGGGAGAGGTGGCAGTCGCGGTTGGTGGGGTAGGCGCTTGTCCGTTCGGGAATGATGCTGCGGAGTGGTACAATTCGGTAAGGATCCGTGTTGCTGGTGGGAGGGTTGACCAACAATATGAGACTGCTGTTGTCGGAGGCGCCTCTGGCTGTTACGGCTTACGACTTCGGTCCACGTGGGAGCTGTACGTGCCGGCCGATCTTCAATATCAGCGGGGTCATCGGATAAAATATGAGGATCAGAATTTCCGTGCTCAGTTTCCATTTCCTCAGGGCGCTGGGCGTCGGAGGAGGTCCCGCCGAGCGCGCGGACGGGAAGGCCGCGCGGGGGAGCCTGCTCGACCGGTTGGGTCACTGACCCTGACGGAGGGGACGGAGTGGGCACCGCCGTCGCCGCGCCCGGTGGGGTTGTGGAATGCGCCGAAGCTCCGTCGGCGCCGTCGGTAGAGCCGATGTCGTGGGTAGGCTTAAGGGAAGCGGCGGCACACTCACACTTGTTGCAGGTAAAACGCCGCTGTCCAGACACCAGCATGGCCAGCTCTTCATCTGGCCAGGTCACACACTTTACATGCACTCGACTTTCACAGTTGGCACATTGAAGAAACTTTTGTTTCCAGTAAAAACTCTTCGAGCACAGGGAGCACGCATCCGTGCTCGGCGCCATCTGGCGGGCGCATCCTGGGTGCGTCGTTAAAGCACATGCAGCTCGGCGGGGCTTAATTAGGGGCAACGGTACCAGTCCGAGTCTTGAGATATCCCAAAGCAAATTTATTCGGTAATTCATTTCATCATCATCACCAACAGCCTACTCAGGTCCACTGCAAGGCGAACACCTTTCCCATTGACCTCCAACCACTCCAGTCCTGCGCTACTCAAGATCCGTTTTTGCCCCCAAACTTTCTTATTTCGTCTCCTCTATTCCCTAGCCTGTTTTTTAGTGTTTGAAGCACCACTGAGATGTGTACTGAGTCAAACCCTTTTTATTAGTCAATATATGTCATGTGAAATGGTTTAGGGTACTCAGCGGATGTTGGTATTATTTGACTGACGGCATGGATGTGATCTATTCTAGAGTATCCATTTCTCAACCCAGCTTTCTCTCTCGGTTATTGGGAATATTAATTGTCACTTATGCGATTAACTATTATTGTGGTAAACATCTCGCATACAAGTGAGCGACGTATAATACGTCTGTAATTCTTAAGATCTTTGGAATCTCGCTTCTTGTGCATCAGAATTATGTTAGTGTTTTTTCAAACTATCAGCACTTTTGGAGTCTTTAAAAATTCTGAAAATAGTGCCGCAAGTTTTTCCACTACACTATATCCTCCCCCTTTTAAAACATCCACGGCTATGCCATCGTCACCTGCTCTGCTTTTCCTCTGTTTATGCTCTTGAGAGAACTGCCTACTTTTAGTTACAAGTGGGACACTACAAGCTAAGCTTGTACGCTCAGTAGTTTTATCTAGTTTAATGCCGCTGGCGTAAAGTCTGGTGTAGAGTCATTCTGCTACTTTTATTATCTCCTCCATGTTGTGCGTATGTTACCCCGGAAATCAATGAGTGCGTACATTCTCTGTTATCCGGTAGCCAGTTTCCTCTTTGTTACCTTTAGGTTCTTATTATTTCCAACGTTTTCTCAATCATTTCTATGTTGTACTCATGAATGTTGTTCGTTTTACCTCACGCAATATATTTAAACAGTTTTAATTCATTTTCATCCTCTGTACTCGAAGCTTTGATATTCTTGCGTTTCCCCATTAGTTCCTGTGTTTTCGTTTCCAGCTTAAATAGTAGATAGCGAATGCTGGCCCCAGGTTGAGCCTCTTCATCATCAGTAGCAGCAGCAGCAGCATACTCAGGTCCACTGCAGGACGAAGCTTTCTCCCATTGAACCGCTCCTATCCCGCGCTACTGGGGTCCACTGTTTGCCTCCAATTTTACCCCTCCATCTGGCTAAGGGCGTTTCCTTCCTTCTAGGCCAATATCTTAGTATTCATTCTGTTACCATAACTGTCCACCTTTTGTCGGTTCGTCTAATTACATGACCAGCCCAAGTTCATTTGCTTTTTATTTGAACTATAATATCATCTACTTTAGTTTCTTCACTGATCCAAGAAGCTCGTTTCTCGTGCCTGAGTGTGACTGCTATTATTATTCGTTGCATGGCCCGTTGAGCCGACATACGTTTGCCATATTGTTGTTAAGTAAGGTGCCAATTCTCAGCTCCGTATATCATCACCGGTAGTTTGCACTGGCTGTATATTTTTTTCTTCTGAGTGATAGAGGTAGCTTACTTTTCATTATTTGATAGTGATTACCGAACGCTCTCCAACCCATACCTATTCTGTGCCGAATTTCTCTCTTGTAGTTGGGGTCAGCACAAACCGTCGGTCCGAGGTAGTTATATTCTTTTACTTTGTCGAGCGTTCCGTTTCCTAATCAGAAGAGGACGCTTTTGGCATGCTTATTTCTTCTTAATTTAGACTTTTGCATATTTATTTTTAGCCCCATGGCCTTGCTTTCTAATTCTAGTTTCTCAAGCAATGCTTGCCGCTGTTCTGCCCTCTTCTTTAGTAAGATTATGTCGTACGCAAAACTCAAATAGTTCAAGTATTTTCCGTTTATCATTATTCCTGGGTTTTTCCGCTGAACAACTCTGAATACCGCTCCAGACATCCTGTGAATAGTTTTGGCGAGATGGTATCTCCCTGTCTTACTCCTTTGGGATCGGAAATCTATTGCTTTGCTCGTGAAAAATTAGCCTGCCTGTGAATTACTTATATATGTCTTCTAGAAGTCTTAATGAAGTCTCCTTCATTCCATGGTCTTTTGATGCTTGTAGCACGACTACAGAAAGTACTCAAACGTTTTCTCGCAGTCTATAAATGCTACGTAACGGAGTTT
Organism: Haemaphysalis longicornis; assembly: GCF_048455015.1. Classification (NCBI taxonomy): domain Eukaryota; kingdom Metazoa; phylum Arthropoda; class Arachnida; order Ixodida; family Ixodidae; genus Haemaphysalis; species Haemaphysalis longicornis. The sequence goes on from NW_027526385.1 coordinate 89,535,854, forward strand.
AGCGTACCCTGCGAATTTTTCTATCACTTGACTGACGACAAGGCTGTGATCCATGATTGAGTGCCCTTTCTGAAACCCAGCCTGATCTCTGGGTTGTTGAAAATCCAGTTTGTCACCTATGAGGTTAAATATAACCTTAGTGAACATCTTCCAAATGACTGATAGTAGTTTGATCTGTCTGTAGTTCTCAAGTTCCTTGGTATCTCCCTTCTCATGAATCAGAATAATGTTCGCGTTTTTCCGGGCTATGGGCACTTTTTGATTATTTAAGCATTCCGAAATTATTGCAGCGAGCCTTTCCAGTGTTATATATCCCCCTTCCTTTAAATGATTTATGATTATGCGGTCGTCACATGCGGCTGTTCTTATTTTCGGGCCTTTGAAAGCCTTTTCTACTTCCTGTTTTAGTTACTAGTGGGTCATCGCAAGTTGAGCTTGTACGCTCAATAGTCTCCCCTAGTCTGACGTCGCTGGCATACAGCCTGATGGACAATCGTTCTGCTACCTTTTAATATCTTGTCAAAGCTGTGCGTAATATCACCCTACTCGTCTCTAAGTGCGTACATAAAGTCTTTGCCCTTAGTTGCTTTCAATCTGCCAACTATTAGCAGCATTTGCTCAATCATTGCTATGTTATTCGCACTAATTTCGTTTGTTGTACTTCTGTTGACGATCGTTTCGACAGCTCGAGTTATTCAATTTCATGTTCTTAGGTTTGGCATATTTTCCTTCAGTTTCTTAGTTTTTCAGTTTGTTCCCTATACATGTTGCTTCTCCCACACCTGTGGCTGATACCATGATTGACTTGTTAGGCTGTCTTTTAGCCTGTCTACACAAACATTGTTCTGCTCGTTTAAAAGCGCGAATTAATTTTGAGGAGTTATTTTAAACTCTTGGTATATGGCGCCCACTGACTCTATGACGGGTTTGTTATTTTTTACGAGTTTCGATCTTTCTCTTCAGAGATTCAGCCTTACCTTGCATCTAAACATGCTGTGATCTCTGCTCCATATAGAACTTCTCCGTCTTGCAGAATACCGGCGTTGTCACTATAAATGAAGTCAATTTCGTTCTGCTCATTTAAAAGCGCGAATTAATTTTGAGGAGTTATTTTAAACTCTTGGTATATGGCGTCCACTGACTCTATGACGGGTTTGTTATTTTTTACGAGTTTCGATCTTTCTCTTCAGAGATTCAGCCTTACCTTGCATCTAAACATGCTGTGATCTCTGCTCCATATAGAACTTCTCCGTCTTGCAGAATACCGGCGTTGTCACTATAAATGAAGTCAATTTCGTTTTTTGTTGTGCCATCGGGACTTTTCCACGTACATTTCTTATTCTCCGAGAAAGTCTATTTGCGAAAGGGTAATCAAAACAACACCGCTTCGTATTTAGTAGCATTAAACCCAGCGCTCTTTTTATTCTTCGCATACTGGAAGATTTAGCCCACCTTCTTCTGATTCTAACCTTCTAAACCCACAAGAAGATGAAAATCAACCTTATTTCTTTCCTTTTAATATGCCTGTATAATAAGAAATATTGGTAAAGTAGAGAAAGGCTCGTATGTACTGCAACGTTTTCGAAAATTTTCAACTACATAGAAAAATGAAGTCTGCCAGAAAGGATTTGGTTTAATACATGGGGTAAATTGTATATAAAAAAGTTTTCTGCAAGATTGTACGAATATGTTTTTGTATATCTCACATTCGCGACCGAATCCTCAAGTATAATCGTGATATTCTTTTGTCTGCACGAGACCCCAAGCCGTAAGTTTCTCTCCCTCAGGGAAGATTACTGCGTTTATTCTTTGTTTGTTTCAACCGTACTCAGAGAGAGGACAGTGTCTGTTAGTCTCTTCGCATTATAACAGTGTGTTGAGCTGGATAAGTTATGTCGTCGTGGCGCATCTGCTTGCCTGTAACTATGTCACAAAACCTACATCAACAGAGCATTCCACATCGAATTCTTCCAGCCTCAATCAGCTATTTTTTTTTCGCGGAGGCATCAATCCAACAAAGTTAACCGCCCACTATTCCGCTCGTACTTGCGTGCACACTGATTCCTGCCTTACGCCATAACGGACTGGACCAACTTACCCTAACATAAAGCGGCCCAAACCGACATCACCAAGTTTCAAGAGTTGCATTTCCAATTGTGATGCGTGTAATTGCTTGGTTCGTGCAAATGTATTATATTCCTGACATATTTTCTTGTGTCGAAGTTTTTCCGTTCTCTTGTAGTATTTCTTTTCCTTCTCTTGTGCTGCTGTAAACATATGCGTACGTTCAAAATCTTTGTAATGCAACCCCCCCCCCCGCCATTTAGGTCCTTAGAGGTAGTACGAAATAAATAAACAAAAAAATATCCACGAATCATACTTGACACTAAAGAGTCTGCTTCATTGCTAGAATAGAGTATTCACTTATAGTTGCGTTTAAACCAAATTCGGCGTTCGTCACTTTGAAGTCAGCACCGCCAAATCTGTGAGCCAGGCACCGGAGTCTCGCTTTATAGGGGATTCACCTCTGCAACGTGAGACTAAGAGAGGAGAAGCTGACTTTCGCACTTTGTGGGGCCAAATACCGTTGGACAATAGGCTCCGGTCGCACTCTTTAAAAAAGCGTTCTTTTTAGCATCAACAATGCGCCTAAGGAGAAGAGGCAGTTTTCATAAGCTGGCACACAAAAATGATTAATTCAGCCGTCCGGTATGTCTGCGGGATGATAGGGCTGCGAGAGAAAAAACCGTGCGAATTGAGTTGGAGTGTCGGCGAGGATGGGGCAGGTGGACGTAAAAGAGTACTTAACAATGGAAAGGTAAAAAAGGTGGCAGATAAGGGCGGCTTTCGCCGCAGACATAGTCATGCACTGAATACTTTTCGCAGAGGACTAAAAACATACACATACACCACAAGAGGAAAGAACCGGGAACGGACCTTGCGAAGCCATGTTCAAAGGCTATGTGGTTCAGGAAAAAAGATAAGAAGAAGAAGAAGAAGAAGAAGAAGTAGAAGAAGAAGAACGAGGAGGAGGCGGAAGAGGTGGAGGAACTTCATCTGCCGCATCCGTTGTGATTGCGGTCACTCCGAACCAGTGAGGGGTGTGCTCAGTCCAGGCCTCCCTGGCTGTATCCGACCTTCCGCGCCCTCTTCACCAGCAGAAACTCCGAGAAGGGGTCGGAGCTCTAGTTACCAGCCAGCCTAGTGCTTACGTACATTCTTCTGTTGAAGTTCTTTTAGTGATAAACGAATAGTTTACCTCGCCAACGACATGCAAGCGGCAAGTTCGCAGCGTTTTTCTGCAGTCGTCCCTTTCTTCTTGTCTACGAAAAAATAAAAGGTATTATTGAATCCTTCACAAAAGTTGTAAACAAGAACATGAGCAATCATTTTAGGTGGAGGAGCGGGCGTAGTGAAGGCCCAGAAGAAAGTGGAATAGAGGGTGCACCTGTTGATATCACTTATGCAAGAAAGCTGGCTGCGCGCATTATACTCAGCGCCTGCATAGCTCCATCACGGCTGGCGGACCCGAGCAACCAGCTGGTAAGACAGCGCTTGGTCAGTGCAGGCCCCTTTTGCAAACACACTGAGTTATGGTACAAAATTAAAACCAATTTTCAAGTCTCTCGCGTAGAAGTTACACTTCAAGTATGAGGCGGGCCCTGAAGGAGGGCTCCAAATTAGTCCTGACCCCAGTAAAATTTGGTTCCTTGTAGAGGTGGGTGGTGTCATCGTGGAGGGTGGTCAGACCCGATGGCGCTGATGCAGGAGGTACATGATGAATTATGAGTAGTCTATTTACACCTATTTACTCAGACGAAGAAGCATAACATAAGACAAAAAGAAAACTGGATTACAATTAAAAGCGCCCCAGCACACAAGGGGGGTATCGCGCACGATCCCTGGTGGGAGCCCGGAGTTCAAAAAGGTACCAAACCGCCACGGGAGCGAGTCTTGCAGCCCTAGCTCTCAACAAACTGGTTGAATGGTGATCGAACAGGGCGCAAGCAAAGCTGCCTCCCCACCGCAGCGCACCTGCCAATTAAAGTTTTGACCTCCGCTCCCCCCCTGTCCCTCCCCGAAGGTGAGGAGGACAGGAAATCCTTCCCCGACGCCCTGAAAAAAGCCGCTCGCGAGGCCCATACAAAGGGTTGCGACTCACTGGCGTCGGCGGCGGCCATCCGTCGCTCCCACCGAAGAAGGGGGGCACGACAAGGCTGCGAGAAAGGAGGGGTGCCATCGTCCCGACGGGGTCTATTGGCGCTGTCATAATTACAACCGTCTATAGATCTTTAAGGTGAACTAAAATCTCAGCGCACGTGCGTTCTTGGTTTTCGACTCCATTTGAAAAGCGGCGGCCGTGACTACGAACCGAACGCACGCCCTTGGGAACAGCATCACACCAGCGCCTTCCCCACTGAGCCACCACGGCGGCCGCTACAGCCATAGCTGCATGCATTGCCTGCGCCAGTTCCCTGCCGTGTGTTTCATGCACATAAAGCTTCAACAGTACTCGTAGGTAAAAAGATCTATCCACAAGTGCTAGACATCAGACAAGTCTTCCAAATTCCAAGTAAACACGCTGGCAGGATAGCCATATGTTCCAGTTGCTCCGGAAAGTGCGAAGGTATTCCAGAGCATACATCGGCAAATTTGGCACGGCTCACTCAAGCTCAGACTACGTGCTCAGCAGCACATCTGCGCTCACTCAAACTCAAACTCACATTGAGCGCAAAACTCAGAACTCCCTCGGACTCAAAACTCAAAACGTACTCAGAGCTCAAAATGTACTCAAACTAAAAATGTACTCAAAACTCAAAATGTACTCAAACTCAAAATGGGCTCAAAACTCAAAATGTACTCAAAACTCAAAATGTACTCAAAGTGTACTCAAACTCAAAATCCACTCAAAACTCAAAATGTACTCAAAACTGAAAATGTACTCAAACTCAAAATGTACTCAAACTCAAAATGGGCTAAAAACTCAAAATGGACTCAAAACTCAAAATGTACTCAAACTCAAAATGTACTCAAAACTCAAAATGTACTCAGAACTCAAAATGTACTCAAATTCAAAATGTACTCAAAACTCAAAATAGACTCAAACTCAAAATGGACTCAAAACTCAAAATGTACTCAAAACTTAAAATGTACTCAAACTCAAAGTGTACTCAAACTCAAACTGGACTCAAAACTCAAAATGTACACAAACTCAAAATGGGCTCAAAACTAAAAATGTACTCAAAACTCAAAATGCACTCAAACTCAAAATGTACTCAAACTCAAAATGTACTCAAGCTCAAAATAGACTCAAAACTCAAAATGTACTCAAAACTCAAAATGTACTCAAACTCAAAATGGGCTCAAAACTCAAAATGTACTCAAAACTCAAAATGTACTCAAACTGTACTCAAACTCAAAATCGACTCAAAACTCAAAATGTACTCAAAACTGAAAATGTACTCAAACTCAAAGTGTACTCAAGCTCAAAATGGACTCAAAACTCAAAATGTACTCAAACTCAAAATGGGCTAAAAACTCAAAATGGACTCAAAACTCAAAATGTACTCAAACTCAAAATGTACTGAAAACTCAAAATGTACTAAGAACTCAAAATGTACTCAAATACAAAATGTACTCAAAACTCAAAATGGACTCAAACTCAAAATAGACTCAAACTCAAAATGGACTCAAAACTTAAAATGTACTCAAACTCAAAGTGTACTCAAGCTCAAAATAGACTCAAAACTCAAAATGTACTCAAACTCAAAATGAACTCAGAACTCAAAATGGGCTGCGAACTCAAAATGAATTCAGAACACAAATGGTTTCACAACTCTCTCATGCTAGGAATTTACTCGGGCTCAGATGGACTCTGATTTCAATTAGCATTGAGTGTTTTCAAATTCCCGCGTGGTAAAAATATTATGGGTGCAAATTCGTGAGCTGAAACTCTTGAATTCGGCACGACATGACACTGTAGCTCCTGTGGGGTAGGATACAATTTTCGTTGCAGATTTATTACAGCTATACCTGCTGCCCATGATGACTAGCGCTGGTTGCAAGCAATTGTACGTATATATTGGATACGAAACTCTTGATGTAGGCTCCGTGTTCGTGTTCATGACAGAGGCGGTCCAGACTCGATGGTGTGCTGGGTCCCTGGGTCGAAACAAGCAAGATTGGGCGAGGGGACGTGCGCTCACTGCTCCGTTTATTTACGTCGAAGCTGTTTAGGGTTACGGTTCCGTGAATTTTTGCTCTGCATCCTGAAAAAATGCCTAGTGTCAAAGCGAACTGTCCTCGCGAATCTGGGAAGCGCGAGGCGTTCATGGTTATGCCTTTGCTTTTTTAATGCGTAGCATTCTTTGCCGAGTACCGCCTCCCCCTCACGCCGCTGGGATCGTGTAACGGCCTGCATTTATACAAAAATGCACATATCACGGAAGTTCCACCTGTAATCATTATAAAAGCGTAAATGTAAAGAATTGATCAAACTAAATGTTAAAAACTTAAAAAAGAAATAATCAAAAATATCGAAAATGGCGAACCCTCTAACACGGCAGTGATGGATAGTCTCAGATTGGGTTGAAATTCAGAAAGATATGGCTCTAAAGAATTTGGGATATCAAATTGAGGGTCTCGAGGAGGGAAATCACGTGGGACAAACAAAAAAGTTCCTCGTTGTTTGCTGAGGCACTTGTATTAGTTTTTATTAGCATTTGCTAGGTGGGATGAGCTCTCGTAGCTTGGAAAAGAACCACGCTATCGTTGTGAGCAATTACCACCACCGTACCCAGCTGTTAACTTCCAGCATGCACGCCTGTGCGTGTGCGAGTGCGAGTGCGTGTGCGCATGCGTTTGCGTGTGTGTGTGTGTGTTGCATCAGTCATCTGTTCTTTCATTCTATTTTGCATGTAGTCATTGGAGAACTTCAGAGCCCGAGTTAATTCTTTTCCTTTAAATTGTTATTATGTGCTAGTTTTGATATCTTGCGCTGATTTCTTATTGTAATAAAATCAGTTCGAGGCCACACACAAACTGCGCTTGCCTATTTTTCTGAAGTGTTTTCCTTCTGTCGTAATGTCTTTTATGTCTTGGTGGCTCTGTTGCCTCTCGATCTCCTATACTCTTGCAAGGAGTTAATGTCTCGCATGTAATTGGCCAATTCTGGATTCGAGTGCCCGTTTGTACACTGTGGGAAGAAAATTACGGACACGAAACGCGGCCGCGAGGCTTATTCATAAACGAATGTGAAATTCGCCTTTCTGATAAGCTCTGATGCCCCCTGTTACCTATAGTCGTCCACAATTTCCACAACACCTTATGTGTCGAAGGATTTGCTTGTTTGTTGGGACACGGGGAAATGGAGGAAGTAACGTTTGAATGGCAGTTATTAGCAAAGATTTTTTGGCTCTGGTGATTTAAGTTCGCTTTTGTTTTTACCCCATGCCATCCGGCCTATGATTCAGCAATTAGACGCCAATGTTTTTATTGCTGTATACCGCATTAATGGACGTCTCTGGACAAATTTTCGCCTGTATATAGCACAACTGCCTTACGGGTTGGCAAGGAATTTTGGTCAAACCCGACCCAGCAATTAAAGAAAGATACCTTTTGCTGTATCCTCATAACTATAATCAGGAAGCATTTTTATATTTGTCGCACGTTATCCCCCTCAACGAGACCTTTAATTTTATACCCCACACACCATAGCAGGATCATATGGAATTCATACCAGTCAAACTGACCATGACTCTCATGACTGTAATCAGTACGCATTATTTAAATGTCCGACGTGATTCCCCTAACTCAAACCTTCAATTTGACACCCCACATTCTTTACTGGCCTTTTACCCAATCTATGACTCATAATGACTACCTCATGATTAGAACCACGAAGCCTTTTTTATTTGTACTAAGTGATTCCCCTCGTCAAGACCGTAAATTTGATACCCTGCACGTCCTAGCGGGGTGACTTCGAATTTTACCCAATATAAGACTCGCCATGACTATCTCATGGTTACAACCAGGAAGCATTTTTGTATTTCTCCTACGTGATTCCGCTCATCAAAACCATTAATTTGATACCCATCACATCCTAGCGGAATCAATTGAATGTTAAACCAATCAATGACTAACCATGACTATCTCATGATATAGCCATACCGCATTTTTGTCCCACGTGACTTCTCTCATCGGAACCTTCAATTTGATGCCCCGCACACCCGGTGGCGTCATTGTGAATTTTAACCTAATTTATGACCCACCTTGACTATGTCGTGATAATAATCAGGAAGCACGTGCTCACCCTCATCGAGACCTTTAATTTGATACGCCACACGCCCTAGCGTCATGAACTTCAATTTTAACCGAATCTATGACTAACCATGACTACGTCATGATTAACCATAACGCACTTTTGTCCCTAATGGTTCCGCACATCGAGACCTTGAATTTGATTATCCACATGCCCTCGCAGCGCCATTTTAAATTTTCAGCCAATGTGACTCATTATGACTGCCTGATGACTACTATCAGGAAGCATTTTTTTTATTTACCCCGCGTGATTCCGTTAATCGGGTCCTTTCATTAGATACCTTACCCGCCTTAGCGTCATCAGTTTGACTTTTCGCCCAATCTAATGCGGTCATTTTTCTGTCTAAAGGGGCGTTGCCCAGTCAATTCAGCTAATTCATTTGAAACAGCGGAAGGGACAGCCCCCGCCCCCTTTTCCCCCGGCTCTCACCTCTCCCTTTGTGACCCGTAGTATATTAAGCCGTTAACAGTAGCAGGCGAACTACCAGCAAGGAAGCGTCGCCGTGTGCTTTCCCACCACCCTTTCCCACCCTCTTAGTGAATCTATCAGGAGGAAAAGTTAAGACAACCCTTTTTTATGATCTCACCAGTCAATTATCACTCATGCGCCCAGCCGCAAAAACGTGGTATACAGCAAGTGCTTAGGTTCATGAAAATTCAACAAGAAACTTAAAAAAATCAGACACCCCCCCCCCCTCCCAACTGATCATGCGGATCGCGAATGGTGCCGTACCCGCAGGTAACATGAATTCTGAGCCCACAGCGACGCATGAAACTTAACAGCCAACCCTAGCTGCCTGCTAGGCTGCTCATATGTACTCAAACTCAAAATGGACTCAAAACTTATATGTACTCAGAACTCAAAATGTACTCAAAACTCAATATGTACTCAAACTCAAAATGTACTCAGAACTCAAAATGGACTCAGAACTCAAAATGAACTCAGAACTCAAAATGGACTCTAACTCGAAATGTACTCAGAACTCAAAATGGACTCAAACTCAAAATGGACTCAGAACACAACTCAGAACTCAAAATGAACTCAAACTCAAAATGTACTCAGAACTCAAAATGGACACTCAAAATGGACTCAAACTCAAAATGGACTCACAACTCAAAATGGACTCAAACTCAAAATGTACTCAAACCTCAAAATGTACTCAGTGTACTCAAACTCAAAATCGACTCAAAACTCAAAATGTACTCAAAACTGAAAATGTACTTAAACTCAAAATGGACTCAAAACTCAAAATGTACTCAAACTCAAAATGGGCTAAAAACTCAAAATGGACTCAAAACTCAAAATGTACTCAAACTCAAAATGTACTGAAAACTCAAAATGGACTCAGAACTCAAAATGAACTCAGAACTCAAAATGGACTCTAACTCGAAATGTACTCAGAACTCAAAATGGACTCAAACTCAAAATGGACTCAGAACTCAACTCAGAACTCAAAATGAACTCAAACTCAAAATGTACTCAGAACCCAAAATGGACACTCAAAATGGACTCAAACTCAAAATGTACTCACAACTCAAAATGGACTCAAACTCAAAATGTACTCAAAACTCAAAATCGACTCAAACTCGAAATGTACTCAGAACTCAAAATGGACTCAAAACTCAAAATGTACTCAGTACTGAAAATGTACTCAAACTCAAATTGTACTCAGAATTCGAAATGGACTCAGAATTCACTAGGTCTCAGGCGTACTCAAACTCAATCGGACTCAAACTCAGTGGGGGTCACTCGGCTCAAACTCGCTCAAGCTCCAACTCAACATGCCACACTGGCCTCGCGCTCACTCAAACTCACGCGTGAGTTTGAGTCCAAATGAGTCTGATTGAGTGGACTCATGAGTGAGTCCGCCGACCTCTGTTCGAGAGGCGCGTCTTTGAAACTCACTTTCGAGGCACGTCTGTGGAACACGGGAAGAGGGTAATTTTGGTCCTGTGGTGGTTTTGGAATGGTAGAAGAGGGTAATTTTGGTTCTCTTATATTAGTACCTTTGCGTAAGGTTGCAAACGAGTGGTCCCAGAACATCCGTTTTATGGCAGTTAAGAGGATGTCAACTTTCATCTGCCGTACGACGGGAAGAAAAGGAGTCGAAAGCCGTGCACACAAATTTATGAAAAACCGGAACGGCTGACCACAGAACAGGAATATGCTTAGGATCACGTTCTCGCCCCATACAAAAGCGTGCATCGTAAGTCTTTCAGACTGAAACCTTCCAAGCCAACTCAGACGTCATATATATAAGAGGAGAAATTGGGGTCCTATACATTAAAATGGAGCTCTCATGCATCAAAGGGAACGCAGCGCATTTGGAAGACGAGGTGCGCTTTGATGGATGGCTACGAATGTTCTTAGGTTTCTATCATGCGCACAAATCTCGCCCAGACGGCTACTTTTTTCTGTCACCTCTACGGCGAAAATGCAACTGGTGGCCGGAAATCTAACTCGCAACCGGTATACTGGCACCACAAGAGAACATGCGCGAAAGTTGGTCAACTAGTGGTGACCACTTAGTTTTGCTGCAAACACAAATCGGGAGTTCCCACAGGCAGGGGCGGGCCAAACCAAGTTATATCCTCTGAAACTGGAATGGAAAGTGGCATACTACGGGATAACTGTGCTCATGGCCATGCTACGGGCCTTTTTTATTGGACGATGGATTATCATCATTAGCAGCAACACCAGCAGCACCCGGTCTAATTATACCAGACCTGTGCTAATTGCGACCAATTTATCCCCGCAAAATTCTTGATCTGATCTGCCCACCTAACTTTCTTCTGCCCCCTGCCCGGCTTGCCTTTTCTAGAAATCCACTCTGTTACCCTTAATGACCAATGATTATCTTGCCTTCGCAGTACATGCCCTGGTCAAGCGTATTTCCTCTTCTTAATTTCTGCTATTTTAACACACGTTTGGTCCTTACCCACTCCGCTATATTCTTGTCCCTTAGTGTTACATCTATCATCTTCTGTTCTCTTGCTCGCTGAGTCGTCCTCAATTTAAGTTGAACCCTTTAAGTGAGCCCCCAAATTTTTACCCCGTAGTTGAGTACCGGTAAGATGCACCTGCCATACACTTTCCTCTTCAGGGACAATGGTAAGATGCCATTCATTATCTCAGAATGCCTGCCGAATGCACTGCACCCCATTCTTATCATTCTAATCATCTCTGCCTGGTGGTTGCAATCCGGGTTCACAACTTGGCCTAAGTAAATATATTCGCTTCCCCCTTTCATTGCCTCGCCACCTGTCTCAAACCGCTGTGCTCTTCCGAAGCGTTTGAGCTTTACTTTAGTTTTCTTCATATTAAATTCAAGGCCAACGATTTTACTCTACTTGTCCAGTCTGGTAATCATGCTTTGCGATTCATCACCCCAGTTACTTAACTATTCAGTATAACCTGTGAGACATTCGATCAGAATCCTCGTCACTGTCATATCGGTCGTACCTCGATTGTTGCGATAGGTCGCGGTCTTCGTCGTCAAACCAGTGGTTGAGTGACTCACAGTGGTGCTCCAGCCCGAGAAGCGAAAGGAGGAAGCGCATCACACACGGGGAAGCCGAAGTTGCGCTTCCGAGGGCCACAGTCCATAGGTAGACGACCCCTCGCACACGTTGCACGTCGGCCTCTCCTCCTCGCCTTCGTGCTCATCCCCACCATCCGCTTCCTCCCCCTCATCTACATCCTCTGCAAAGAGAAAGAAAATAGCACCTTTCTTTTGTGTGCCCTCCCTAGGCTTGTGAAGAGCCCATCGTGATGGCGAAGAAATAACGATGGACGGCTGTACGCGCACCCACGTAATGACATCATTAGTTTCCTGAACCAAGGTTTACATCATATTCTTGACCAAAATTGAAGCAACCTGTGGCGGCCACACGAATCAGTTTATTCTTTGAGCTGAATTGAATGGTCTTCTGTTTATTGCAGCAACGCCGTAACAATTTTTGCGTTATGCCGGTTCTATTTACCCATTCTATGGTCAGTAAATCCTATAGCCGTTGTTGAGAAAGTTGCAACATATTCGAAGCTTTCAGTGACGTAGCTTACAAAAGTACCGGGCCCAATCTTGCGAAATTGTCGCAATCCTGACTTTTAAGCATACAAAGCCCCAAGCCTTCCTCCCATGCGCAATCTCCAACATAAGATAAATCAATGTCACACAATATCCTTTATAAAGATGCCTTGTGCCTCGTGAAAATCTGCCCCACTCTCTATATTTAACTATGCAAAATAGCCCAAAACAGGATAAGAGCCACGACTACCACTGTGTTTACGCAACTGCGCTTACCCGAACTTCAAAAGAAGACGACTGTGTGCAAACCATTAAAGCCAATGAGCCCTGTCTGCCTTTGTCAGTGCGTGTTCCACGTGTTGGAGTCTCTCCCCCAAGTGTTTGCGCAAGACTCTTTTGTGCAGCTTCGCTTCGTTTTTAAAAGGCCCGAGTTTTCACACCGTCAAAGCCACTCGTGCTCGTGCAAACAAACCACTGTTTGCTTGCTTAACACTTATTGGTCATGGACTAGATTATTGACCAGAAAACGGTAAATGTCACTCATTTTTAGTGGACTTACCTACACGCTAAAGCTGTTCACGGCGTAACACTTGTTATTTACAACACGTTCAGAACCTTATGAGCTTGAAAAGTTAGCAGTGGCTTAGCTCAGCCATGCCAGGATATACGTAGAGTGAGCTAAGGTTCAGCTGGCTATTCTTAGGTTTTCTACTTTGTTTAGGATTGGCGGATTATCCTGCTTACTGCTGCTAAAACAATTTTCATTCCAGTACAGTCCAGTCCAGTCCAGTCCAGTCCAGCCCAGTCCAGTCCAGTCCAGTCCAGTCCAGTCCAGTCACTGCTTCTCGCGCATGCACAGCACGGCTCACCAGGAGCCACCCGAAACGGCTACCAAGCGGCTCCGACGCATCGTCAGACTTGGCTACTGCACAACGGAAGCGCAGAACTGGGCACGCGCCGGCACCAGTGTGTCTGCCGCGGCTATGACGTCACTCCTCTGGAATGCGCAAGCCGGCGAATGTTCACACCAATTTTCGACACACCCGTACTCCAATTGAATTGTATTTACATTGCAATCCAATCCAATCCAATCTAAATCCAATCCAATCCAATTCATTCCAATCCAATCCAATTCAATCCAATCCAATTCAAATCCAGTCCGATCCAATGCTTCTCGCGCTTGTGCAGCACGGCCCTTCAAGGTCCACGCGAAACTGCTCATCCTCGGCCAGTGTAGCTTACGCTACCAAGGGTATTTACTAGCGTAATTGGCGAGAACATTGAGTCTGACTGAAGTCGCCGAATCATTCTCGCCTCGTTTTTGGTGCGTATGATAAGCGGAAAAAGGCGTGGATTGGGTGTTCCCCAGAGCATGACCTTTATTAAATCGTGAAAGACTTGCCCAGCCTCTCCCCGTGCAATCGAAACATGATTTAATATTTATGATTTTCCTAGAACAGTTGCCCTTTTTCGTGACTGGCATGTATCGGGTCCCATGGAGTTTTGGCGTCGAGCAAGTAGAAATAGCAGTAACAATGCACCAAACGAGTTTCGAAAACTAAGCTGTTGGTGTTCGTTTTTTTGTTCGTCCTGTTAAGTTACGAAAAAGAAAATGAGCTCCAGTTCAGAATACACAGTAACACATATGACGTTGCGCTTCGATGCAAGTTGCGCGGGCGACGTTGAAAGGCGTATTAGCGATATTTATTGACCCGCTTTTTTGTAAAAATCTTGCAAAGCCGAGGTTGAAGGCGTTAAGACACGAGTCGTGTTTTAGGACGGCTGCTCTCCGGTCTGACGGTACGTATTATGACGTCGCTAAATATGGTAATCGTCTTCTATTTTTCCTGAAGCCATGAAAGAGTGGCTTTTAAGCCGTTCCAACATTGGGCAGAGTGGGAGCGTTTCCCAGGCATCAGCGTATAGCGAATGTCTACGATGCTATTTTTGTAAGTCCCAAAAACACTAGACTAACGCAATTTTGATAACGTCAGGCTTGTATACTAATAGCTTGCGGAAATTCCTCTCAAAAAATGTTCCACCCGTCCCTCTATTCCCAAACCATAAAAAAGGTGCACCGTGACACAAAAGCAAAGAAAAATGACGTCGCTTCGGTGGAATGCACTTGTTCTTAAGGCTCATTTTTCTTTGTATGCAGGAACAGACGGACGATGACGATAACGAGGAAATAAAAAGCAGCACTGCGTTTTTGTGTCTTTCTTTCTCTACCAGTAATATTAAAGTCTAGGCGCGCTAAGCGGCTTCAAAGTAAGGTCATCTATGATAACAGGGTTTCCAGATTGCCGAACTGCTTTGCCCTCACAGCTGCCAAAACGAATTCCCCGTGTAAGGTGTAATGAAATGAGGATGGCTGACTTCTCCATGGAGAGCTTACACCCGCACCTTCACTTACGCTGAAGGATAAGCGCACACACACAAAAAAAACAAAACAAAGACGTCTAAGTGTCTTTAGGACCCTCAGCACGCCATTTCAGCATCTCTTAGCATTAGGATCATGGCTTATTTAGCGCTTACAGGCACCAGGGGGATAATCACACGAACATTAGACACAACACCCTTGGGTTATTTTTACGCCTTAAGCTGGTCCAGCCGGTAACGGAGGCTACTTAGAAAGAATGCCGATGTTATCACGATAAGCCCAGAGGGAATTCGGTCACTAAAACTGCAAAAGAAAAACAAGGCATTTTGTTTTCAAACGGCGTTTCATATTTTTGGTTATTGAAACTTGGGGTGCTCCATTTTATTCACGTCTTAGGGAAAATATTTGGCACGCAACTCAAGACGACGTAGCCGTAACGATGAAGTTGCTCCAAATGAACGAATAAAACAAATTATATATGATTCTCAGTGATCCCCACGAGGTACGTAAAGCAGAAGTGGACAAGAAACATCGCCTACGTTAGCAAACTGCTCCTTCTGATTAATGTCAACGTGGTAAGGTTTTCTTTGTCGTTCTTCGTCAGATATAAAGAGCTTCATTTTCAAAAGGTCGTCATTCCCCGCAAACAGCTGCGAGACAACCAAGCGAATTCAAGAAGGGATGATTTAAGTCGGTGCAGAACCTCTGAAAGGACAGGAAACTCCCCACTAGAAGAAAAAAAAACGAACAGTACTGGTGCGGCCATACGTTTTCAGCATACGGGACACAAAAGGCCTCATCGTATAAACGCTAAACTATCCAAAACCACGCTAGCTTCGGGGTCCTCTCGTAACACAGCCAACGCATTCACAACTAAACACCCTGTAGGAAAGCCAATACCTTCGCAGCAATGACTCAGTTGTTCCACACTTGTTGCAAATCGTCTGCCCTCTACCCCCCCCCCCCCTTCACCCATTAAACCACTGCAAAAGAAGGCGGATAGTATTTCGAATTTCGCATAATTTCCACTGCTTCGAAAAGACACTCGAAAAAATTTATATCGGCCACGCAAAGCAAGTTCACTGTACCGAACGAAGGTTAAATGACCCAGCAGTTAAAGTTGTTTCCATGAAAATTTAGATGGTACAAGCTGGGCAGATTACTTTCAAATGTAATCAACTATGTGCGTGTGTGTGCATGTCAGGTGTGCGTTCGTGTGTTTGTGCGCGCATGTGTTCGTGCGAATTGTTTCGAAAAAGGAAAGTGGTGACAGAAGGCATATCTGAAATCTAGTAGTTAAAACGATAGGGACTGACGCTTCTCGCGGATCCTCGAGTAGGCAAGCGTGGCCGTACTAGACGACTCGTCCTGACATACGCTCCGGACCCCGAGAAAGAGACCGTCATAACGATGCGGCTACGGTAACAATACAGAAGTGCCTGCTAAAAACGTGCCGCAAAGCATGAGTTCCGGCGACTAAATTAGACGTACGGAATGCCCAATTTGTTCCGTCAGGTGTGCGAACTCTTTGATCACACACTGATCGCCAACCGCAATTAATAAACGTAATCTGGGTTGCTACCCGCGTTGACGGTGCCATCCGTATGACAACATAGTTTATGCGGCGGACGCTTTTATTGTTATTATTAGATTTCACGTCACCGCCCATTTATGAACCGTGATAATAAGCGTCTCTTATTTACTCTTTCATTCAATTTTTCACTCTCTTAACTAAAGACATCGCTGCGGTAATAATAGCCGAATGCTACCAACTCGTTTGCTGTTTACTGCACTCTAAAAGAACCATTTCAAATTATTCCTTTAGTGAAGGAATGCACCATCAACCACTCAATAAACAAAAAATAAATCAAATATTACTTACTCAGTCAATCAATCGGTCAATCAACCATCCAATCAATGAATCATTCAGTTGTTCAAGAAGTCGTCGCTATTTATGTATTTTTTTTGTTTGTTTGTATTTATATTGTTATTTATTTATTTATTTATTTATTTATTTATTTATTTATTTATTTATTTATTTATTTATTTACCTGATGTGTTCTTCTGGCCGCCATCCTGTTGGCATCTTTCTTGTGTTGCCTATTTTCTTCGGTTTATACACACTTTGTAGCTTTAACCTTTTACAATTGTTCTATGCACGTTTTCTCTCTTTTCTTTTGTGCGCCCCTTTTCCTGCTCTACCCCTGCGAACGAATCTCAAAATAGCAAGAATCGATACAACACGCCGAAAAGAATAAATGCAACGGGCAATCTCTTCTTGGTGCGCGAATTTCTTCTTCTTCCGGGAGCACTCTCTTCGGAAAAGGGCACGCCATTTAACATCCGCATACTCGCAGTTTGTTGTTGCTTCGTGAATGAACGGAAGCTGAAATTCCAATTGACAACTGACAGTGCGAAAATCCGAAATAAAGAGGGACGACAGTCGGGCGACTAACCCGGAACGCAAGGATTCCTTCGACATGCATTCACGCATCTCCCGAAAGAAAAGTGGAGCGAAAAGCGGAACAGACATCAAATGCTCCTTAACGGCCTTCATGCGACCTTGAGAGCACTGAACGACGCAGGAAACTTTCTACCTGCTCCCGACTGTTTTCTCGCGCTTCTTTGCACGCAAAAAGTGAGGAGGAGGGAGGAAAAGGCAACGAAGAGAAACAAATGAAAGGATGCAGTCCGCTGAAACAAGGACCAAGTAAAAATTGCACGAAGCTACGAAAGGGTCTGTTTGAAATTTACAGCGAAGACGTGACAGTGAGAGCCGCATTTCCTATCCGAAGAAGCGAATCAGTGGCGGAAGCAATATCGAACGCTGAGTGTTAGAGACAAAGTTCGGAAAGTTTTTTTCTCCTGGGTGAGAAGGCAGGCACAATTCCTTGAGTGGAAAGCTTGAATAGCGTCAATGTTCGCACGCGGAGAGCACTTCTGGGGTGTGAAGTTCAGGGCAAGTGTTCGAAGCAAATTTTTAAGGTCTTTTTACTCTGAGGTGGCAAATACCCTAAATGGTGTTAACGACTTTGTGCGCATCAAGTTCGTGAACATCATCGACATCATCTGCATCACGTCATCAACTGGCGTAGCAAGTTAGGCATTTTAGCATGGCTAACATCGCCAGACTTACTTAAACATCGTTCTCTCTCTCTATCTCTCTCTCCCTCTCTCTCTCTCTCTCAAGGATATCAGTCATAACGGGGGTCTTAATAGAAGCATGCTAGAAAGCGACGTTGAGAAAAAAAGTGAAGATTAGGCGGGAATGGGGGAGTAGAGATAAGAAATACCGCACTGATAAAACAAAAGCATCCTCGCCAGAAGATATTTCTTTCCAGCCACTATGAATGCCGCCTGCGGAAAGAAAAAAACGCCACAAGGAATCGACAATAAGAAATCACGAATTGAGCAACGTGATCCTGACATCCTGGTGCGAGCAAAATGCTGTCACCATGTCACCCCAGTAAAACGAGAGCAAACGCAAAAAAAAGAAGCACGCAACAAACTAAAAAACTAGAGCCAGTGGAACACGAAAACGAGATGAGACCCTGTCACTCCACGGTAGAACGGAGACACGCTGAAAGAAGGGCGCGGGAAGCTTCGAATTACGTCCTGTCTGCTGTGGTTCCACGCATACATAGAGAGCCAGCGAACTCTAGATACGAAGCAGTAACTCGCGCTAGCTGACTAGAGGGAAGACGTGTGAAAGGGAGACGGTGAAGAGCGTAATCCTGTCGACGAAGGTGGCCTGTCCGTCGCAGGAGGCGCCTGATAGTGCGTGTGCACACACCGAAGGAAGAACAAGGCAAGGAGATAGGGTCGTGCTGAAGATGAAAGAACGACACTACGTTGGGCATTCAAGCCACACGCACGTAAGCCCCCTATCTTCTTTTCGCTCTTTCTGTACGCAGGAAGCTGAAGCTGTCGTCGGTAGGAAGAAAAAACGAAAGAGATTTCTAGGAATCAGTAGAATATCAAGAGGACAGAATCAAAACAGGGCTGAAAAATCGCGAAAAGATCTGCAGCATGTCTCGAAGGAAAGCAAGGTGGCGGCGGGGTTGTGCCGGTGGCACTTTTGGAACCTAACGCCTGGCGAAGATTGAAACGCGATGCCTCGCCGAAAGCAACATGGATACTGAAGATAGGAGACGGTGAGGAAGAGGTGTATAGCTTATGCGTTTAAGAGGCCGGTCGCCTTTAAAATTTCCCACGCTGAGAAAAAAAATGGCATTTACTTTGTTGACAGTTTTCTTGGAGGCGTGTGTGTAAGCTTCGCGTGAAATTTCCTACCAGATAAATTACATTAAAGAACACAGAGAGGAATTTGATATTCGGAATTGTTTATAATGACTCACTTTTTTTTTCAGCACTGGCAGTCAAGTAAGAACGTCGGCTTCGCATTATGTCCGTTCCACGATCAAGACGCTCCCTTCCAAGGGAGCGTTTTGATAGATTTAAGTCAGGTCCGCGGGGAACATCGTCAGAGTCGAATACGGATGGCTGCTCAACTTTAGCGGAAAGAAACAAGGCTATACAAGACTCCTGGAGAGCGAATTGAAATGTGCTCAGAAGAGAACCATGGAGAGTGCGCATTGCCCATGTTTCCTTTGAGCTCATGCAGTTAACTGTTTGTGTACTCCTTAATGCGAGCCGTCGAAACTTACGGAAATTCTGGTGTGCGATTTCCGCTCCTTAGCATACCTATCAGAGGCGTCCGATGATCTCGCCTCCGTGCTCTGTCGCTGTCGTCATAGAAAATACGTTCCCTCTGGCCTCTTTACCATTGAAAAGGAATTCTATAACTAGAAAACGGTACGCAATGTAATCAGGCGCCCCAACAAAAGCCAGCATCTGTAAAAAAACTGAGCCCCAGTTTGGTCATAATGTAATTAAAACCGCACAATTCCTGAACACAGCTACTCACTTTTAATACAAAGCCATTCCTTAAACCTTTGCAACTGGCTCCTCATAAAAGTATTTCGGGGTTCCGGGACAGAGCCACGTTTTTACTTGTAAGCCCAGACATGGGCTGCATAAAGGGCCACGTTCATAGCCAGTCCCTCAGGGCACGCAATGACTCGCTTGTCCGTTGGGTATCATGGAATCGGTGCTAGTACAAGGACAACTTTATTTATTTTTCATGCAAAGTATTTGCCTCACGAACTATACTAACGCTCGATAAAATACGCTCTTTTATACAAAATTTCCCAACTTTTCAATTTAGGCAAAAAGATGAATAATACATAGCTAACGCATACACCAGACAAGAAAGTTAAAACTGCAATGTAAACACTTAAAATAGTTCACGTATTCGAGGTCCCGAACCTACGCCTGGGCTCTGAGGTGCACCGCAGTAAAAGGCAACGATTTAGACCTAGGGGATCTTTAATGTGTCAAAAATCTCAACACACGCACATTTTCGATTTTGTCTCAATCAGAAAAATTAACAGTGGCTTAGCTCGGCTATGCCAGGATATACGTAGCGTGAGCTAAGATTCAGCACCCGTACTCCAATTGGATTGGATTTCAATCCAACACAATCCAATTTAATCCAATCCAATCCAATTCAAATCAGATGCAATCCAATCCAATTCAATCCGACCCAAGTCAATCCTATCCGATCCGATCCAAACCAATCCAATGCTTCTCGCGCTTCCGCAGAACGGCCCTTCACGGCACACGCGAAACCGCTCAACCTCGGCCAGTGTAGCTTACGCTACAAAAAACCCCACCCCGATCCGCTTCAAACTCGCATCCTCGGGCTCATAACCATGACGCAGTTGTAGCGAAACGAAAGGTGTGGCATAGTGTTTTGAAGAGGGCGGCGATGTTAGTCCTACAACGAATCTGATTTAAGAAAACTACTGCGATCATTCAAGTGACGTGTGAAATAAGACGAACGCTACTGAAACATCGCAAGCGTGGCGGGTCATGCAAAACGTCAAGGAATTGAAAGCAGACAGCGCTAAATTCAAACGAGTGAAAAGAGACCCTCGCATGAGAGGTTTACAGCCGCTAACAGGTTCAGAAAAATGTGCAGAAAAACATCACCAGCGAGCAAAAATACAATCTTGAAGGTGTTTCAAAAAAGTCAGCTGCAGATGACAACGACTGTCGCTGGATAAGACCGGGTTAACGAGATAGGACCTGAAAGCATGTTTAGAGGCTCAAAAACACCACTGGCTACACTTGTAGTGAGCCTGAGAAAACGCTGAGATTGCTGCGAAGCGATAGCAGCGAGTTTTCGTTCATAAAGGTTCGCGTAGTGCTCTAAAACAGAAGAGATGAGAGAGCAGTAACTTTGAGCACGTATTGCTGCTTCGCCATGGCTGCTTCGCCATGGCTGCTTCGCATACTACTCAGGGTTCCCCTACGGGAAGATAGGAGCATGTGCTATATACCTCGAGCGATCTGGACAAGGCTAGCTAGGACAATCCTTACTCCCTTGTTGACTACGCTGCTTCCTTAAAGAGCTATCTTATCAGAAAGAGGAATCTTTTTAAGCTTCGCGATTACAGGTGGGAGTTCCGAGGTTTGAGAAACTATCCTGCAGGCTAAAAGCTGTTTGACCGGCAGCTCTCTACAAAAGCTGAAATCATAAAGCGGGGAAAGAGCTTCCAGAGTGTTACTTTGCCGTGTTCAGGCTTCCCCGCAGTAAGTTCATGTTTGCCCCGTAGAGTCCTTTACAGCCACAATACCAGTTGCTGGTTCAACGTTATGCGGCCCTTATCGGTTTTTCGAGTATAGTTGACCACAGCATTAAATGCTTTATCAAGCCAGCTCGCATAGACGAGTAAACAAACATACCTTCTCTGAATTTTGAGACCAAGGACGAGCTCCCTTCAGAAACATGGTTGCAAAATTTATTGAATTTTATGTTCGTCACACAGCAGGCTTTTCTATTTAGTGCTAACTTTTCCAGGCTTCTATGTCATAGAATTATATTCACAGTCAATAGCTCGAATGTTTAGAGGCGAAGCATCTCATGCTCGTGGCTGTGTCCCTCCCTCCCTCGTTGTCGTTGTCCGCCGTCCGCACTCTACTGCGCATGCGCGTCTCTTCAGCCCCGTCAGCGTTTGGGCTGACGTCAGCGCAGTCCACTATAAAAAGAAATAGTTAGGTGGCGCCCGATTTCAATCCCACGACTCTCCGGCCGCAACGGGAGGTACGTGGCGCTCTCCCCACTGCGCTACAAACCGATACGGGAGCATGTGCTACGAGCGCACCTTATGTCCTTCACTCATTCAAACTACGTCAAGAAGCTACTGATACAACGAAGGCACGCGAAGCTGAACGTCAACGGAAACGACGAACTGAACACAAAGGGGAACTTCAGTCGACCCCATGGCTGCTTCGCATACTACTCAGGGTTCCCCTACGGGAAGATGGTGTAATTTTTTTATAACAAAAAGTTCAATTTGGTAAATAGGAAAAGTGGAAGCCTTCATCATCAGACCTATGTCACCCAACTACACATGTAAGAGTTGACATATTCTGTATATTAAGTGGGAAACCCTCTTTCTAATTCATAGTGACACTTCATTTGCGTGCGAAAATGAAAATTTGGCGGTGGTGGAACGTTGGTTAAACCACGTTTCTCCAGCGAAAGCTCCGTTTTTGGGCTTATATTTACCCACATAAAACAGTCTACGGGTATAGAGAGTTCTGAGATACTTTTGCTGACGCAGCAGTGTTCTGCGTGTAGTTTTTTTATATATACGACAATCGTTTTTGTTTGTATACTTTATTTTCTTTACACGAAGTAGTCGCCGGAGTTGCGTGCTTTCTCTTTCAATGCGTTGATCTTTGGAGGCCGGAACACTCAGTCATTTTTATCACCTCGGGACCACCTGCGCGCTTTCGCCAATTTCTACAGACTTCATTCCGGTTCTTTTCCACATCCATTGTTTTTCCAGTCTAACGGCTTAGCGGTGCTTCGAGAGGCCTACATACCCTCGCCATGCATCATTTCTTTTTTCTTTTCGCGGTGTCCAAAGGCTCGGGACTTTTTTTGTCATCAATGTTTTCCCGTCCCTGCTATTGCTTAGATTGTCATGCATGCAGTTCCGACAACCTGCATCTTTCACGCTCTCTCTTTTGCCAAATCTCTCTCGTAATTTTCTTTTTTTTTTCGTCGAGTCGGTTCTTTTAGACGAATGCGTAGAGCCGAATGTATCAATTTTGAGGGGGGTCTTGCAGTGAAATAAACGGAAGAAAAAAAAAAACAATGAACAAGGAACACAGAAGGCGATTCTCTCAGTTACGAACTTCACTCTCGGAACGTGCATTTTCCATTCCCTGTCAACCTCGAACACAACTGTGTTTTTCCCGTAGCGTTACTTTATTCTTTTTCTGTCGATGTAATAGTGGAGAAGAAACGAATATCAATCGTCAAGGGTATCGCAAAGGGGGGGGGGGGGGGGTGAACTTTTATCCAGGAACCGTCATTTCTTACGGTTGCAGGATAACCTCTCCGCGCCAGCGATCACAATTGCGTCTGACAAATAGAAAAAGAGAGAAAGAAAGACAGATATGGCCTTGAACGGCTCTATTCTCTCTCGGGTGTCTGTTTCGCAAAAATTTGTAGTTTTTGTGGCCACGGCATCTATAGTTGAAGTAGTCAGAAAGTTCCACATGCTCTGGGGACTTGCACTAGTCTGGTCCGGTCTCCTAGGTCAACAAATCAGGAATGGTAAGCTCGTGGCAACATACAAACAGCGTTCAAATTTTAAATATTTTAAGTTCTGCAACATTCCTGTCTGAACTCAAGAAGGCAATGCGTCTGCAACCCAGGGCCTTCGTAGCTCAATTCCATAATCATTTTATTCACCTTAAAAAGTGTGCTCCCAGCTATGCGCTGTGCACTGTAGTGAAGCCGCCTTTGAACGGCACGCTTTATCGTTCATGTTATTTTGCAAGTAGTTGCAATGGCTTAGGTGGATAATTCATTTTTCAACTTTGTAACGCATGAAGGTCTGATACCCTATTGCCTCCCCTGAACCAAACATACGTTAAGAAGGACGGTTCCCGGCCGCCACAAGCGCCGCTCTTAGGAAAAAAAACAGGGGCTTTCCTTGGAGGTTCCTCACAGAGCAATATCTGTACACGATCCTGGTGTGTGGTAGGTGCGGTCGTCCGTCTGTCCCTCAGAGGCGACCCTTCATTCTTCAGAGGCGCCGACGCAACCCTTCATTCTTCACGCGAAGCTGGCGAAGCTGCGGCCTTTCGCTCGTAACGTTCCCCAGAGAAAACATGGAGGTCTCGGAAGATTTGTTCAGTCGTCGGCCTCATCAATAATGCGTGCAAGTGAGGGCAAGTGGCTATATGGCTCAAGGCCAATCCCGGGGGTCTGAGGTTGTTTGTGCACGCTGGGTACGGAGTTAAACTTGTTTATTAAATGCGACGCTGAGAGCATCCCTTGTCGGCGGCCCTGTCCTTCCTGCGTGCGTCCGTCGTCGTCGTCGGCGTCCGCACTCTCATCCGCTCACCCCCTCTCCTCTCCGATAGCGAACCCTCTCTCGCAAGGGGCATTGGATTGGATTCGATTGGCTTGGCTTGGCTTGGCTTGGCTTGGCTTGGATTGGATTGGATTTGGGTTGGATTGGAATAAAGTGGATTGTGTTGCGTCATAGCCGCGGCAGACGCACTGGCGCCGGCGCGTGCACAGGTGAGAGCTAACACTCTCTCTCAACATCTGCGGGTGTGCGACCCAGCGCGCTCTCACTCCGCCGGTGCTGCGCGCTGTGCTGCGCATGTGCAGTACTCTCTCTCTCCGCGGTCTCCTCTCCTTCGGGCGTGCTGCGCATATAACCGGTGTGCCGCTCTCCGGCGGCCTTTCGGTCGACGGTTGCTCTCCGCTTGCGCTTGAACCCCCCTCAGCGTCGCATCACACCAGGGTTCCCGCGAGGGGAGGTGGGCGTAATTGTTCGACACGTGCTCTAGTCTGCCTATCGATAAAAGGCTCGCATTCGCCAATTATGTTTGCGGTGAGAATATATCGCAGCCTTCCGCATAAGCCGGGCCCTGCGTACAGATTTGATTGATTGATTGATTGATTGATTGATTGATTGATTGATTGATTGATTGATTGATTGATTGATTGATTGATTGATTGATTGATTGATTGATTGATTGACAAAAAGAGCCAATTGAGCCGGTTGGTAGGACGCCCGCCCTGTGGGGAGAATCTGCCTACTATTCAGGAAAACCCGGATCTATGGTGGCAGATCGTACCCCAGTCATCAAGTCTCACTTATAGAACATATATCTAAACTGTGCTAAACTTTCCAGCGCAAGCGTGGTTGCACTCGTCGTGTTCCATCCTCCAAATTTAAATGGGGGAAATTCATTCTTGTGGAGGGAAAGCAGCCGTCGGAACCGTCCTTCCTGATTTTGCCGCTTTGTATGAGTTGCGCGCGTCCTCGTTTCAGGTAGAAAAGGCGTTTGCCCCGTGGGGAGCCCGTGAGAGAGGACGAAATCCCCAATTGTGTTTTGTCGCTGGGCACACAAACACCGCTTATTATTCTACTGCACAAAAAACTCGAACCTTCCGCCCCTGAACCCGTACCCTTCCCCTGAGCAGTGGAAGATACTGCTGTCCAGCTGTCGACCTGAGGACCAGCTCCTGCTTGTGACCAGGGCTACGGCAGCCTGGACAGCACATGGGCTACTGGACTGAGGAACCACTCTCGAATTATTGCGTAATAAATTTGCCTCTCTCTCTCCCTCCCCCCCCTCTCTCTCTCTCTCTCTCGCTCTCTCTCTCTCTCTCTCTCTCTCTCTCTCTCTCTCTCGCTCTCTCGCTCGTGCAGAGAAGCACGCGTCCGCCTCGGAGGCGTTGCGGTGGCAGAAGACACGTTCAAGGCACCGCTCACTAAATTTCCCTACACTGAAACAACGGTGACTCCACCGGTGAACATACTCCGCGGCCAGGCAGAATCAACACTAGGCACTTTACCCTGCCTTCTCTAAATGCCTAGTCATTTGTGTCTGCATCGCTCGCAACGCAACGAATTCCCTGAAAACATCTTCGTACGATTCACGCAAAATAACTTTTTCCTGTTGATTGAAATTGGGGCTTCACTTGACTAACTGGAAGTTAACGAAAACATCTCCACCGCTTTATTACCGGAGAGACGACACGCAGGTTGTCGCAACATAATGAGTGTCTGGAACAAGGCATAATCTTTTCGTTTGCGTACCTTTGCGAGCGTTGCTGGCTCGCATTAACATGGCCCAGAAGCGTAAGGTGAATATATTGTTGATGCCTGGAAAAAGAGTTCACTCTAGAGGATTGCGGCTCACTCAAAGTCATTTAGGGCCGGCAAGAAGACGGTGACCCAGAAACAATAACGTCTCCTAGCGGAGGCTGGTGATCATTTCGGACGTGGACCCTTGTCGCCACCCCCTCCCCCCCCCCTCCTCCCCCCCCCCCCCCCTGTGAGAGGGAAGGCCGGGTGTTCAAGCTGTCGTTGGAAGCGTCTACGGCTGGAATCTTAAGATACGAAGCCATGTTAGGCTCTCATGTGGCTAAAGCTCGTAGCACGTAATGCATGTCACCGTTCTGAATTCCTAATCAATACTGAGAATATGAAAAATCGCGTTTCTCCTTCTGGCGCTCCTGTGAACCTTTCGCAGTGTATAGGAACTTTCGTGTTCATAGTTTACATTCGTGGTTGTGGAACTTTCACTGTGCCATTTATTCAAACCCAAGCCCTTCAGAACATCCCTCACCTTACTCCCATCTATTCCCCTCCGCCCTATAATTCGTTATTCGTTATCTAGTGTGGGTGTGGAACTGATATAGTGTAAAGGCAGATTTGGCAGCTGTGAAAAATGAAGCGAAAGTCATTTTCTACACGCCATCCGCTCCATGGTGATGCGAGTTCCTGTGCAGCACTTGAAAAGTGAGGTGAAGGGGAGTAGCGGCGGGAAAAGCATGCGTGACGTTGGTAGTAATGTACACAACGTCTGGCATGCTCAACGTATTCCCAGGCTACCGATGGATGGCGCCACAAGTCCACGCCAGCGGCGGTAGAGCTATGCGAGGTGGCCTGTGCTGGCCGCCGCCGCTTCAACAGACAGTATTCTCAAAAAACCATGCAGGCCGCTCGACTGTCCTGCACAAGTTGCCAGTCACTTAAACCGGTTTGTCTGTTATTCTGTGGAGCGAAGTCTCCGGGGTTGATAATACTAAAACAATGGTGCCAACAGCCTCCTCTCTACGAACCGGTCGCTTCTGTGCGGGCGCCCTATTTTGTATCTCGCACGCTGACGTTTTTAAATGTTGGTTTCAACCTTGCATTCTCAGCTGCGAGCTGGACAACTACTTAAAGTGTCTGCAAACCTCGGAGATGTTGCTAAGCAGAACTTTGCACGCTACACTGCACCACAAGCACCTCAACCAGCTCAATCCCAGAAAAATGCTGTATACCTGATTAAATTTTCAACATCAAAGGAAATTAAAGCGCTGTACGTGCTCTTTACGTTTATATTTTATTTACGCTGACAAGATTACATACGAAGAGGCGTGAAATATTTATTATACCTGTCTCCGCCGAAGACGAAGGTACGGTTCACGCGCTATCCAGCGACACAGCATCTGTTTTTGTCGCTTCGTCAAAACCCTGTGTACGCCTCTCGGCACGCCCGTCTGAAAGCTTGCACTTTTATGAACTGCGCTTTCGATTATTCGCAAGCAGAGGTGCGCCGAAATAGTTCATCGTACTACTGGCACTGTGTGCTTCAAGCAGGTGCTTTTTTTCTTTTCTTTTTTCGCTCCTTGTGTTCGTGTTGTTTTGGTTGTTCTTGTTCTGGTGGTTTTTCTTCTTGATGTTTTTGTTTTTGTTTTTTTTTTGTTATTGTTCCTGTCGAAGTTGCCGTCGTCGTTATTTGCAAATGCTCCCAGTATTTTTACCTGACGCGTTGGAGCCAAGATTCGGAAGGTTATTCGCACGCAATACCGGCGGAGAATTCGCCATCCCCTATAGTCTACCCCCTCGAGACGAGCCATGAATTTGAAGTTCCGACAGATAAGCGAATATCGGACACTGCAAACACATAGCGGAATCATCTATATAGCGAAATACATGGTCCGCCATACTGAATCGCCGAAGAAAGGTGCTGAGATGCTTTGACAGCCGGCTGCCCGGAAAAATATTGGAATCGGTTCTTATCTGCGCATCTAGACACCGTGAGCGGGTCACATTTCCCCTCCCCAAACTTTCCCACTCTTTCCATTCAATTCCTAACAAACGATTCTACTTCTTGATATTACGACGTAAGCTCGTCCCCACAGTCGAGCTGCCGATCGCCTGTGTTCATGCAGGCACACCTTTAAAAAATCGGCGCAGGTGGGCTTCACGACAACGCCCCAGAACGACCATTGAGCGTGCTTAAATGTGCGAATTTGGTGAATGACGAGGCCCAGCATGCAATTAAACAAAAAACCAGGATCTGCGCTGGGACAACAGCAACACGCACGCCTTGCGCTGTTGTCCTAGCGAACATCATAGTTTTTACTTTAATCGCATGCTGGATCTCGTCATTCGCCTAATTCGCACATTTAAGCACGCTGAATGGTCGTTCTGGGGCGTTGTCGTGAAGCCCACCTGCACCGATTTCTTAGAGTGCATCGTCTGCTGAGCGTCTTCTGGTGTGCGTCGTCTGCGGTATCTCCCGTCGCAATCTTCTGCTCCCCCTCGGCCGTCGTCTGCTAAGCCCAAGCTCGGCGTGAACCGCTGTGCGTATCTACAGGAAACTAATTATTGGAGACACAGTAGGCAGACCTCATGAGCCACATCGAAAAAGGTCGGCCGTAATGAACGTCTTCTCGGAGGCCGTCTAATTGCTCATTAGGTGCAATTCACCTCCCGTCTGTGGCAAAGCAGCACCAACACGGAGACAAAGTAACTCGCCATTCGCGGTCAGGCTTGATATCAAGCCGCCCCTTTCGAGTTAATTGGCACCAGGATTCGGATTAGCTGTGATACACGAACGGAAAGAGCCCTCGAAGCAATCGCAGCGACCCGTACGCAGGTGGCACACATAACTCACGTTTCGCAAAGAATCTTAGTTATGACATCTAGGTAGTACTTTTAAACCAACCTTTCTCTCAGGATGTAATGAACCGGCCAAATTCTCTAACAACGTTGTTGGATCTGGATTGGGTCTGGATAAACACTTCTGAGCCTATGTATTACGAGCGAGAGTTCTGTTTGGTTTGGTTTTGAAAAGGCTTTGCACGCAGTGTTTCATGAAAGTTAGGTTACATTTTCCACACTTGACCTCCGGCGGCAGCGTGCCATCCATGCCGAGAGTGAGTGACCAAGCGCCGGCGAAGTAACTGTTAAACCCTCACCTAGTCACGTGGTATCGCTGCGGTGAGGCTCGTAGCGAGCGCAGCTGTTACGCTATCCGCATCTGATCCCGTGGCGTGACGTCACAGCGGCCACACTTGCGCTGCGGTGGCTCAAGGTCATTGCGACGCTATTAATGGCCTTGCAAGACATGACGTAGCATTGATCTCCCACTAAACTAAAATGGCGTTTCTTTTTGTCGTAAAAGGCGAAGGAGAAGCCCACAACCTCTTCCTTCAAGAGTGACCCTACTGTGGCACCCATTCAATCCAGACGTACGTGGATAGGATGTACTAACCTGACCGCTAAGGGCTTTCAACGCCAGGCCAGGCGACTTCAACCTCATTGTACATCAAGGTGAAGGTACCGGCTGACAACTTTATTCTCAAAGGGTAAAGTTAAGGTACGATGGACTCTAGCATGGCATTTGCGCCCGCCGACATGACCAGCCCGTATTCTCCTGTCGGTGGCTACTGCTCCCTCCAGGCAATTATTACGGTAGGCCTCATTTGCTCGTTAGTCTTCGACTTCCCCGTTGTCTGTCCTGTCGCGTGAGCGTGCGACTGTCGCTTGGAGTACGCGTCCACCGCCATGTCTCCATCGGGCCCAACCTGCACGCCCTGTGTTGATGGTGGTTTTGCTAAGTCGAATGGGGTGCACCTAAGGGGATTCTGGAACAATCCCGATTACCGTTTTTACTTTTTACTTCACGTCTGGAAGCACTGCGAAAACTATTGTTATCGCCACCAAAGAGCGGCACTCCGTGATTTGCTCGTCACAGCAGATATCCCTTCCGTTTGCGGTGTGCTTTTGTGACTTTCTTTTATAGTGTCCTTCAAATGCAATCATTTCTGCAACTCAACGAAATCCGGAAAATAGCTGCTACAGCACCGTAATGACGTAATTCCGGCGTATGAAGAACGCCAAGCCCGGAAAAGGGAGAAAAATTATTCTCAGAAAGTTTCTGAGTTATCTGTCGGTCATAAAACAGTAATTTCTCGCTGATGTACTTTGCGACCCCCTAATCTAAGTACTGGATGTCTCGGTTGACTAAATTCGGTAAGCATTTGGATTTCCAAAAAAGAGTAAATAGTGTTGCAAGGGAACTAAACTGATGTGAACCTAACAAAAGTGAAATGTTCCTTTAAATAAACATTGCGTTAAACCGAAACCCAACACGCCAACGTATTTATTTCTCGGATTAAGGGGTGTGTACAGTAACACATAATTGCGAAACGTAGCTGAGAAACATGCTGTAAAAGGCTTGACATCCGGGCTAGTGATAGTGATCCATGAACACCTACCTACACAATGAGTAAATAGACAAACCACAACACAGATCCAATGCACATTTTCGTTGCGAGACAGCGCTGTGATATGTCTATTTCCTTCTTGCATCCAGGGAGAGTGTCCGCTTCTTTAAGATTATCACGTTCCGAGAATCTCAGTATGCCCGCAAAATAAACCCTAAAATAAACACCATGGTCGCTCCGTTTACCACTACTCTGCTCAACCGTCTCTAGAGCGTGCAACGGCCGAACACTTTTGCTTATTTATTTACTTTGTTTAATGTATGATTATACTCGCTTTTTTTATTCTGTTCACGTACTTGTCTACCTAATAAGTTATTCATTCGTTCATACATAAGGTATTTTAGTTAATTACCTTCAGGGTACAATGAGTGCTAAAAAATGCCGAGCCGCCTTCACTAACGTGAAACCTTTGAAGGGCGAACCATTTAGTGTATAAGTGTATTCCTGGCGCCTCGGCGTTTTTGACCGCGTAGGCGGAGTCGTTGGGAGCATTAAAAAGCTTTCGTGTAAAGTCTCGTGTTTTGGAAGCACGAAGCGTTCTATCGCAAGGAGTGAGGAAACGAGTGTCCCCCCGCTGTGTTCTTTTAGGACGCGTTTTTTGCCAAAGGAAATGAAACGTTCTAGCTCTAGGCGTTGGAAAGCGAATGTCTCGGTGTGTTCGTTTAGTACGCGTTACGTTATACCGCGAGGCGTTGGAAAACGAGTGTCCCGGTATGTGCGTTTAGTACGCGTTACGTTCTAGCGCGAGGCGTTGGGTACCGTGACTACATGGAACGACGACAACGACCGGAGACGCCGACAGCCCGAGGCTTCGCCCTTAAAAAACAGAGGCCTACCTACACTTCTGCAACAGAATAATAAGATCAGCGGCACAAGAACAAGCTTAAAATCACAACAGAACAAACTAAATTCCAAACAACCAGTTTGCTACAGCATACCTAAAAGCATTATCATCGGCAATCGCAGACTGAAGAAGGCGGTTCCAAACAACGCAAGGGCATGGGGAATAACCACTGATGACAAAGCTTTGCGCGAAAGGATGAGACACTAACGTTGGGCTAGTGATGAATGAGTGCAGCAATGCAAGATAGCGAATACAGCACCCGTTGTCTTCGAGTGGAACTTTCATGACATATTTTCCGCGTGCGCCGCAGCAATAACTTCTACGTTCGAGAAAGGGGCAACGATAGGCTTAATTTTACGGCTGCAACACTTGACGTGTGATGATGGGGAGAATGATACGAGAGACAATTTGGGCAGCTTCTGTTTCGGTGATGAGCCATTTAGAAGTGGGTTCCCTCCTTTACTAAAGCGGAGTGTAAAGCGACGACGTGCACGGCTTGCAAATGACCCTTATGGGCCTGTTTCAATTTTTTTCTGGCGTCTGGTGGCGTTTTTTGTCCGCGCATCTCAGCCAAGCACCCCATGGGTATAGACACACAATATCGTACGGCGGTATTGCGCCTCGCTCACAGCGCTTATGAGATCGCTCTGCATTTTCTCTTCGCAAAGGGATGCTTTTTCTATTTCTAGAGGTGCTGCTTCCCGGATAAATAAAGAAAGTCAGCAGTCACTCGTTCGTTCTGGTGCCCTCCTTTCCAACGTGGCCATTTCTCCACTCAGTCTCTAACGTGGCTGTGGATACAAAATATCATCTGCTGGACGTACTCGCTCCCAGCGAAAAGAAAGGTGAATATTTTCTCGTCCTGATCACGTGCTCCCCCTCGCTCCTTCCCGTCACATGACACTTTAACTCGTCCCTTTTTCTCAGTGCTGCCCTTAGTGGGGCGTTAGATGACTCCGCGAGGGTTCCCCTCCATTCCACCATGCGATGCACTGCGGCAACGCATCAAACAACATGCCCAGAATGGTGAGGGAACGGGCCCTCTAAAACACTGAACAACGGAACAGCACGCGACGACGGAGCATCACGTCGTAATATCACCGCTGCTTAACAGCACCGAGACTAAAAGCGCGCTTATGTAAGACACCTAACATGATCGATACCTACCATATTAACGAGAGTACTAACATTTTTGAGTTTGCAAAACAGTTTTTTTTTTAGTTTTTGTATTGCGCCATTTTGCGACGGGGTATGAAAGTAATTGAAGTATACAGTAATCCCTCGTTATAGCGAAATCTCTTTACTCTAAATATCGCTTTATTCAAAATTTCTTGTGGTCCCAACCCAGATGCATGCATTTTAGGCCGCATTACTAGAAGCGCATGAAGAGCTTGACCTGCTTAGAACGAAGTGGCGATCGGAGGTGGCGCCGAGCGGCGGCGACCCTGTGGCGAGTCAAACTGTCAACACGGCGGGTCAACGCAAGCTGGTGTTTCCCATGTGATTTTCCCGAGTCGGTCACAATCGATTCCCCCATCTGAATTTCGAGAAACGGTCCAAATGCGGGGTAGGGCCACTGAATTTTCTTCCTAGACATTCGTTAATGGTGTGGACGCGACGGTGCGCGAACACCGGCACTCCAACGGTAAAATTAGCAGTGTCGTCGACAACCGGGCACCAAAAAACTCTTGTGTTGCAAACTTCATGGCTGTACACCTCGGGGGGAAAAATTACCCAGTGATTATGCGAAGCCGCTAGTGCAAAATCGGTCAGTTTTTATAATTGAGCTGTGCACCCACACTAAGCGGTTAATTGTTTTTTTAGTCCAATAAACACTACGTCAGACTCGAGCCACACCGCTTGCGGCGCTTTCCAGCGTGAAACTCCCGTAGCGTTCCGTGACACCCGCATGCCTCCCCAAAAAGTGGTCACTTCCACTGCCAAATTTATGTGCGGCGACCACACCATCATGCAATGTTTGGCCAAATTGGAGCAGGGTTTGCTCGCGCCCGGCAACACCTTGAAACATCCAAGCTTCACTAACTTTTTTGCACCTCAGTAATGTTTTGCTTCACTAAATATAATGTGCTTTCATTTATACCAGCTGTGCTGCAATTTAAGCTCAAATGCTTCAGCTTTTCTCGAGTGGGTGCTTATATCGAAATGCCGCCTATAACAAAACTTTTCGCCGTCCCGCTGACTTCGTCATAACGAGGGATTACTGTATATAAAAAAGGAAAGTGACGGGAGGCAATGAGCTACTCTTCGCGTTCCTTTTGTGCGAAGAGGAATTTCACATCCACCTTAAATGCAGCTGTACGGCCACATTGGAAAGCCATACAGCTTTTTCAGAAACTTCGCAGTTGAGCGGGTTCACATCCTGGACCAGGACAAATTTTTCTTCAACTATGAAGTTTCTGAGAAAGCTGTATAGCTTTCCATTGATGCAGCACGGCTGAATTTCAGGTGGGTGTCAAACTTTCCTTGAGAGAAACTTACTCTGCCTTAAGGATTTCCCATAAATCAGGTTGATTAATGATTCTTTTCTTTTCAACAAATATTTCGAGGTTCTGTGGCCTTCGGAGAGCGCCACTACTCCCAAGGCAACAGTCAGTCCTCCTGTGACGAACACAGACTAACACATTAC
Organism: Haemaphysalis longicornis; assembly: GCF_048455015.1. Lineage (NCBI taxonomy): Eukaryota > Metazoa > Arthropoda > Arachnida > Ixodida > Ixodidae > Haemaphysalis > Haemaphysalis longicornis. The sequence goes on from NW_027526385.1 coordinate 89,569,745, forward strand.
CCACCGAACATCTCACGCATTCATTCCGAACTTTTCCCGGCACCCCACTTGGTCTTCCGGTGAAGATTACTCCAGATTCCCTCCACACACTATGGGCATGGGATCGGCATCCAACGTTGACTTGCATCCTCAATCCAACTCTATCACCCCGGAATGCGAGGCTGGATGACCGTAGTGCAGCGACGCCGCTCCTGGTGGCGTCAAGGGCGGAGAAAGCCTTGGCCCTGGCTTCCAAAGGAGGCACACGAGACTAATGGAGGTTGAAAAAAAATCGAAACGACAACGATGGGGGAATACCAAGCACTCCCAAATCGAGTGCAACCTTTTTGCATGTCCATAGACCCCTCTTCAAGTTCAAACTGTTTAGACCATGCCTTAATGGCACTCAATGAAAAAAATTGGCGTAATGGTGCAATCGGATAGGCTTCATAATCGGATAGGCTTCATAATGCAAGAAAAAGGGGTTCTATTCTGACCACGGGAAGCGATATATTTTTCTTCACTTCACCCACGATTATTATCATCATAATCATTATCGTCATCATAATCGTCATCATAATCATCATCACCATCATCACCTTCAGCGATAATTGGCTTTCCTGTAGCGGTTTGGGTGGACTGCAGACGACATCACGTTGCGCTGCTGAGCACGAGGTCGCGGGTTCGATTCCCGGCTGCAGCGGCCGCTTTTCTGATGGAGGCGAAAAGCAAAAACGCCCGTGTGTACGAGATTTCGGCGCACGTTAAAGATCCCCAGGTGGTCAAAATTAATCCGGAGCCCTCCACTACGGAGCGCCTCATCGCCTGCGTTGCGTCGGCGCGTTAAACCCTACAATCAATCAATCAATCAATCAGACGACATCAGCGAGAGGCTGATGGCTGCGCTTTAATAAAATTTATTTCCGTCATCCATTCCTTAACCCTTCTACCACAACGCCCCACACGTGCGGAGCTGTTAAGCAGACATAAAATTTTCCTCTTTTTTTATATTTTCGTCCTCGACACTGAGCCCAAGGTCTTCCTCGGTCGCAACAAATCCGCCACATAAAAGCACAATGACAAGCTAGGGGGCGGCAACGCCCGATATAACATCCTAATCGCAACGACACTTGTAATCGACCGTTTTAATTAGATTATTGGCACCGTTGAGTAGGGGCGTCATCGCATCTCCAAGGAGCCATGAAGAGAAAATACAACTTCGTGTAATTTGAAAGAACTAGGATTCAGTATCTCACTCAACTTAATTACAGCCACAAAATATGTTTTTAACGAACAAAAAGCAAGAAGTATTTAAAAGGTTTCAAATTTTGCGCCAAAGTGACGTGTTATGAGCAAGAATGACGTCATACGGGCCAACAATAAAACATAATTTTCAGTGCGTTAACTGCACGTTAGCATTCAAGTAATGCGGTCAAATGGAGCTAGAGGCCCCATTACAGACGTCCAGTGATGTGTCGTCGCGACAGGCTAGTTAGGCGGCCGCCAATCGCGCAAACAAGGTTCCGTGACGTCATAGAAAAGTTGCGGGAAATTGGCTAGGGGGTCGCGACTGCTTCACACGTTTTCTTTAATATCTCCGTTATTTGTTCGAAGATTGCGATGATATTGGTATCATTGTTATCGGGACTAAGCAGTCTTTCTAATAAACCCAACTTGTCTTCATGGCTCTTTTAATATTATCACTGCTGTCATGTCGTAGCCTAACTGCCCCTTAAACGTACCATTACCACAACTTATTACTGCCATAATTTTGATATTGCTGCACTATTGTAGTGTTATCCCACTTTCGAACAGCGTCACCAAAGCTGCGCCATATTTCGAATACCAGTTCGTAAAATTGTCTGCGTATTCTTCGCGTGCTTCGTTTTCGTATTTTGGTACAGCGAAAGCCATTTATATAACTCGTGCTTAAGTCAACGTTGAACGTCCTTGGCATCCATACCATTCATGCTGCAAGCAAAAGCGCGTGCATTTGGAACACCCCACGCTGCGGAACACCTCGCGCTTCACAAACGCGTGGAACTCGAGAGGGGGGTGTTGGAAAGGGAAGCGAAAAGTGATGGCAGCGAGGATGGGGGAGGGGAGGGGGGCACACGCAGTAGCGCAAAAGCAAGACGGCGCAAATATCGGTTCAGCATTCAGTGCTTACCAGAAAAGAAATGTATGTTGATGGTAAACGTAGAAATAACGCCACCGGAGGGAGTAAACGTCAATATCTGCACCTTTATGCACATCCAACGTGTCTAAAATAGGTGCACGCATAATGGGAAGTCATCGCAGAAGGTGAAACGAGCTAAATCGTGTTTCCGTATTTAATGCATCGTCACTCAGTCTTTTGCCTTAAGGTCCATCGGCGGGATAACATGACAGACCCTACGAATTTTGTTCTCCTGTTTCCCCGTCGTTCTTGCTATTGAGTCGGAAAATAATCGCCGTCGTTCGTCTTGTATCTAGCCGTCGTTTGCCATGACAGGGGAGCTGTTCGTCTTTGCCTTGCGCGCCCGGTGTACTATTTAGAACACGCTGTTCTTGCTTCGGCCAGTGGGAGGGCGGGGTGGAAAATCGATGCTCGTTCGGTACTTGTGTTTTAACCGATGGCCGTATATTAGCTCTGGCGACCCTGTTCGCGAGAGCTTGCGTTTTATGCGCTTTCCCTTTCTTTCTGATCAAAGCGATAAAGGCCACATCTGGCGGCCATTACATGACAACGTGCACCAGAATCACTTAACTTATTTCTGGCGTTTGCCCTGGGGCTAACTTACCTTATCGAGCTAACATTTATCACCTTGTAGCTAGTGCGGGGAACTTCTCGAGGTACACGTAACCACTTCTGATGGCAGTGCAGTTTCTCTCTCATGAATATCGGTATCGTGTTTTTTTTTCTTTCTTCACGGCGTCCGATGGTATTCAAGAACGAAAGGGCGATTGGCCGCGCGGCCCACAACTGGAAAGGCCGGCGCTGCGATCGATTTGACGTCACTTGTAGGATCACAAGTTTCTATCTTGCTGCGTAGTTGGCTTGCAGCACGTACTTCGTTTAGGACGCACGTTCCAAGAATATTTTCGTGTTAATTTACGTCGTTTGAAGTTAATTCTCAGAGCTTCAACCGAAGTTTGACCTCAGGGGGGCTTTATAACCGTATCAGCTGTGGTACATTATCCGGAAACACCGTGAGCGCGGTGGTGTATTACGTATGCGACCGAAGCCTACGCAGCGGCTTGTTTCCCCGAACAACAATGCTAACTACGACGATCGCCGAGTTAAGTATCTAGATTTCCGTTGTTTGCAAGAAATTTATAAAGCAGGAAATCATGAAGCGTTTACTGCTCGCAGAAGCCTACGCAGCGCGCCGTGCCTGCCCGCACTGCCGACGGTGCGGCTCGAACCGACGCAGGTTGCGGCAGCCGCCCACAACTTCTGTCGTCGCTTTTTAAAATCACACAAGTCGTGGAAAAGACGTTCCAGATAAGTGAAAGTAGATGTTAGTTTGATGAAACATTGTGCTAGGTAGTGTCATCAGCTGTGGTTTTCAAAGCGATGCTCAAATATCTGCCGCGATTTACGCCTACCGGCAGAGGTAGTCGGTCCCGGCAGTGCCGGCCCTTTCGCGCGCGGTGTGGCGAGTGCCTGAAGGGTAGCGACACCTGCGCTCAAGTATTGGCCGAGGCCGTGGCAGGCATCTTGATCATCGATCGCTAAAACGGCAATCACCGCGGTTGCAGAGTTGCACAAACGAGAAGGGGGGTGACAGTGCTGTGAAAAGTTGTGTTAGAGACTGTCGTTCCCAACTGTAACTATAGCGGCGATGAAATATCTGCCGCGACGCTAAGACTAAAGTTTCCAGCATTCGATTACGTGCCTCCGAAGTCGGCTGCGAGCTGTTGGAAAAGGCCCTTCCATCGCGCGCGCGCGTGTTTCATTTGGATTCCCCAACTTCTTGGGGGCCCCCAACGCTCGGTTCTACTATTCTAAAACTCCCCAGTACCACAAATAATTAACGACGTATTTCGCCTCGTACACAGCCTCGCCTTCTGTTAGCAGTCATGAGTTTCGAAATGGATTCTTGAGAAAGCCGGACTCAGTGTAAACAGACAGAAGCTCACGTTGCAATTTTAAATTCCCACGCATAGGTCCCAATGAAAACTACACATCGCCATGTAAAACCCGCTCGAAAAAGTTAAAAGCTCGAGTTCATACCGTTCATACATTGTGTATAAGTTGTCGCGGAAAGTAAACATATCAGCCGTGCAGAGTACAGGCTACAGCAGTGATCGTTAATCAAATCCGGGCATAACTATAAAACATTGTCGGGGAAATAGGCGCTGATTAAGCCAAACCGCAGACCATAACAACCCATGTGCGGGGAAGCAATCCCATCACCGTTCTTTCGTAGTCATTCATTTAGCAGGAATTGCGAGCAGTACGCGAGGTGAGATCACAAGTGAACGACGCGTTTCCGTCGCTGTTACAAGGTGTTTCCTTGCACACACAGTCTCGCACATGTCCCGTGAGAAGTATTTCATAATGAATTTACAGCGTCCTTTTCTCGGCATCAGTTGCATCGTCCTTAGCGTTAGCTGGCTGCGTACGAGCTGTGGGTCGCGATGGTAGCAACTACCTAAACGCGGCGGTGTCGCCGGGAGCAAGCGAGTCGCTGATTGCTTGTCCTGATTATTGGGGTTGCAGACAACTTTTTTGGGTAATTTGCATCAAATCCACAAGGACGGGGAACACGTTGGCCACAAGAAAAAAATTGCGCCCACCTCCCCGCGAGGGGAACCCTGTGTAAATGCGACGCATCGTGGGGTTCACTTGGTGTTTCCGTTGGATTGATTCTGAAATCACGTGAAACGTGTCGGGAACGCGTATGATTAATATGTTTTATGATTATTATTATGTTTTATTGGCCAATCTTGGTCAATCTCTCTAAGTGGTATGCTTGGGGCTTCGCTGTCGCAACGACCTTTACTCCATCATTGTTGCTGTAAGTGGGAGCTTCTTTTCTTTTATTACAAGTGTTAATCATTGCCCCATCATGCGTTGTATCAGTAGCTTCTTGACGTAGTTTGAATGAGTCAAGGATATAAGGCGCGTTCTTAGCATTTGATCCTGTCTCGGTTTTGTGGCGCCGTGGGAAGAGCACCATGTACCTCGCGTTCCGCCCACAGGGTCGTGGGATCGAAACCGGGCGCCGCTAACTATTTTTTTTTATAGTGTATGGGGAGGGGTGTGGACGGACAGCAACGCTGTATGGAGGGACAAGGCGAGGGAATGAGATGCAGTCGTATCTAAAAAAACAAGCTTCCGCATACGCACAGGAAATGTGCTGTAGCAGAGGGCAACACGACCCGGCATCCTACAAGTGACGTCACTCGTAGGTGGCGCCACGGTGTGTCCTCGATGCCAATACCGAGCGCGAGTCAACAGACGATAAACGAGGGCCATAGTTTGAGGTTTATCTTTCATACGTTGTTGTGCTCAGCATCAAAAGCGATGTTGGAGTGAGAAAAACCGGAAACGGAAACTTTTGACTGACAGCGCTGTTTTGCTATGACAGCTACGGACATTTTATTATGACGGGCAATTTCGGCTCTCCGGGGCGTGTGTTGGTCGTCGTTTGTACATGGGCTGTAGCTTGGACTGTGTTCGTTTCGACCTTCACTGCGTAGGCGGCGCCAAGCACAACTCTTAACAAAGTTCCTCGAGGCACTTCCACCTACCTATTTATGTTCTTTCAAAGAGACAGCATGATGGCGTTGACAGGGAGAGCTTTGTAGCCACGAGAGGCGCGCAGTCGTTTCGCGGTGTGTATCTCTTCTTTCCACATTTGGTTAGTATCTTAATTACCCCAAAAGCCGTCATTTGCGTTGCATGAGCGTAACGTAGTACATAAAGAAAAAAAATTGGCGTAGAGTAACAGTTAAGTCGCTCACCTGCCTGCAACCACGCGTCCCTCTGTTCGATTTCCGCACTTGCCCCATTTATTATAAGGTGATGGTACACCCGTTTTGAAGCACGTGCCATGAATTTTGATACCATACAGCTCGCAGCAGCGCAAGGAATGCTATCACATTAAAACGCATTTCCCACTATGCAAGTCTTAAGCGTCGGACTCGTGCTTCCAGTCTTCTGATGTAGTATATCGCGAACAACGCCACCGGCGAAGGAACTGCGAGCGGATGCCGCAGATTGTGTGTGGGCATTTAACGTTGCATCGCACTGCATGCGTTCGTCTGAATTTCGTGCCATTAGGCAATGGTCATATCCATGCCTGCGCATTTATAACGGGTCTTCAGCAGATCGTTATTTATTTTTAACGCGAAAGCAATTCTAGGCTAGCATTCTGTGCTTTCGGCGTCCCCGTCAGCTGTGTCGGAAACCGACGCCATCAAAGCACAGCGGAAGCGGACACGGCAGTAATTTCCGGGTATGTACGTCAGATTATGCTTAACGTTCCGCTTGGAAGTATTGCGTCGTCAACCGGAACCGGAAGCTTGAACTATCATGAATTTGACGTTTTCTAGCACGACGTCACCTCATTGTTAGGGCTATTAACCATTAAGGCTAAACCCAGCCCTAACAAGCGCAACTCGCCATAACACAATAACGGCCAAATAGCCATGTCGGGCATATGCGGGAAGTTAAGCCTAACGTTAAGCTTTGAGGCCTAGCTTAATCCAGTGATATCTCCCGCATGAAGTACAATAGGGCCTGCCACGTCATTAATCTCACCGGCTGCCATAAAATAAGCCTAAACATAGGCCCAGAAAGGGCGATTTCTTGAGACTCTTACTCAAAGAAGATGCAACAGGACACAAAGAAAAAAGGATGACGACGATTTCGCACCCACCTTTTCGGCCACACAAGAGTAGCTGTTCTTGGCTGCTTTCTTGCGTAACCAATTACACCCTGAATCGATAGATACTCGCAGAAGGAAGACATTTTAATGAGAATAAAAAATTGTGGAAAAACAGAGTGAGTGTAACCCACACTTTCTTTTTCTTCCGCACTTGGGAACTTTTCTTTATTTTTCCCGACTTGGGTGAAGTTCTTGTGTATTTGTAAAGAGCCTGAGTCAGCTTTTATCTATAGATAATACAGGTGCGTTTATGCTGAAAGGGATGAGCTTTATGCCTTCCGCATTCTTTTAAAAGCAATTTTGTTGTTTTCGCGTAAAAGAGGTCGCCCCAATACATACACGCAGAAAGTTTTAATGGGCTACAACGTCTATTTAAACAGGCAAAGGGCGGTTTGCCATTGTGGAGTCTTTTGGCGGCCCGACAAAGGCCGTAAATTACCCTGTCTCTCCCGTCTCAAAGAACCGCTTTCGTTCTGCAACTGCGTTGGAAGGATATTTTTCTTCTAGGAGCCTTAATTTTTTGTGCCATCGATTTTGTATGTGCAGCGCATGGAAGCGGCGCGAAACAGCCACAAGTTCTTTTTTTCTCTTCTTTGTTTATGTTCGTCTGCGCCCCTCTGCGAAGCGGTTGTTCTAGAAACATAATATCGTGCCATGATCTTTTGCTTAGCGGACTGCGCTTAATGTGATCGGCTCGAATGTCTTCTCTTCCCCAAGATGCCTTTGCAACCTTTTCCCCGCGGGCCTTCCTCGAAAGATAAAGCGAGCCATCCACGCTGCCTCGTTTGGGTAAAACTCATGGCGATGCTTGGGCTTTCACTGAGTCTTTCTGTTGTTTCTCTTGACCGGAGAGTGCTACACGCATCGTACAATTTGCTCAGTTGCCGCAACTTTTATTATAGTTCTGAATTATTCCTGTCCAGCCGTCACGATTTTCTTCACGAAGATTTCGTACAACGGGACCCCGGGGACGTTAGCTCATATCGGAGTAAAATTTTCGTTGCTTTGCACTATCAGATTTTCAGATTTGACACGGCGAACGATTAAAAAGTGTGCAGGTGGCTCGTGCATGCAGCTCATATACTTGTGAAGGATGAATACAGAACGTGTATTAGAAAAGGGGGCGCGTTTACCTCGCAGTTAGGAAAAGTGGACCACAAACGGCAGAGAGGAACTACCTATCTAGCGAAAGACACAAGTCCAGTACCACCCGTTGCGCATCCGGCCATCACCCTGCCGACCAGATCCAGGCGTAGATTGCCAGGAACAACGTTCTGTTGAGAGAAAGAGAGAGAAAGAGAGAGAGAGGGAGGGAGGGAGGGAGGGAGGGAGAGAGGGAGGGATAGAGAAAGAGAGAGAGAGGGAGGGAAACACCTTTATATACAGGTGAGGTCAGCAAGGCCAAACAGCCGACTTGCTATACCAAATGAAAATATACGAAAAGAACTCTCATTTACACAAGAATGCTCAAATTACAGACGCAGACGAAGAACACGCGCACAATCAGACGACATAACTTGTCATTTGTTCGAGAGTTCATGGCTCACTGCCAAGTCCAGTACTCCGAATAACGCTAAGAGCGTCTTTTTTGCGCGAGTTTCCCCGCCTTTTGTAATCCAAGGCCCAAGCAGATGCTTCGAAGAGATCTGGGCGGACAGGGGCAGCCCCAGAGAAAGCTTAGCCGTGGTACGCTCGAGTTCGTAGCGGCGACATGCGCAGAGAGTGTGTTTCGGGTCCTCGCGAACTCTACAGGTGGGGCACAGAGGTGAGGAAGCCTGGCGAAGTTTAAAAACAAAATGCTTAGTGTAAGCCACATTCAGCCTGATGCGATGGAGGACCGCCTCTTCTCGCCCGTACACACGGCTTGAATTCCGAAATCGGAACTTTTGGTTTATTGTGTGCAACGGCACGTAGTTCTTCTTTGGGTCAGTCCACAGCAATCGCTCAGAGCTCTTGGCAGCCGACGACACCAGAGTCGCTCCCTCTCGCCGTGTGAAGGACACTGCAGTAATAATTGTGCTAAAATGCGGGTATGCAGCCGCTGTGTCGGCTTCATCGTTGCCAGCCACACCGCAGTGAGATGGAAGCCACTGCAGAGCAACCACGAGGTGGTTGTTTATTGCTTGCATGTGCAGGTCATTAATTTCTTGAGCAAGCTGCTCTTCAGGTAGCACCATTAGGTGCTGCTCGAGAGTCGGTGAAGATTGCCAATGCCTGAACTGGAGCACTTAAAATGTGCTGCAGTGCAGCACAAAGGACAGTTGGTTTAGTTACCATGAACGAAGTTTTGTGACCGAGTTTCGCGGTACTTTTTGTGCAGTTAGACGGGATCTATATTCCTTTGGCAGACGATTATCTATCACCGATCCAGCCATGAAAATGTGAGTGTAATTTTGGTGGGTAGTAGCATTGGGCTTCAATGTACCGAATTTCAGAGAAGGCAGAGGCAACAGCTTTGCTCTGGATGCCGGGAACGGTTAGTGCAATTTTCCAGGAGGTAACTGTCCATGGTGGCTTGGTATGATATGGTTGGCTGTGATAGACGGGTGGTAATAAAGCACGTACCTAGGCTTCCGAGTCACGAGCAAGCAAGTGGTCGACAGTCCTGGTCGCAAACCGCAATAGTGCACGAAGGAGTTCTTGCTGGCCGAGAACAGTTGGAGAGAGGCGTCTACTCTCCTCAGGGGTTGAAATTCTTTTAGGCACCCCAAGGCACACACGAAGCACTTTGGCTTGTAGGCCTCCTATAGATCGTGAGTTGGTTTTTGTGAGAGCCTTGAGGGAAGGCAGGCTGGCTGTAGCGAAGCAATCCCTCGTCGCAGAGTGCATTGCAGAGCCTGATGAGAGACGCCACCGTGCATCCTCCCGCGCTGCTGGAGATCATGAGGAAGATCGATGCATACGCCTCGAGCTTGTGACTCAGTTGCCGTATTTGTGGCGACTCCGTCATGATCTTGTCAAAGGTCACTTCCGGAAATTTGTGACTGTCAACGTAAGATAATAGAACACCTTCGAGTTTGAGATACCGGGAGATATAACACCTGGGGAAGGCAATCGCAGCAGACTTATCTGCCGATATTTCGAGGCCAAGTGCTGCCGGAAAGTTTGCCATTGCGTTAATGGCCCTTGGAAGCCTTGCGCGCAAAATCCGCCGGTTGCTTACTGAGCGCCAAATGCATATGTCCTCAACATAAAGAAAAATTTCAGAGGATGGCGGCAAGCGCTGCTCGATTCCAATTAGGCAAATGTTAAGTAACGTCACGCTTAAAATTCCCCCCTGGTGGACACGTCGACGCACAGTGTGAAGTCCTGTGTTACCATTCTTCGTGAACATGTACAATGACCTGCCGGATAGATCATTGCAGAGCAATACATACATTTGGCCTCGAACTCCAACGGACTTTAAGGCTATCTTGATGGCTTCATGCGACACAGGATCAAACGCTGCTTTAACATCGACAAACACTGCAATGGTGATGCGACGCAAGGCTTTCACTCGCTTAGCATGACTCACGAGCGCCAGGACATTGACAATACTGCTCCTGCCTTTTTTTTAACCCAGACATCTGCTGAGAATACGTGTGTCTGTTTCGTCAAGTCCTAATTTAGGCGTAGGTGCACCATTTTTTCGATAAGCTTACTGACACAACTCAGTAGAGTGATCGGTCGGTAATAGTTTATGTCCGTGTGTACCTTTCCGGGTTTCAGAACAAATACCATTAGACTCAATTTTCAGCTGGTCTCTAAACAACCGGATTCCCAGGAACGACTCAAAATGGTAACTAGAACCGTTTTGTACTTGTTGTGAAGGTGAGACAATGCTGCGTATGTAATACCGTCAGGGCCAGCAGCCAAATCTCGGTTAACCGTCCCAGTGATTGCGATTTCCAGATCACGGCTGCTTGATGACATTCGGCTTTCCGGCTGCACAGTATTTCCAAAATCCATTGAGATACTCTTCCTTCGGGGCTATGAGCTCCCCGCATTTCCAGAGTAAATGCTAGGTTGAAGTGCAAGATTTCAGTCACGGCAATGGAACGCAGCTGGGGTTCAACCGTTCTAAACCTCTAATCAAAACGGATACGGCAGTTCTGCTTTTATGAGGTATGCTTTATGAGGTATGCTTATGCGGTATGCTTATGAGATATGCTCATGACGTATGCTTATGTCTATGAGATATGCTTATTAGTCCAAGCACGCGAACTTAGCGCAACGAAATTGTGATTTTGGCGGCCAAACGCTGGATAATTTTTTTATAAAAACGTGTACAATAAAGCTTCAGTTACAAGAGCTCTCGCTGTTTGATTAGTTTTTCCGTAAAATGTATTTGTTCGACCGCATAAACGATCGCGGTCACCAAAGACAGTGACACGAACATCTTACCTGTAAATCGGCTCAATTGTCGTTTTAGACGCAAAGGTTACGCCTTGACTGGGAGGCACGCCATTCTGGGAGAACTATTTATACTGCGTAGGATCATTAATGTGCTGCGATGAGTCGCAGCGTCTAGCGTCATGACTAGCGTATGATGCTAGCGTGTGTTTCGTTTTCTCTGTATCTTGGTCCCTGTGGCAATGTTCGCTAGTACGATGTATTCCCTACTTAAAAACCAACTCGCCCAACTTAGACCTGTAGTTGCACAGTCATCCACCATCGTCCACCGTATGCTTATAAGGTTTGCTTATGCTCTTGAGGTATGCCTATGAGGTATGCTTTCATTTCACGAGCGACATGAGAGCCTGCTTCCCCTGAGCAAAAGCACTTTTCGGAGTGATGTTGAGCATGTTATGCCAGGACCTACGCACGCTGTACAGCCATGCATCTATGGAGCCTGTGCTTCCATGGGCGGCATTCTCACGGTGTTCTCCGCATGCCGCAAACACTGGATTTTGAAAGCGACAGGTACGGTTGACTTGTCCCCCTCTGTGCCCCTCCATGCATCCTTCGTTAGGCGAAAGGCGCATGCCGGCAGAAAAAAATCTCGTTGATGCCACCTGTGGCCCGTTGGACCGTCTTTTTTTAACCCATGACCGGTTCGGCCTTCCTCCCTAAAGTCACACCTTCAGCGGAGATGGGAAATCATAAGCATGGTATGTAATCTAGTCACTTGGCTGGCTCCATCAATACAGAGTTGAAAAAGAGCGTTAAGAGTAGCTACAGAGTTGAAAAAGAGCGTTAAGAGTAGCGACCCCTTCGGACTTTCCAATGCTTGTCCCTTTCTTTCTGCCCTCGTTGCAGTGTTTGCCCTTTGTCATCCTCGCAAGAATCTTTCTTTCTTAGGGGACACTACCCTTCCGCTCCGTTTCCCTTCATCCCGGGCACGCGTCTCTGCCAATGCGGTAAGTAGATTACTGCGCGCAATCGTCTTCCCGCCAACCCTTTTTCTCTTGCCCCTTCTTCCGAAAGCGGCAGCGCTTCCCTTGTGCGCTGGATGAAAGAAGCCTTTCCTGCAAGATATTCTTGCAGCGGTGCAGCGGTGGCGTAGAGGTAGAGCATCCGCCTCACGTCCAAAAGGACCATGGCTCGAATCCCGGTGACGGATGATTCCCACAGGATTTTTTAAAAAATCCGCGTATTGATGGAATTGCAGAATGTGGCCTTGGGTGCGGCCCGAACCCGGCGGCCATTGCTTACCAGCAATGGCCGCCGCACTCTCTCACCAGAGCACGATTGGCCGCCCTGGTGTAGTAATGACCACAACCTCTCATGAATACGCCAATTAACCCATGGCCCTCAGTCTCCAGTGGCTGCGAAGCAAATGACCATGGCGGCGGTCAGACCTGTGACGGAGCAGAGGGTGCTAAGAATCCCTGGAACCGGACAGGCCGTCATTGAAATCTGAACTTGGCAACGCTTAACACGAGAACATCATCTAGTGAAGCGAGTCTAGAGGTGTTGTTCGAGGAATTACAGGGCATCAAATGGGATGTCATAGGGCCCAGTGAAGCCAAGAGGACAGGTGAAGCCTTTACGGTGTGAAAAATGGACACGCCCTATGTTACCGTGGCATAGTGGACAGAAGAGAACTGGGAGTGGGACCTCTAGTCAATAAAAGCATCGCTGGCTACATAGAACTCTATAGCATTAACGAAAGGGCAGCAGGTCTTGTAATTAGGCCTAATAAGAGGCACAAACTCAAGGCGGCGCAGGGGCACTCGCCCACATCCAGCCACGACGACCAGGCAGTGGAATGCCTCTATGAAGATGTGGAATCTGCAATGGCTAAAGCAAAAACACAGTATACCGTAGTTATGAGGGACTTCAATGCTAAAGTAGGCAAGAATCAGTTTGGAGACAAGGCAGTTGGGAACTATGGTCTGGGCTGTAGAAATAGCATGGAGGACCTACTAGTCAAGTTCGCAGAACTTGACTAGCAGCCAACGCATAATGACTACCTTCTTCTGCAAACGGGAGAGCCGGAAGTGGACGTGGAGGAGCCCGAATGGGGAGCATAAAAATGAAATAGACCTCATATTATGCGATAACCCTGGCGTCGCGAATTATGTGGAAGTGCTCAGAAGGGCAAGGTATACGCAATTCCTAATGACCGCAACTGTGCCGGAATCTTGGAAGAACGCGAACATCATCCTAATTCATCAGAAAGTGACATGCAGGACTTGAAAAATTACAGGCTGATCAGCTTACTGTAAGTTGTCTACAAGGCACTTACCAAGGTAATCACTAACAGAATTTCTGCAACCTTAGATTTCAGTCAACCTATTGAACAAGCTGAGTTCCCTAAAGGCTATTAAACAAGAGACCATATTCACACGATCAATCAGGTGATAGAGAAGTGCGCTGAGTATACTGAACCCCCATATGTAGCCTTCATAGAGTATGAAAAAGCATTTGACTGGGTCGAAACCTCAGCAGTCATTGAGGCATTACGGAACCAGGGGGTAGATAGAGCATAATGTAAGAATACCGCACGATATCTACAATGGGTCCACTGCTACCATCATCCTCCATAAGGAGAGCAGTAAAATACCTATAAGAAAGGGAGTCAGACAAGGAGACACAATCTCTGCAATGTTATTCACAGCATGTTTACAAGAAGTATTCAGAACGTTGGATTGGGAACAGGTGGGAGTAAGGGCTAATGGAGAATACCTCAGTAACCTCAGATTTGCTGATGACGTTTCCTTGCTAAGTAAGCCGGGGGACGAATTGCAAAGCATGCTTTCCGCACTGGACAAACAGAGTAGAACCGTGGGCCTGAAAATTATTATGCAGAAAACCAAAGTAATGATCAATAACCTCGGGACAGCACAGCCGTTTGAGGTAGGTTGCGAGGCAGTGGAACTGGTAAGCGAATATATCTACTTAGGCCAAGCTGTGACTCCGGATCCCAACCATGAGCCAGGGATAATTAGAAGGATAAGAAGGGGGTGGAGTGCATACGGCAGACATTCTTAGATAATGAATGGTAGCCTACCATTGTCCCCGAAGAAGAAAGTGTATGACAGCTGCATCTTACCGGCACTCACCTACGGGGCAGAAACTTGAAGGCTCACTAAGAGGGTTCAACTTAAATTGAGAATGGCTCAGCGGGGAATGGAGCGGAAGCTGATAGGTGTACATTAAGGGACAAGAAGAGAGCTGAGTGGGTCAGGGAACGAACGCTTGTTAAGGACATCTTAGGAGAAATTAAGAAGAAATGGACGTGGGCAGGGCATGACATGCGAAGGCAAGATAACCGTTGGTCATTAAGCGTAACAGAGTGGATCCCCAGAGAAGGCAAGCGTTGCAGGGGGCGGCATAAAGTTAGATGGGCAGATAAGATCAAGAAGTTTGCGGGAATAAACTGGTCGCAGTTAGCACAGGACCGGGGCCATTGGGCATTAATGGGAGAGGCCTTTGCCCTGCAGTGGGCGTAGATAGACTGGTGATGTTGATGATGATTCTCCTCTTCTCCCCCGCAGTTTTCATCCACTAACAGACATTTTCATTCGGTTCGCTGTTTGCGTCCCCGGATTTACTTCCCTCGTTGTCGCTGGCCCCTAAGAGGGCGGTCACGTTCTTCTCGTGATTCGTTGCGCTTTGATTCCATCTTGTCACGGGAGCTGTCTGTGACATCCAGGTACGACGCCGCAATTATTTGTTCAGCGATGCGGAACTCGCTGGCTCGTAGGAGCAAGTCGGGACCTCCCGCCGTGGTGGTTCAGTGATAAGGCATTGCGATTCAATGAGGCTGAACATCAGCTCTTTTTCTTGTGAGGAAGACCAAAAGAATCTGGTTAGTACAGCCGTTTATAGGCTTAGCTGGAACATCTCTTCCTAGTTTATCGTGAAATAGCTAATAAATTCTGAAGTAAAACAGTTCAAACTAGTGAGGAGGACTTGAGTGCCATGTTTAACTCCGGAGCTGTGCAAAAAAAAGTTGTCACTAAATTACCTTACGCCAAGAAAGTAGAGGATGGTAAGCGCCGAAAGCATTGCTCCATCAAAGACGTTGGACGACTGTACAACTACAGCTCTTAGTTGGACGAGTTTGTTTCTAACTAGGGAATACATCGTACATTACAACCGGGACAAAGCTGCGGAAGAGACGAAACACGTACTAGACTCGTACGCTTGTCATACAGCTAGACGCTACGACTAATCGGAGCACACCTACGATCTGACGTGGTATAAATTAGTTCACTCGGGATGACGTGGCTCATAGTCACGGCGTAACCTTTGCTTCTAAAACAATAATTGAGCCGATTTACTCGTAAGATCTTCGTGTCACTGTCCTTCGTGACCGTGATCGTATATGTTTTCGAACAAATACGCTTTACGACAAAGCTAATTAAACAACGAGAGCTCTTGTAACTGGAGCTTGATTGCATACGTACTTAAAAAAACTTCACTTATCGCGCGTTCGGCTGCCAAAGGTCGTTGCGCTAACTTCGCGTGCTTGGACTGATTTAACATCAGTGTCAAATGTTTGCGCATGCCGTTGGGAAGGCCCGCATTAGTTTGTATTTCATGGTCAAGTTGTCTTTGCCGAAAAGCACATTCTCTCTGGACGGAAAACACTCGCGAGCATTCAAAGCTGGCGTTTTAAAGAAGCGACGATAGAGCATTAAAAAAGTGGCCGTCTTACTTGCTTTCTTCTACGCCCGAGCGTGATCCATTGTTCGGTTGCAAATAAGAGGCGCACAACTCTTCAGTTTAATTTACTGAACAAGAACACTCGCGCCTAATGCCGTCAAAATGAGCGTACAGCAACCAGGTTGCTACGGAGAACCCCGAATCAAGCGCAGCAGCTAGTCACCGCAAAGGAAGTGACTTCAAATTTTGAAATGAAGAAAATTGGGAGGCGGGTAGTTTTTATGGCTTCTGTTGAGAAAGGGACGAGCTGCAGAGACCCGTTTCCATGAGTGCCTAAACGGAACGAATTAGTGGTGACGATTATGATGGCGATGATTATGATTATTATGATCAAGAGAAGGAATACCATGACCGGCAAGGCGTCTAGTTCTTCAACAGCCTTTTAGGGATCACAAACAAATCATTCGTATTCGTCAGAATTGCCTTAAGAATGCGGTGTCGCAAACTGTCAATTATTTCTTGTAAACCTAAATTTTGATTTTTCAGAACTTTGTTCCACAAATTATCTCTATTTACGCTATTATAACGATTAATTGTGTTACTTTCGCAAATTATTTATTTTTTTGTGGAAATGGAGAAACTTGCATGGTTTGCCTCTTTTCGATATTCGTTCATTCGTATTTCCAACGTTCTTTTCCAGGCATTCAAAATTCACTTTCCTTTTCGGTGGAGATGAGTAAGACGCAGATTTGTTATTTCGGCAGTAATTTTTATAATTTCTTTTTATATTTTGTATTCTGTTAGAACAGTTATTCCCACTTACTTTATTATAGCGAATAAAGGAGCTACTTCCGAAAAATGTTCTTTTTTCCGCAATTTCAAGTCCTTGGTGTGGAGATACTCAACAGAGAAAGCTACGCATTAAAAACAGGCGGCAATGAAAGCGAACGCAGACGAAGACCACCGACGACGACCGGGCCGCGACGCCAAGCGTAAGGGCTGTTCCCGTCAGCATCCCGAATACCGCAAGGCACCAAACGCAAAACGTCGATGTGGCTACAATCCTGCTTAACGCTTTGCCGGCGTGACGTAGCGATTTGAGCGGAAGTTTAGGTTTGACTACCCGCAAACAGCTCCTCTGGTCATCTATTAAAACAGAGTGGAATGACGTGTTATTGCGTATGAATTGTATTTTGTTCAACAGTGTTGTTTCGACAGTGTTATTACGTATGAGTTGTATTTAGTTCCACAGGAGCTGTGTATAGGCAGTCAATCGTTTTTGTTTGCACTGAAATTTGCGTAAGTGCTGTGTTTCTTGCTGCTACTGCTTTGTTACCCTTGCTGCCGATGTGCCTCATGGGAAGGGAGCATCGTAAAGCCGCTGCACTGCGACATTTCTTTCCAGCTTCCTCAGCCACGTGATGTCATGTGTACTATTTGCCTTTTTTTTATAACTGATTTTGATTGTTGTACCGCTTGCTTCTCTCTGAGCGTTGTACCTTCGTTCTTCTTGTGCACAATTTTTTCCGTTTTCTGCCTTCTTTTTGGGGATTAAAAGCTTCCGAAACATTGTTTGCCCCTGCCTTATGTAATGCCTCCGGGCCTTTAGGGCTTCAATAAATGAAATGAAATGTTACTTGTCTGAAATAAACTTCAAACTTCAAACGTGAAGTCGCAGCGGTGCCGGACCGCCCCCTGCTTCCTTCCGACGCACCCGTCGCACGGCGTATGGACGCGTCCCGCAAAACTTGTTTGCGTTGTAAAATGGAATGGATGGCGAGTGCAAAGCCGAGTCATCGATAAAACGAGGATGGAATGGCAATGACGGCGACAAAACGGTGAACAACGACAGCAGCGACAAGCAGCCAATGCCGGTGCTAAACCAATCAAGCGAGACCCCTGAGTTGGTTAGAACGCAAAACACGGTTGGCCCGGTGCGGATAAGCATTTCCTAGTCGGCGCAGCCAGACGACACAAGCCGCCATCTAGGGACATGTTTCAAGGTACATACACGTGCTTGAGGTATCCTATTTATTCGCTGAGAATCGCTTCTACTTGTATTGCAGGGGTTTTCCTTCTTCACGGCAATCCTCCACGCCGAGTTGAAAACCCGTTGGCGGCGTTTTTGATTTTTTTTTTCAGTGGTTTCTCATATGTGAAGACCATTATTTTTTATCACGAGTATAATATATTTACGGCACGTTTACGCACTGTAGACGGGGTTTCGGGTAGTTTCATTACGCAGAGGTTAGTTTCGCATACATTTCCTGTACGTTTTTCTGGTTTCGCCTTTTTAGGTGCGATTTGTTATTTTGTTTATTATTTTTAAGCGCCGTGGTTATTCGGGTGTTGGATGGGTCTCGGTTCACTTTTTTTTTTCCTTTGGGTGATTTTGTCTACTTTAGGTTCGTTTCGCCTCTGCAGATATGTCAGCGAAGTGCTGGCTGAGCTCGCTGCGGTAAGCGTTTATGCACGTTATTTTTAAAATTCCGTTGTTTCATTCATTTTAGGTCAGTTTTGGCTGATATTCAATTTAGTTGGGGTGGTTTCGTCTGCTTTATATAGGTTTCTGCTGTGATATAACTCCCACAGCAAGCTCAGATGACGTGTTGCTCTGCTGACTAGGAAACTCATATACGCGGCCCGGTATGCGAGGGGCGAGCCAACAAACATCGTAATTGCTCGACCCAATTCATGCACTTTGCGAGGGAACAGATAGAAAAGAAGGGAAAGTTCATGAGGGAAAGCACGAAAGGACGAAAGAAGTTCATGTGTTCTTTAAGGGACTTTCAACACTTCTTTCCACATTTTCCATGATCCTAAAGGCTTGCGCAATGTAGTCAACCAACACATCTCGTACTTAGATGAGGGGATCGCAAAGTAACCCGCCGCGGTGGCTCAGTGGCTAAGGCGTTGCGCTGCTGAGCACGAGGTCGCGGGTTCGATTCCCGGCCGCGGCGGCCGCTTTTCTGATGGAGGCGAAAAGCAAAAACGCCCGTGTGTACGAGATTTCGGCGCACGTTAAAGATCCCCAGGTGGTCAAAATTAATCCGGAGCCCTCCACTACGGCGCGCCTCATCGCCTGCGTTGCGTCGGCGCGTTAAAACCCTACAATCAATCAATCAATCGCAAAGTAACTCAGATATAAAAATTACTGCTCTATGCCGATCGGATAACTCAG
Source organism: Haemaphysalis longicornis (assembly GCF_048455015.1). Lineage (NCBI taxonomy): Eukaryota > Metazoa > Arthropoda > Arachnida > Ixodida > Ixodidae > Haemaphysalis > Haemaphysalis longicornis. The sequence continues at coordinate 89,588,822 of NW_027526385.1, forward strand.
ACCCTTCTCGGATTATTTTCCTCTTTTTCGACCGCTGGAAATACGTCATTACCGCGACTATCGGTCCGCTTTCCTTCAGTTGCAACAATGAACGCAATCGGTAGCCACTTTAAATAAAAAGCCACAAAAGCAAAGCAGAAACTGAAGGCGTATCTGGAGCGTCGAGAAAATCACGCACTGCCACTCACTGCTAGCGATAACTATAACTTTGATAGCGCTCCCAGGCGCGAAGGAAAGAGTGAAAACGTTTATCAGAAGTGTTGCAGAGTCCTTTTAATTAAAGATTCGCCAAAAAGCCATTCCGTTATTTATTGTATTGCACCTGCGTACAGGCCCCGTTGAAACGAGCCCACCACAGAAGGAAAGTGTTGAAGTGTGGTTATATCTCTCGAGTTCCCGCAAAACTTCACTTCCCAGATTATTTTTCCACCTCTCCAAATCCACTGGAAAACCATTTTTATCAGTTCGTCTGCACGAGGCGTGGTACTGTGTACCTCATAAAAAAACAGAAAATAATTATGTTTTTTTTTTATGATTTCGTTTGAAGATTTCGCAATTTCTGCCTCTGTACACGGAGCGTTTATAAGTCATAAACATGCGAGGGAAAGAAAAGCAATCTCAAAAAATGCTCAAATATATGTCATAAAGCTTTTCAGACATTCTACTTCCACTAGTGCGCACCAAAAACGCTAACTTTTCGCGCTGCGTACTTCAATGTGTAAACCACACGCGAGCGAGTCAGTTTACGTGCCTAATATTTTGAAATACTTGCTCCAGCCCAATATGGGACATAATTTGTTTTTGTTTTAATTCGCGGTAATTTTCCTCTCCTTCTTTTTCTTTTCTCCCTTTCACTGCTTCTGGCATCGCTCGCCAATATACAAAAAGGGCAAAACGCATCCTTTCCTCAAAAATAAATGAAAAATGCCAACACATTGAAAAAAACTTGCGGAATTTTTGCGCAGGCTCCGAATTCCCCGCATAGTTTTTGATGTGGTGCGCCTTATGTAATGCGCCTCGTGGAGAAACGTGGATAAACGAAAAAATTTGTCGTGCCGTGGACGAAGGGTTTTTGAGCGACTCCGTTTTCCCCGAAAATAACCGGTAAGATCATTCGCTTTTGTTTCGCCAAAGCTCAAAGTACAGATGCTCTGAATTCTTCAAAAAGCCCGCCATTGCTGAGTTCACTAAAACAAAGCTGATCCCCAACTTGTTTCATCATCTGGCGCCTTACGATTCGCTGTGCTTCCTGCTTCATTAAAAGAACTCTTTCTCCCCTTCGTATCGAGCTACTAAGGCAGCAGTTGAGGAACTCGGAGAACGGGCCTGCCTTACCTTAGGCGCGTCATTCTTTCGTTCTCATTCGTAATTGCTACACGGTAAAATAAAACGCAGCGCAGTTTTTAAGGCAGAGCGTTGGAAGCCGGTGGTGCATAGCTAACGCGACGGGTGTGCGCCACCCAATGTAATAAAAGAAAGACCATTCAAAACTGCTAGAATTGCTGCCATGGCTTACATGCGTCCACATCATTCCCGGTAAAGAAAACCTTAAGGATATTTCAGGCAAACTATAAGCACATAAGGAGAGTCCCAGCCTTTTTCCTAATTAAGCACGTCGGATTCGTTTTTTACGACAACCAATGAAAAAGAATAGCGCGTTCAAACAGGGTTCAAACACTCCAACAAAAAATGTCAGCTCGAACTGTCCTAAGAACCGAAACAACAGGACCCAACAGATGGTGAGCGAGCAACGCAAACGCGGGAAAATTTGAATTTAGGCCAGCAAACCGCATTTTATTCATCTTGGGAGGAAAGAAAATGAGAGAAAAGAGCATGAGGGCTGTAAAAGGAAGAGGAGGGAGTGTTGCGTGTGCAGTAGAAGCAGAAGACTACGGTCTTGCGATGACATTGTCAGAGAAGCAAACAGACACGCAGCCATTTCTGTTTACTTATTCTGTTCTTGCTTCGCGTCTCCAACAAAGCCCGCGCGAAATAATCCCATATCCCGCAGGGATGGCGAAGGAGACGTTGGCAGCGCTGATTCCATCTCAGACTTTGCGGACCGACAACAAGATGCTGCCCTGCTGACCCAAGGGATTTACCCAGCATCAGCAGCACGCGCGGTCGATGCATTTCCGGTTGTAGACGGAAGAGAGTGCACATCCGGCATTGCTCTTCGCTTGAGGGGACACATTCGACGGAAAAGACGCGGCTAGCCCAGCGTACGCGTTCAATGTCGAAGCCGCCACGGGCATTCTCTGAGGACGGCTCGCAGACCTTCAGCGTCCGTGCCTCTCTGTTTGTTTCTTTTTGCTTATCGACAGATGACTGCTGTGTGTTACATGCAAATGCTGGGTGGTTATTGCGATCGTAGGGAATTCATGGAGCATAAGCGCTTGATTGCTTCAAGAGAAACAACTTACTGCTTGCTTACCCTATCTCGGAAAATTCATGGAGTGTACAAAACGCGAAGAGAAACTCAGATCACACTCTTTCATTGTGGTTTAGCAAGTAGAAGACAATCAGTTGGGAATCGGCAAGAAAAGCTGAAGCTTACGGATAGGCAGGCAGAAGCGGTATCGCGATGATTGAACTTGGGAGCTGTAACTTAGTAATCGTCAGGAAGGAATGACTATACTCACAGATGTGGGAGGAAAGAGGTTACACGAGGGTGAGGACTCCTGGTGGCGTCAGGTCGCAGGTGGGACACGAAATCTAGAATTGACCAATTGAAAGAAGAACCGAAAACACAGTACTCACAAAGAGAAGCCATCACTCCGGTGTAGCCTAGTAATAACCAGTCAATCCGTAGCCAACGCTGGTTGCATGCACGAGGCTTGTACCTATCCGGGATCATAATGTCGCATCATAGAGGGAAGCAAGAACCGGGAGAAAGAAGTCATTGCGAACCACTTGCGTTACCCAGTGAGTGGCTCGCTATGAGTTGTTTATGGCTGTACTATTTTATCTTGAAGTATAAGTACGACGATTTGAGAGCTCTTTTTCGCCATAACTGCGAACAGTCGCCTACACGATTGCATTTACACAATTGTGTGCACCACATTGACGCCTTAAAGTAGCCTGCGACAATTTTTGCGACACGTTAGATTATTGAGGATGTGGACCATCCAGCTTTCCAGCTGCTTTTGCGTGGGGATTTTTATAACGAAGCTTCTTCTGTCTCAATTGTGGCGGTGGCAAAAAACAACTGCAGGGAAGCCAACTTTATACGTTGGGATTCTACAAGGAGCACATCAATCATCCACAGCTAAACAATACAATGTCTTTGCATTCATAACAGGTTTTATTGCGATAGACAAATGCAGCTTATCTCATACGGTTGAGCGCTGCTGATGATGATGATGAAAGAATTTTCAAGCAGGAACAAAGATGCCACGCTGATCACGCCACACGCTTACCCAATGGGGAGGCCAAATCAACGTCAAAGCTGAGCTAACGAAATAAGCGTTGTCAGAGGACCCAATCACCAACCAATAGGAACAAAATCATAACACCACGTTCTGTTGATTTGGACTGGGGCTGATTGGATCGTGGCTATTCATTTGTATCCGAGAAAGGTTCACGTTTCAACCTTCGTTCTTCAGAAAATGGCGTTAGATTTTTATTATTTTCGTTTAATGATTATGCGCGACACTATGCGGTACACGCGCAATGTGGCGACATTCAAAAGAAGCCTTCGTGGACGGCTCTGAGACCCGACCCAGATACTCTTCGTACACAGCTTCGCTTAAGCGAACCACGTAATACATGTTTTAGCATCAATCCAGTGTACCGTTAGATGAATCGAGAGATAATAGACACAGCGGACACATTTTTTCTTTAGTGCAGAAGATTTATGGCTACAGTTGTGCAAGGAGCTCTTCGCACTGTTGTTTACCCTTTTAACCTGCACTGAAAAGCGACAAAGCTCAAGTTTAGCGGGGCATGGTAGCGGTAGAGATGTCGACACACTCCGACCCAGTGGAGCTGCCTATAGCTGACTACGTTAACGGAGATGACAACATCAAGAGGGGGGCGGACAGTTTCGACAGCGCCGGGAGACGCGGAGATTCGTGGCGATGAATTATAAATGCTTCTTCTCTCTGCCTAATGAGTGTCATTATAAATGAGTGAGCCTCCCCTGTCCGACATGCGCGAGTGGTCATCCCTCTCCTCTTCCACTCCCCTCTCCATCTTCCTCCCTCCTGGAACAGAGGACAGCTTGCTCTGGGCTGGACTCTGCTTGACAATGTCCCCCTTTGTTGTCTGATGCCGAGGGAGTCCCGGAGAAAGAGTGACGGGGCTTGCAAATTGAAAGCGAGGCCTGTCGGCATGTCGGTAATTATTTCCCCACGTCTGATGCGAGAGAAGATAGAGGAAAGCTGGAAGATGAGGACTTTCGTATTTCGTTAAACCAGGATGAGCTTCTACGGACAATGCAAGCGCCTTGATAATCATAGCTTGCTAGAGAGAGAGAGAGAGAGAATGAGAAAGATTTTCGTTTTAGAGGGAAGCAGAGAGGTCCGAAGGTATTTTGCCTCCTCTGTGCTCCTCTGTGGGGATGGGTAATTGCTAACAAAGGTTTAGAAGGAGTAAGGTAGGAGAGAGAGGAAAACGAAGAGGTGAAAAAGTGGTTGGCATGCAGCTTTCATGGTGTCATCTGAATAGTCCAGCTAACTTAACACGATGACGACGTTCTCTACTGAATCGTATCACTGACGTAGATTTCCTGCATGTTTTAACATCCCCGATAAAAAAAACTCATCTTTTGATGTCCGCTAAACTCACAACATGGGGAAAAAGGGTAAAATAATAAGGTTTCAGGAATAATATCAGCATAAACGCGTCATCAAGACTTAATGTTTTTAAGGTTCAGCTTTATGTTAGTGACGCCTGATGATTGCCTTTTCGCACGAAAGCAGCAAACGAACCTATTTTTCTCATTTTTACTGTCAAGTCTAAACTCGTCACGTGTCAGAAAAAAAAAACGAATAATCCTTACATCTTCTTTTCTGGCAATAAATTTTTTCGTAAATATTGTTACGGGTAAATCATTGTGAGGGTAATAAAAATTCGTGAAATTACGAAAGGCCTTAGGGTCTCTATGTTTTGTTAGAAGCAGTCCTATTGCCTTACAAAATGCCTTCTCAGCAAAGCATTACAGTAAAATACTGGGGTTGATTCCTTTGTCATAGGAATCAGTAAAACACGAAAGTGAAATGTGCCGCGAAATCTCCAGCTGAGCATGATTTGCGGGTCGGCGGCTGTCTTCTGGGTGTGCTTGGCCAGAGATGTCCTGCTGGCGAATCGCTTCGGCAATGGTGTACTAGCGTCATTTGCGTGACGGGTATGACGTGAGTGAAATCTTGGGGTATCGCGGCATAAAACACTTTCGTGTTAAACTATAAAACATGAAATAGAACAACCGCAAGTATGACGCACACTTTACTATAAAGGTTGCTTCCCCGCAAGAAGACCCGGCGTGCAGGGGTGCACCATTTACAGGCCCCTTGCTTAGTTGTACTGGCGTCACTTCCGTGACGGATATGACGTAAACGAAACCTTGGTGTAGCCGGGAATAAAACACTTTCGTGTTAAAAGATCGGTATAAGGTTGGTCTGTGCGAGCTGGCTTTCCCACATTGAGTGTCGCACAGTGAAACAAGGGCATACACGGAGGGAGTATGGTTACAACCCCACTTTGTACTGCCCTCCACCGCCGCCGCCTCTTCCCCAGTCATGTGTACTGCACGCAGCACAAGGCGTCTATCACCCCCCTAACATTTTTATGCGCGAATTTGGGAGGAGGGGGGGGGGGGGATTGTGGTCGCGCTCAACGTTGACATACCCATTCTGCTATAAAGAGATGCGACCTGACTGCTGTCCTCCATGGTCGAACGGTTTGGGTGGGGGTGTTACTTACACAGATAGTGATATGCCTCATAGAGTTTCATACTAATATATACTAGAGGCAAATCTGCCGCTGCCTTCGCGGGCCGCCGTGGGCGGCACCATTGCTGCTAGCGGCGTTCCTCGCCTGCTTTGCTTAGCTAGCCGTACGGCTTCTTTTTTGTCTCGAAGCAAAAATCAACGAAAAAACGTAACATTTTTTTGTTCATCGTAAAATAAGGTTTTAAAAAACTACTGACATTTGGAGGTTCAATTCTATAAAGACAAAACAAATTTCATAAACCATCTACGGTAACATTGTTGCTTTTTTGCAGCCATAGCCAACGTTTCAGCCTGTTCATGAGCCATGCCAAGTACAAGTGGAACGTACCTTCCGGGTACATGACGGAACGCTCGCTGAAGCGCGGCTCCCCTAAACAGTGGCGCCAGATTTCCCTCTAGTATATATTAGTACGAAACTCTATGATATGCCTACCACGCAGGAGGAAAACGGACAGCGCCATGTTTGTCCCCTAGAATAAAACTGTAGACCTTGTAAATTGCATGGAGCTAATTAGCTAGGACGTATGATCAATCGTAAATTATTAACAATCTTGTTTTTGTTTCGTGCACTCCTTGCACTGCGCCTAGATTCCTTGGTCGTACTTCTCCACAGAGTCTAAGGGTGCTTATTTTTTGATTGCTGAGGAGACATATTTTCGTGGATCGTATAATACACATCGAAATATGGAGGCCGTACGACGCTTTATTTTATTTCTTTATGAATTTTTCATACGCTGGGCACAAGTCCTCGAGTGCGAGAAGTGGAAGAACTGGTGCGAAAACTGGATGGAATTAGACATATACAGATTCTCTGAAAGAATCAGTCACTCGAGTAATTTCGCTGTCATTGCAGATCAATGAATTTCAACGAGTGAGGTCATATATTAGAAGAGAATTGCATCGATCTTGTTTTCGACAGATTACCTGAGTGACCACTAGGAGCAAATGCCCAAAGACTATAATATGAAGAATAATTACGCACTAATAAGATTTAATGTCTCAGAACGGTGACCTGGGGGCCAATTCTCCAAAACGGCGGGCCGTCGCTTTGAAACGACGGGGTAGCGCCATTGAAATGTATGTGTTGTGGGGTTGGGGCCGCCGCTTTGAGGTGGGCAGCGTGAAGTATGAGCTGCAAGAAAAGCACTGTGGCAAGGACGCGAAGCGGCACCCACTGCCCTCCGTCATTTCACTTGTCGCTTCGCGTCCTTGCCACAGTGCTTTTCTTGCAGCTCATACTTCACGCTGCCCACCTCAAAGCGGCGGCCCCAACCCCACAACACATACATTTCCATGGCGCTACCCCGTCGTTTCAAAGCGACGCCCGTTTTTTAGAGAATTTGGCCCCTGGCCTGTGGCATCATGCGATTGTAGGGCAAAACTTTTATACTCGCATTCTGTAATATCGCGGCATGACGGAAATTGTGGAAACCAAATTGCCCGGTTTACCACTCAGTGGCTCAAATTGCCAGTACAATCGCAATGATAGGTCATTCAGGCGATTTGTGGAGAAGCCTAACCACGGGTATCTTCTTTAAATATTACTAATACACGTAGAAAAATCATTGCTCGCCCCCTCCCCCCCCCCCCCATGAAATGGCACCCCGGCAACACCAATTTGATAAGGCAAGCGACCACAACTGTTAAGAAATAAGATCTTCCTCTTGCTTCCTTCCTTCTAACGCCCTCTGCATGCGAACATTTATTTCTTATCAACGCGTTTGCCGTTAGCTTCTGCCCGTGGCTGCAATTGTTGTCCATAACTGATCGTGCTACCAGCGCGATGTCTGTCGTGGTGCGCAGCAGCCCAGTTATTCAGTTGATGCAGGAGCCGAGCCGCGTGTCCCATACTATGGCTGAGGCGCAGCGAGGCAGCTCAGTCTGGCCCCTTAGTTTGGTCAGTGCTTGCACGCTCCACAAAATTTCGCTGTTGACTAATTGTGCATCTATACAAGGTGTCCCAAGTTATTCTGTAGAGAACAAGTTTAAAAAAAAATGATGAGCACAAAAGGAAAGATTCTTTTCTGGTTATGAGGACACTGGGGGATACTGCTAGGACACTGAAAAGTTTGCAACGACCACTGCACAAAACTTCATCAAATAAATTTTTAATTATTGCCACTTCTAGTAACCTGTATTCTACAAGAAAATTGGAGCATGGCAATAAACGGAACCCTCCCCATTTTATAAAAACACCGAAGCTGGCTTGTGGTGATATGAATCCCTCAAATGTGCTGGTTGTCTACATCATGTTACCCGTCTCGCCCTCAGGCAATATGTTCAATCTAAACGCCCCAAGGACGCGGGTTTGATCTCTGGCCGCCACGGCCGCTTTTCCGATGAAGGCGAAAAGCGAAAATGCGTGTGTGCACGACATTTTGGCGCACGTTAAAGGAGCCATGAAGACAGAATGCAAGTAGGGTTTATTAGAAAGACTGCTTAGTCCCGATAACAATGATACCAATATCATCGCAAGCTTCGAACAAATAACAGAGATATGAAAGAAAACATGTGAAGCAGTCGCCACCCCCTGGCCAGTTTCCCGCAACTTTTCTATGACGTCACAGAACCTTGTTTGTGCGATTGCCGGCCGCCTAACTGACCTGTCGCGACGACACATGACTGGACGTCTGTAATGGGGCCTCTAGTTCCATTTGACCGCATCACTTGAATGCTAACGTGCAGTTAACGCACGGAAAATTGTTTTATTGTTGGCCCGTATGACGTCATTCTTGGTCATAACACGTCACTGTGGCGCAAGATTTGAAAGTTTTTAAATACTTTGCTTTTTTTTCGTTAAAAAGACATCTTTTGAGGCTGTAATGGAGCTGAGTAAGACACTGAATCCTAGTTCTTTCAAATTAAACGAAGTTGTATTTTCTCTTCATGGCTCCTTTAAAGATCCCCAGGTGGTCAAAACTAATCTGGGGCCCTCCACTACAGCGCTCCTCATCGCCTGCGTAGCATCAGCGCGCGCCACAATCAATCAATCAGACAACAACATAAAACGCCGGTAGTATTTCTATTGTTACGGGGCGACAAGGTAAACACGAGACGAATAATTGGGCGATGGAGCAGTGATGTATTTACATGAATGAACTATGTACAAGCGGCCATGACAGCTCGAGCTGAACATTGTTCACCGGCGCCTTATCATCCATCAGGCGGTTTCTATGCTTGTTTTGTGGTCTTGTCTTTACACGAATACAGAATGTCATGACTCGGATAAAATGTTCCTCCTCAACAATGTGTACATACTAAAGGCATGAAACAGGATTTATTGATTTTGATTGATTTCAGGGTTTAACGCGCCGACGCAACGCAGGCGATGAGGCGTGCCGTAGTGGAGGGCTCCGGGTTAATTTTGAACACCTGGGGATCTTTAACGTGCGCCGAAATCTCGTTCACACGAACGTTTTTCCTTTTCGCCTCCAACAAAAAAGCGGCCGCCGCGGCCGGGAATCGAACCCGCGACCTCGTGCTCAGATGAAACAGGGTTCATAAGAGACTAGCAGCACAGCTCGTGTTTGGGCTAGCCGGTATGTTTTATAAATAAAACTGCACCGAATAGGTTAATATAAAAATACTTACCTTCAAAGCAAGAACGATGCACACCTCTTGCGTTTTTTTCTCTACGCATCATACTCACCAAGTCTAGTAGTACTTTGTATTACCTGACCACCTCATTTTTTTATTTTTGTAGAAACATTTAGTTTGTGCACTAGCATAATTCGTCGTATCTACCATGCGCTTTTTGCACTTAGCTTCACCGCCACCACAGAGCACATATTGAGTGGAAGAAAGGAAAAACTTGTGAAGTACGAGCAAATTTTTCACTGAAGCTGCAGGTATACATAAAACCCACAAGAGCGAACTTAAGCCGCCAAGCAGGCAAAATAGAAATTTGGTTAATAAAACAGCTGCTTTCTCCCAACACCAATGCCAATTTTATTGCGACCTTGGAACAACAAATAGAGATAATAAAGGAAACACAAAGCAGCAACTTTCCAGCATTTTTTTTTAGAGATCGCATAACCTTAATTGGCGGATGCCGGCCTAAGCCACCGCCAAGAAACGACTGGGCGGTTGTAGTGGGGTGTGTAGTTGTTTGATCATATCACTTTAATGCTAACATTCAGTACTATAACTAAGTATGTTTTAAGTACAGAGTACTTAAGGCGCTCGCCTTGTCGTCCTAGCTCGCTCGCTCGACCCAAGTATATAGAGCACCAAGGCGGCGTCCCGGGGTAACGCTGTTGTTCGCGGCGTACCCCAGAGGCTTCGAAAGCCAAGCGGTTTATATAGTCATAAGCGTTCGAAACTCGTGAAACGCTGGCGCTTGTCATACAGAAAACTATAGGTACATTTGAGGGAAAATATACGTAATTAACCGGCAGCGCCCGCGTTCCTTTAGTCAAGGACGCCCGTTGGGTTGGTTTTTACGATAGTAAACGCGGAATGTGGCAGTGCAACACAGGCACGTGCGGGGAGAAAAGCGCAAAGAGAGCAGCACTCCCGCTGTTGCAGTTTCATGCAGGCGGCGCGCGAGCACTGCGAAAGCGGGAAATTTGAATTGCATGGGGTGGTAGCAGTGAGCGGATAACGGCGGTACAGCCCTTTGTGGCGAATCACTGCTCTGCACTTCCGACAGCTTTCACATTGAGAGTAACGGATTATATTTTGCCAGTTCCGGCCCATATTACACCATTCATGCCCATAATATGTCCCTGTAGTGCAAAGTTTGAAAGTTTTTTCAATCATTTCAGTTATTTTGTAAAAAATGTTTTTTTAAGCTGGGTGAGCTGATAGATCATAGTAACATAAAACAGTGCAAAGCATGAGGATAAAGACAAAAGGACAACACAGCACCTGTTTTCTTTTCATCCCCCTTCTCTGTGCTCTAATACGTTACCCTGCATGTTATCCTAAATTTAATGGACGACATGGGTATTCATGGCACTCTTTATTTGCTCTTGATAGAATTAAGTGAAACTTTACAGCAATCTGCTCTGATTGCAAATGTACAATCAATTTTGTGGTGGGTCAATTACACACCAAGATAATTAAAAAATGCCTTTGCATTGTTGGCCAAAAAAATTAATATTAGCATACGGGTATACACTGCAATGTATAAGAAATGCAATGCTAAAAAAGATTTTAAATTACACTATTACTGCCAACTTTACAGCCAATTCAAATTCATTGCCCATGACCCAGCAAAGTCTGCTGGCATGGTTCCATGACTTACACACGGAGGTTCATTTTTCAGAGCTTGAAATGGGGCTAGTTGGTTTCTTACTCGGAACATTGCTGGCGCTAGGCGGGACAAGGACGACGAATTACACACAACTGGAGAATTGGAACCCTAGCTGTTCTACATCCTGAGATAATTGCGTGGAAACCATGCAAGGTGGCCATAACATCGTTTTTAGAAAACACAAAGATTAGGAACGTAGGAAAGAATGGTCATGTAGGCGACAATTTCGATTTGTCTTTCTCGTTTCGAGCAAGGGTTGCCACGATTACGGTGAAGGTTGGAGCTTTTTTTTAGCCAACTCCAATCTCCTGAAGTGGGTCTGCTTGGCTTGACAAACATGCGCCGGGACGCTGGGAGATCCCCTCGTGGCCCGCACACACGAGCGCTCGACATTTTCTACAGTTTTTTTTTACATGCCGGGTGGTCACCCCAATCTTGCCCTATCTCCCTAAGTGCGTATGCTTGGCTTCACAAACGTGCACAGCCGACGCTGGGCGGTCATCGCGATGCACTCACCAGCGCTATGTATTTTCTTGGTCTCCCACTGAAGCCGAACTGCGTGGCATTCTCCATTCACTGGACCATCTTGCCTACAACCTCTCTGCTCCACCACCTGCCCGCATTCTTATTCTCACTGACTCTAAGAATGCTATTGACGAGTTCAACTACTGTCCACCAGATTCAAGCTATGGTCAACATACTCGCTCAGAATGGCACTAAAACTCGCCTGGCATGGATACCGGGACACATGATGCAGGGACATGGCAACCAGACCGCGCACTCTGCGGCTACGGAGAGCCTCCTCGTTACCCCTCCGCTGGATGACCAATCCCCTGCTGCTGTCTCGCCCACCTCCTTTCGCCTGCAGCTGGACCACGCTCGCCACGCGCGCCGATGCCGCCTAGCATAACGCACTCCGCTTGGCTACCTACACGGCGTCCCTTCCCTACCACGCCCAGCCGAAATTTTCTTTATTAAGACTCTTGCGAATGCTGCTGTAACTCGTCACATAATATACAAATGGGTTCACCCTGGGAAGTCACTCCCACCACGTTGTCCGCACTGTTCAGCGACTTCTATCGCGGACCTAAACCACTTATTCTGGAACTGCACGGCATTCTCAGACCATCGATATATTATCGAAAATGCACTCCAAAATGGTTCTTCACCAGCTAATCCCCAATACTATGACCCCCAGTTCCTTGCCGCGCTGGGCACTTTTTCCCTTGAGAGCGGTCTGGCTCGAGTAGTGCGAGCTGGGGCCTACAACCCACTCGGTCCCTCAAACTGGACAATTAGATTCTCAATGAACAATTAGATCCTGTACGGCCCTTGAAGATTCAAGAAGTGTTAATCCTCCCTCCCTGCTATTCCCATTTCCCCCCTCTGGCCAACCGGCCGTCCCTTCTCAATAAAGGACTTTACTACTACTACTTGGTTTTGTTAACTGCCAGGCCGTCGCCGTGAGGCCCGCGCTCACGTGCGCGCTCGGACATTTCTTGATATTTTTAACTGCGGACACGAAAAATTACGATTTGCTAAATAGCTTCGCTGTTAGAAACAATGTTTGAGTGTGATGCCATTTTTGTAAATTTCGTAACAACGGCACAAAGTCAGTTGAAGGGGCTCGAAGCAGGAGCGAGTGTCGCATTTACTCCCCGTCACTTACCTTACATTTCGGTAACTTTCAGTTGATACTTTTTTTTCTGATTATGTTTCACCCAGATTTCTTTCTACGCCTTTTTCCGTCAAACTGTTTTATAACCACGAAGTGATAATTTTGTAAAAAGTTCGCCGATGAGATATTATTGTCAAAATTATGCTGCTGAAAACGAGAATAAATTGAACGCAGTGGGTCTTTTTTTTTTTTTTTGTCGCATTGCTCCATCTGCTTTACTTGTAGGCTATTTATCCGGATATTGCTGCTCGTGCATCATCTTCGGTATCGATTAGCTTTCGCAGCGTTCTCAGTGTTATGCACTACGTCATAGCACGCAATTTCTATGGAAAGATAGGCACTCCCATATACGGTTCGTAGTTGTGTGAGACGCGTTTTGCTTCAAAGAACCCATTCGTTATGGCGCAGCTACACTATACGCACCTCGCCATTGTGCATATCCAATTAACCTATGTGCGTGTGTATTGGTGAAATTCTGCGGTACACTCCGTTCAGTTTTCGTTTCTTGAAGCAAAAAATAAACAAGCTATCGCTATATTCCTCATAACATTGCGTTTCTTTTATTCTTCAGCTCGATTTAGCATTCATAGTTCTGCGTTCTCAGCTCGAGTAAAATTAGTTTTTATCGCTCCGCCATTAACGTTGCCGCATCGCGATAAACTCGCTTTTGTTCATTGTCAGATTATTTCTCTTGTTTGTTCTTTTTGATTTTTTTATTGCCCAGTAAGAAAAAATGCGATTTCGCCACCAACACACCGGTCACAGCCGTCGCAGTAGTTATGAATGGCGGCTGTGATCCAGTAAAGAACGCAGCCAATAGCGCGCTTTGAGGAAAAAACAAGATGCAAGACAAAAATAGGGTAAGAATGCGATTGATGGATGGTTAATAGCGAAAAGGAACAGAAACAGAGGAAGCGAGGCAGTAGAATACAGCCGGCCGGGCACTTCCGGCTTCGTTCTAGATTGGCTCGGCTCGCTACATACGGATGCTTGCGGGGCGCCCTGCTTATCGTCATGAGATCTTGCTCTTTCCCTGCGATCCTACGGCGGGTGCTTCGTCGAACGACCGATCTCGCTGTTCAGCAATGCTGATGAAGGATACTTGTGCAAACAAGCGGCGACACGTGCTCGGGCGACACGAGGTGTTTGTCGAACGAAGGCTTCATACCATTTTTGCTTTCCTTAGCCTACCGATGTGTAAAAGAGTTCGTTTCGAGGACAGAGTGATGTCAGCGCAAGGGTAATGGGTTGCTGTATTCTTGCTCTAGATAAATGCGAACGTTTTTCTGTCTGTCTGTCTGTCTGTCTGTCTGTCTGTCTGTCTGTCTGTCTGTCTGTCTGTCTGTCTGTCTGTCTGTCTGTCTGTCTGTCTGTCTGTCTGTCTGTCTGTCTGTCTGTCTGGGAGTAGAACAGGTGTGCACAAGCCTCCTACAACCCCAATCATAGGGAAGCTCTGGCGGGTTTCAGCCTGCTTGGTGACGTAATTCGCGCCGCAAAACAAAAAATGAAGGCGAAGAACCAGACGTAAACATGGTGTAGCAGAAAACAAAAGCGGTCGAAGTAGTTTACGCCAAAAGACCGAGACAAAAGCGAAGAAAAAGACGCAGATATTATGTACCAGTATAAAGGTTCTTAGTAGGTATGAGCCCCGCATTCACGCACAAAGCACACAAGCAGACATGGGTGCTCCGACGATTCTTTACCTTTTGTAAAACCAGAACTACAGTAACAAAATAGAGCTTGTTTCGTCAGTGCCAACTTGCCGCCCCCCTTAAGCCAAGCTTATTAAATCTACGAAAGAAATTTTTCGTCAACAGAAATGAAGTGCAATTTTTGTGGATTCACCGTAGCGAATCACGTCTCGGTAAGCTTTTTTTTTTTTTTGTACGTTGTCAAATTTTTTTTTGTTCACTCATGTCGTTTAGAAATTGGTTTTTTGCTCAACTGCTCAAATATTTCGGAGAACAATCAAGAGAAAGCAGCTTCTGCCAGGCGCCAATATGCACATTTCTCGTTCTTTATGCAGAACTCTTAAATTGAAGGAGTCCGCTATTGGACGTATCTGAAAAATCGGAGAAAAAAACTTAGTCTGCAAAAAAAAATGTTACTGTCCCCCAGGACAGACCTTTTGCGCGTGGAAAATTCTCTTGTGCACTCTTCTATTCTGCCAGTGACTACCCTCCCTAATAAGGTTCGTTGGTCACCCAGCGAGAAAGAGGCTGCCAGAAATTGCATTTTTAATGAACGTCGGTGGTTTCGCTGCCGACGCAGTGACACAACCTAATCCTAAACAAAGCTTTCAAAAAATCAAACAGATCTTCTCGACAGATCTCGCTAGTTTAGAGGGCGTATCAATAAAGCCCGTGAAAATACAGGCAAACAACATCCCATGCACACCTTAAGGTATTGAAAAGAAAAATTGAAACAACGATATAAAAACAACATAAACGTTTTGGTGACGGCCAAAGTGAAATTTAATGCTGAAATTGCCGTACGAGTCTCTTAACTCTGGCTTTTATGTTATTAATGCATTACGCTTTACTTCTTGCCGACAGGACAATTCTTTGCGACCGATGAGGTTTACATAGTATACTACACTATTATATCACTAGTCGCACCTTAAGGCGATTTTTTCTTCAGCCCTCAGTAGGAAGCAGTGTCATTCCCTTGAGGTGCCTCTAAAGAGCATTGGGACAAAAAGAGCCTCATGCAGCTCAAACGAACTAATATCGAACCTACTCATGGGACAGAACTACACAAATGTAAATTTAAATAAAGAAAATTCTCGGGGAAACTTAGGTCTCCCTACGCACTTTGAGGGCGAAAGGCTGGCGATAGCTGTGAAATGCATCTTCTCTGCTACATCTAAATGTGCGTCTCTTTCTTCGATTTCGTTTTTTCGTTTTTTCAGCGAATAGTTTAGAGAGGCTTCTTTCTGGCTACATCCCGTTGGCATCTCATTCTTCGGCTTCGTATCTTTGTCTTTTGGGCAGAATTGCTACAATAGCCAAACTGGTGACCCTTAATGTCACAGCTTTCTCAGAATTACAGTTTTTTCGCATTTAGACTACACGTAGCGGTCCTACTTACGATTCATCCCGTTCGCGTGTACCGCGAGACGCGCTACTCTGAAAAGTAGCGTTAGGGCGCCTCCAGCACAATGCACCAGAACGACCAATCGAAGTGGCCCAGTGGTGCCATTTCGAGGGATGACGTGGCCGAGCATTCAATGTGAGTTAAAAAAGGCCTTTTCCGCAGGTACGTTGCGCAATGAAAAACCTCATTCACGCATTACGTGTTCTCGCGGCACATATGAACTTTTCCTGGTGAAATCATATGTTGGCCTTCTTCATTCGCCGAATTTGCAATTTCGATCATTTCCATTGGGGATTCTAGAACGCTGTTGCGAATAAGACCTACGGGGACTTCTTATACTGTTGGATAACTTTTGTTTCCACGCTGGCAACGGGGAGATAAAGCGATGGTGGTAACGTACTCGTCTCCTACTCTACAGACCCGGGTTCAGGCCACATTCGAGCTCAAATCTGTTTTGTTTACTGCTTGCACAGGCGACCATTTTTCATACCAGGCAACAAAGACAGCGACAACAATGGCGGTTTATCGCGGAATGTGGCACTTTGTGCTTTCGCCTTCAAAAATAGCCCAGTGTGAACTCTAACTCCACGAGACGAAGACAGCAGCAGGCTGGCATCATCATCATCAGAATCGATGCAGAGACAGAAAAACAAAGTCAGGAGGAAAGGGGAGAAAGGAAAAGTTAAGGGCTGAAGGGAGATTTTCGAGCGCTTTTCCAGCGTCACGATGTACGTTTCTTGATGGCACGTTTCTTGAGTTGTCTGCAGCCTGTTGCCAGGACGCTCAGAATCCAGGAACTCTGCGGCCATTGCGAAGACGACCACGCGCCACGTCACCACGTCAGCGCCGCGCCGTGGCCATGCGTCTCTGTGACAGACAATGGCTTCCCAATTCTTCGCGTAGTTCAACACTAACTCCCCCAGCTGCTACCTCAAGCATCGCTGCTGCGTGTGGAAGACGCCATCACTCGCAGGTCAACTTCCTCGCATCACCTACAGCATGATCCACTGGCCTGTAAACCTGTTAGTACTTTAGTAGTAGTTGATATTATTATGGTAGACTTTTATTAGAACACCGTCCTCTTACGATCTCCTCTCGTTCTATTACGTCCACTACATGGTAGATCAAAGGCCACAACGCGTTGACTAGTTCCACCAGCCTTGACCTACTGCACACTTCAGCATATATCTCGCTGCTATGGCGGGTACACCCATGTATATGCTGATGGGTCTGTCACTTCTGAATCTTCCGCCATAGGTGTATGGGTCTCATCTTCGGGGGTCTCTGTGAGCCAAAAGCTCAGCCACAAGACATCGGCTACAAAAACCGAGCTGGCGGCAGTAAGAGCTGCGCTGCAGATTGTCAGGGACTGCCCTCCAAAACCTTGGGTAATTTTCCTGGACTCCCGCTCTGCGCTACAAACGCTTCTCAAGCGTGGAAGTAATCAAGGCCAATTAATACAAGAAATCAACGTCATACACACTGAGGTACTCCGCAACGTGCACACTATTTCTTTGCAGTGGCTGCCAGGACACTGCGGCATCACGGGCAATGTGATATCGATGGGCTCGCACGCGAGGGCCATTCCACGAGCTCACCAGTACAACTCCCTTTATCCAAAGAGGGCATCAACGGAATAGTCACAACTCTTGGATGGCGCATGCAATTGCAACACTGGCGGAACCCGGACCTGCAGTACGCCCCCCTTTACGCTCTCGACCCGCCGTGTACGTTTCGTATACCTCACGGTTTATCGAGGCAAACAGAGTGTGCTATACATCGCCTGCGCCTCAAAGTAGCCTACACAAAAACCTTTATTAACAAAATCGGTTTGATGGCATCACCTCTGTGTACACTTTGCGGTGTACGAGAAGACACGGAACACCTGTTCTGCGTTTGTCCACGTTTTAACTCGGCGCGAACGACAGCGCGAAGTTTATTACGGGCGAGAACTGTCAGCATGGAGGACTTTTTCGGCCCCTGGAACAGCGAAGACAGGGCGGTGTGGGGTTTTAAAGCTCTTGCGCGTTTCCTCAGAGACTCTGGACTCGACTCCAGCCTGTGACTGTCTGTGACCTTTTTTTTTATGTGTGTTCATGTGTCTGTCTGGTGGAGTTTCTTTTTTTTTCTTTTTCTTATTTGTATTAGTCATGTAAGCATATAACCCTTATCACATCTTCACCAACCATCTGAAGTAGCAAGCCCGGCATTATGCAGGGCTGACCTCTTCGGTCTCATTAAAGAATTTTTTCTCTCTCTCTCTAGTTACACCTGTCATTTAAAACCAGTATTTGGTCACGCTGACGCTATATTTTCAGGTAATACAGAATTTATTGCGTTCGCTGCACAGCACGAAACAAGAAGAAACAAAAAGTACAAGCAACAATAAGTAAAAGCAAGAACAAAAACAGGTTTTAAGAGAAGAAAACCAGAATCATGAAATAACTAAAGACAACACGAAAGAAGATAAAACAGAAGAAAGCGCAACAAATAGCGGCAAAACAGAAAGAAAGACGTCCTTGTCAATATACACCATGACTCGAAAGAAGCTAAAACGCAGGAACGAAAACTATCCTTTGAGTTTGGTTGAGAAATGAAACCATGCTTCGAAATTAAAACGGCACGGGGTACGTTTATGCGTCTTGGTAGCTCAGAAAACGCTTTACAACACCAAACGACTGTTCAGCTGTTAAACCTTAGAGTACTGCATAGACGGGATCATGTCCTTGCGCAAGAAATAAGAACGTAGAAAACAATCCACGGGGTAGGAATAAATACGCGAAAAGCTAGTGTATAAAGAGAGCGGATGCTTTCAGTACCATTACTTTAAGGTGAAATGCCTCCGTAGAAGCCCAAAGCACAAAGCTTAAAACTGAACAAAACGCATTAGCGAAGGAAGGAAAGCCGACTTGTCTCAACGGGGAACAAGAAAGGTTTGCCGCTTCGCTTTTTTTTCTTGTTGTTGTTGTTGTTGTTCAGAAGAAGCTCGCGGGCGGTTTCGAATCCACATGAAGATATCCGCCTTCTAAGGGGCCCACTTCCTACGCCGTAAAATCGCTCACACAAAACGTTTCCTCGGTCTAAGCAGCTTTAAATTTCAAATGCGCCCGATTCAAGCTTCCGTTAAAAGCTCACTCTAACGACTCGCAATAGCGCCGTTTCTTCCTCGGTCGTTGTAGCCTCGTCCTCTGTGTTTTGTTTCTGTACCCAAAACAGTACGTAGGTACGAAACGACAGAGCAGTGATGTCTCCAGGGGCGTCATTAATTGTTGCGATTGAGAATGCAAGTTCGCTGCTATTTTATACATGTCTAAAAGATTGCCGTCGAAAACAGGTGGACGTTAGGTACACGCATAAAATTGGCAAGTTATATTTATATTTGTGGTCTGTAATGGTGCCCAGATGCGACCTTCGCCGCTCTAATCAAAAGAAAACAGGAACAAATTCCAGGAACAGCAATGTCTTACGAACGGGTTCGTCGCAGCTAATATTCGGCCGTCGGTCCGAATGTGAGGACTGAACCCTCCCCCTTCCCCCCCCCACCCCCTGCTTCCATCAACTCTGGTATCTTGTTTTAGATTGGAGTGAGAACAACGTTTACTGGGGGTGCGCAGTGCATCCGAAGCGGATACAAACTAATGCAATGGTACCTCGAAGAGGAGCTGGAAATAAAACAAACGCCAACAATCACCTTCCAAGGCATTCCGGAAGAAAACGAACGGAAAGTCATAAAAAGCGTAAAAGAAATAAACCCAGCAAGAAAATTGCGAGAGAAGGCGCCAACGATGGGAAGACGTGAGAGGAAGCAGACGGCAGGGGCCACGAATTGTGAGCCAATAACTCTGTAGTCAGCGGACCCCTTGGTGCGAGCGAATGAACTGCGGCGAATGCGAACAATGCGCCGAATAGACCACCGGGAAGCAAAAAAATATGTATTCGTAAGCAGAGGCAATAGTGTCTGCCAACTCGCCAGAACGGAGTGCCGTCCGCACTCGTCTCACCCCTGAAGTAGCTTTTCGACTAATTTTTGTGCGGTTTCCATGGAAACTAAGAGCCTACGTCCTATGGTTGCCGCGTAAGAGTTTCAAAAATTCTGAGTCGTTTGGCATACATTCGCCTCATGAGCGCACACTTAAAGTTCGCTTGCAGCGGGTAATTTTTAACCTTTTATTATTTGCACGTGTATTTTTGTTTCACAGCTGTATTCGTAATGTAATGGTATATCAACATTGTCCACATTTAGTTTAGTGTATGTCGTATAAGAATAGCTGATACGTTTTTTTATATCAAGCTAACAACGTTAGACCGCTTTTTTAAACGATTTGTCGCAAATCCCGATGCTTTAGTTTATATCAATTTCACAAACAAACGTTAAAATGCGGCTAGCTAACTCACAGAAGCCGTATTTTTAGAAGCAATTTATGTTCGTATTACAAATGAGTTTACCCTATCTTAGAACAGATCTTCTGAAAACGTATTTTTAAACGTTTCTGCGACCAATGTCACCGCCCTGTATAAAAAAATCTGGCTGGTTTCACGTCCAAGATGAAATATAAAAATAATTTCGAAAGCAATCTTGTGGAGTTCAAGCAAAAACAACGCTGTGTACTGAAAGTCTTGTAAATTTTTAATACGTCTGGAAGCCGTAAATATCTGGATTTTTTTATTTGCCGTTTCTTCAGGTGACTTTCCTTTTTGCGAACGACGAGAATGAATTACATACGTACAAAAGGCTGTGGTTCGTCTCATCCTGTGACCAGATCTGTATTTGTTTCCCTTCTAGCGAAGCAGATCCAAAAAGGCTGCTACTAAATAGCCTCTTCTGACGCGTTATTGTGACCGATGTCGACTTTTATGAATGTTTCGAAAGAATCTGCGGGAATTACTTTCTTCTGAGACTGAAATTCGCCCCTCATAACCGGTCCGCTGCTGATCTTATTTCAATCATCATTCCTAAAGTGGTCCGTTCTCCCATTTTTTCCACGTTGTTTTGGAAATAAATGTACTTTTTTACCCCATTTCACACACCACCCCTGGGATGTCCAGACCCACATTATTCTTTTAGCTCTTCGTACTTTACTCGAAGTTGACAGGTGTTGATCTAAACCGGCCGGCTATCTAAGCAACACAACTCAACAAAGTATGCTGCTATTATCATTTGCAAGCATTTGACCGAACTCGTGTCCGTCAGCCAGTCAGCAAGCAAAAATACCTATCACACTGCCGCAGCAATATTGCTGCGAACCATGCGTTCTGCTTGTATACTTCTTTTTTGTTTTAGCTGCCTGGAGGCACCCGTCAGCGTTTCCAGCATTTCAAGCAAAGTGTATGTATCATTTCCTTTCTTTTCAATGCGGCACGGGCTATTTTATTTTGGTAGGGAGAGTGTTTGGCCCTGACGTCACTATCCTAGAATAATCTTCTTTAATCTCCAATGTTCTTGCTGTAATTCGAAGTGTCGATAAATATTCGCTCCAGAAGATAAATACTCCAAGTGAAGCCACTGCGGTACTCGACTGGCCAACACTGGCCAGCGCACGTCACTTTGTTGTCTCGCGTTTCGCAGCCTGTGTATCCTTTGAGTTATAAGGGGAGCACAAGTTCCCTCCAATAAACTTGTTTTTTTCCTTCAAGACAGCTGTGTCGTTTTAGGCTACGTGATATCTGGGGGAGGTGCTGTGCACGCACCCTTTATGCTTCCTAGGACCTCTCCTAGCCGCCCAGCCCGTCCAACTGGAACCAGCCTCCGACTGCAAGGTTTACCTCCCGCGTTTGGTCTCCTACCAGAGCGACCCAAGATAACAACCGCTGCAACCACCGCCATGGTGCAAGAAGCAAGGTCGCCAATCGTCGTGCAGCATCCCCGGGAGCCACCGTCGTTCCGGAAAGCCCTCGCTGAAGACCCAGATGAATGGTTGGACAAGCTGGTGCGCATCCTGATCTTGAAAAGGTTGGACGATGAAGAAACTTTCCAGCATGTTTTCTTTTACTTAGAAGATGCAGCTCCAACTTGGTTCGAAAACCACGAGAGCTCTTTGACTAACTGGCTTCGATTCAAAGGCGAGTTTCTTAAGACCTACACTACCCTGGTGAAAAACGAACGAGCTGCGCTTTCGCCTGAAACTCGGACGAAACACCCCAACGAAAGGGTCGTGATCTTCGTCGTAGATATGAAGCGACTTTTTCGCCGTGCGGACCCAGAAATGGCGGAGGATAAGAACTAAGGTTCCTGATGCGAGGGGTAAAGCAAGAGCTTTTCGCTCGTTTGGTTTGTAACCCTTCTAAGACGGGGTCCGAATGCGCTTCTGAGGCCGCCGCGATGGAGGAGACGCTGGAACGTCGTACGAGGCAGCATGACATCCCGACAGAGCTATCAATGCTGCGAAGAAGGCCATATTTACCGTCGCTGCCCCTACAAGAGACTACGAATGCGGGGCTTCTCCATCGACGCACTCGCCCTCTCCCTGGCCAACGATCACGGGAGATCGGCGAATATCTATCTCAAACCAGCCGTGGACCAGCCCGTTTCAACCGTTCACCATCACCCTACCTATACCAGTCCCAAACCCGCCGTAGCAATGCTGAGGTCTCACGTGGAAGGTCCCCCAGCACACGCGGGGGAAACTAAAAGCAGCCAGTTTGGAGGTAAAGTTGCCCAACTGCAGAAAAACGAAATCCCTCCAACGACGCAACGATGCACCGAAGAACACGATTCACGACACGCCCACAGCCCGACGACAGCCACACAGCGCGATGCCTACACGACGTGACCAAACCCGCTATTAACAAGACAACGACACGTAGCGGCAAGCGATCAACGCGAATCTGCCGGGATACGACACCCCGAATAACCCGAAGCTCGGAAATGACTACTTCTGATGTACAGGTATCCATCGTCGGCCTCAACGTAGTCGCACAAATAGACACGGGAGCCGACTATTCAGTGAACAGAGGATCATAAGCGTCGAAACTAAAAAGTTACAAGTTGGGACGGTCCGCACAAACGCACAGCACGAGGTCATCTCGTCACGCCTAGTGGAACCTGTACATCGCGCGTCACCATAAACGGCACCACGTATCCCGCTGCGTTCGTCATACTGCCTAACTTCCCCCGCGACGTAATCCTGGGCATTGACGTTTTTACCGACAACTGTGCTATTATCGGTTTACAGGGCTATTCTATCAGTTTCTGCCCTGATCGCGTCCTGACGCCGAAATCAAGCGCCGACCAACGTATTCCTTCAAGAATTGTCCATGCCCACGTCACCCTGCCTCCCCGTGCTAGTATACTGTCTATTCTTTGCCTAGTTTCTCTCTAGGTACTCTCTGTCACTGTTCACTCTCCTTGTACTGTCTACTCAGTTATAATCTCTGTCTAGATCGCTGTTTACTATCAAGATAGTGCTCCTGACACCTACGCTATCTTGAAGAGCGATCAGAAGTTGTTCCTGGAGCGCGGTGTCTCCGTCGTAAGAGGCATTGTGCGATTGAAGCAAGGACAATCGCACGTTCTGATCACGACCTTAATTGAGCAATATCAGCACCTAAGCAAGGGCGCTTCTAGAAATTGCATTCTTCAAAGAAATTCAAGAAGGAAGTTAGGTGGTCACCGTCGCCGACTCCCAGCGCGCACCTGACGCCGCCTCGATGTCTGCTCACCTCTTCGACGTCAACCCAGCGCTACCGCAAAAAAAGAACAGGAAAATCTCAGGGCAGTGCTACATCACTGCAGTGACTGCTTTTTTGTCGACTTCAAAACTACGTCACACGCCTCTTGCGAAGCACCATGTAATCACCGAATAGGGCGCTCGAGCAACGCGCCAGTCACCTAACCGCGTGTCTTCACAATTAAGAGCGTGAGGCTATCCGGACACAAGTTGGCGACATGCTGATCGATGACGTTATACAAACCACGAAAAGTATCTGGGCTTCTCACGTTGTGCTCGTGAAGAAAAAATTGGCTGGTGATTACAATACTCCCTAATGCGAAATTTGGGCGCAGCTGTTTAGCTGTTTTTACTGTGAAAACTATGTTGAGGCAAACAGTTTCAGACAGACATATTTGTATGGTTACCGAAAACTTTTATTTGCAGTGGCTTACGCAGCACAATCATCGGTTGCCTCGCTCATTGTTCAGCCCTAACTCTGGATTATGGAGTCGGCGGTGCTCAGCCGCCGCTCGGGCAGCTCGTTTAGCTCTAGCGGCTGACAAAGCACACGACTGGTTGCCTCACTCGCAGTACAGCACTCACTCCGGAGTGCTGCAGTGCGCTGCGGCAGCTCTCATTCGTGGACTCTCTCGACGGCAGCGATAGTGAGCCTCTGCGTCCGCGGCGCGAAGTGCATCTCAGGAACGGACCGTGAACTGCGTCTTAGGAAGTGAACGCTCATAATCGTCAAGCGCACGTCCCCTCACGTTTTCGCACAGCGTCAGACGAGCATCTCGTTTGGGCACAGCATACTGCCCCATCCCCCTGCACACTTTCGGAGAAGCGCCTCGCTAAGCCGCCACGGCGAACCACCCTCCCATCCCAATTTCTCGACAGTCCCCTGTTCTGCTTTCTTTCACTCTTCCGACTTGCCATCGTTCACTCGAAAATACCGACTGTAACGCGCCTTAGCCGACTAACAGGCGCCAAAGGGTTGCGCCATAAAAAGATGGCACGTGAAGATTCTGCGTTGACTAGCCACGGCTGAACAAAATCACAAAAAATGACGTGTACCTCTCCACCAATCGACGATGCCCTCGGCCACCTTTGCCACCCCAAGTACTTCTCGTCGAAGGACTTGAAAACCGGGTACTGGCAAACTGAAGGGGACGAGAGAGACCGAGAGTAGGCTGCATTCATAACCCCGGATGGCCTATACGACTTCAAGATGATGCCGTTTCGGTTGTGCACGGCACCAACAACATTTCAGATTTATAGACGCTGTGCTAGCTGGCCTGAAGTGGGACACCTGCCTCGTATACCTAGAAGACGTTGTGATATTCGCACGGACTTTCCACGAACACCTTGCAAGGTTGGAGTCTACTCTAAGCCATTCGTATGACGGGGTTAACGCTGAAGACCAAAAAGTGCCGCTGCGCGTACAAGGAACTCACGTTTTTGGGCCACGTCGTCAACGCCGCGGGAGTCCTGCCTGACCCGGCGAAAACTTCAGCCATAGGGAACTTCCCAAGACAGAACTACAAGACGGGCGCGTGAAGATTCCTCGGACTGTGCGCGTACTACCAGCGTTTTGTTCTATACTTCGCACGCATTGCAGAGCCACTCACGCGCTTAACGAAAGATAGCACTTTTTTCTGCTGGGAAAGCTCCCAAGAGGAAGAATTCTGCGAGCAGCAACAACGCCTGCAATGCCCTCTTCTGCTCGCTCATTTCTACGAAAACGCCGAAACAGAAATGCACACAGACGCCAGTGATATAGGCTTGGGTGCCGTCATCGTCCAAAGACAAAGCGGTTGCGAAAAAGCGGTTGCCTATGCCAGCCGTGGTCTGTCGAAAGAAGAGAAATATTCTCAGCCTCTGAAAAAGAGTGTCTCGCTATTATATGGGCCATTTCAAAATTTCGTCCCTACGTGGATGGTAGACCGTTCAAGGTTCTGACAGACCACCATGCGCTGTGTTGGCTTGCCGGTTTGAAGGAACCTCTGGCCATTTCTGTAGGTGGCACTTTCTCCTGCAAGATTTCGACGTTACAATCGTCTATGAATCCAGCAAGAAACACGTCTCGCGCCCCCCACGACCCACCACCCCAGGACTGTTATAAAGACGTTGAGTTCTTAGTTGTGACGGAGAGCGACCTGGCCATCCAGCAGCGTGCCGACCGCGAGTTACGCGTGACCTCGAAGAACGCAACGTCGCTGGGCCTAGGGCCTTCAAACGCAAATTACCAGTACTCAGCCTCAAAAACTCCGTCACCGTGAAGAAAAATGTTTACCCTGGAACGAGAACGAATTACCTTGGGATCCCCGCAGACATTTGTGACCAAATTTTGGAAGCTTGTCCCGACGACCCATCTTCCGGACAACTCGGCACAACAAGCACTACTGGAAAAATCAAGGCTAAGTGCGACTGGCCTCGCCTTACAACTGATGTGTAGCACTACGTCTAGACATGCCGTAACTGCCAGTGACAAAACTCGTCGCCGACGGCCACCAGCGGACTTCTGCAGCTGATCGCCGTCCCATCGAGCCTCTTCCAACACATCGGAATGGACCTTCTGAGCCCGTTCCCTACGTCACGATCCGGTAACAAGTGGATTGTCGTAGTGACTGCATGACGCCTTACGCAGGGACCGCTGCTCTTCCGAGAGGGACTACACCAAAAGTCGCGAAGTTCTTATAAACCTAATTGAGCTCCGACATGGAACTCTGAAGTCCTAATCACGGAACGCGGAACGGCATTCACTGCGGAGCTCATGCAAGGCGTCCTATGTTACAGTAACACGGATCTCCGGAAGTCCGGAAGACGAACGGAATGGCTGAACGCCTAAAAAGGAAGATCATGGATATGCTGTGTGTGTCTCTGTACGTTGAACAAACAACATGGTACGAAATACGCCCTTAAGTAACGTTAGCATACAATACAGCTGTCAGGGAAACTACGCTTGTCTAGGGAAACCTTCTAGCTTGTCTACGGTCGACAGCCGACAACGATGTTAGACACCATGCTGCAACACGTAGACGAAAACTACCTCAATGCGGACGTCCAAGGATACCTCTAGCGTGCGGAGGAGGCCCGCCAGCTTGCTCGCGTATGTACTACGGACCAGCAGCTGGCGGATGCCGGACGCTAGAACCTGCGGCGGCGAGATGCCGACTATCACCCAGGTGATCTTGTGAGGGCTTGGACTACCATTTGACGACGCGGACTCAGTGAGAAGCTTCTGCGACGGTATTTCGGACCCTACCAGATTCGACAACATGTTGGCCAACTTACCTACTAGGTGATCCCCGATGGTGGTTCTAGAACATCACGATGACGCACGCAACCCAAAGTCGTCCACGTGGTTCGCCTAAATCGTTACTACGCAAGATGACGGACTTTTTGTTTGTCTTTCTGAATTGTTTTATTTTAGCATCAGGTCGGTGCACCCATGGAGGGGTAATGCCGCGAACCATGCATTGGGTTTGTTTATGTTTTGTTTTTACCATCCCGTGGGAGCCCGGCTGGGTTATCAGTGTTTCAAGCAAAGCTGATGTATCCCTTCCTTTCTTTTGAATGCCGCATGACCTATCTTATCTTCATAGAGAAAGTGGCCCTTACGTCACTAGCCTAAAGTTCTCTTTGATCTCCAGTGTTTTCGTAGTAATTCGACGTTTCGAGAAACAATTCCCTCGAAATATAAATACTCCAAGGGCCTCGACCACCGCATTCGATTCTCTCAGCCTCTCCTGCAGACGACATTTTGTTGACTGCTGCTTCGCCGCCTGTGCATTCTTTGAGTTGACAGGGGAGCGCAAGTTCGCTCGAATTTGCGTCTTTTTTTTTTCTTCAATACAGATGCGTCTTCTGTGGCTATGTGGCAATATTTTACTGAATTTTTAGGGACGGGCAAGTTTCGTGCTTTTTTTTCATAATTACAAGACTAATGTATCCGTACAAGTATTACAAGTAAGGTACAAATGCACGTAGAGGTCTTCAGAATCACTTGAATTACGTGTACACTATCACTGTTGAGGCGCGTCACCCGATCACATTAGGTTAGAAATGAGTGCACACCCATTAATATGTTCTCAGCAGTAATAAGTGAACCGCAAAAGATATCTAGATCTGGGTTCCCCTCACAGGGATTTTAAAAGTCTATAAGCTTTTCAACGCTTTGGCTTCGAGCCTCTTCAGCGTACACAGTGACACTAGCATACATTACGCGGAAAAGAAGCACCGATGGCATGCAAGCCTTTTCTGCGTGCAATAGGCTTTCCCGCAGGTTTTGTGCGCTTCCTGAAAAAATATGTGGCGATTCTAAGCTGAAAGAACAAGAAAAGAACATATTCAAGCAGGGTTTTAGGTATGTAAGCAGTGCTGCCGTAATAAGGTTGAGTTTTTGTCCGAACCATTTGCTTCGCACCTTCATTTTTTTTTTAATTTTCAGCGTTGCTTCGTGCGCCGGTTGAGACTTAAGCAAACGGCGCGCATGTTGAGATGCACTTCTTTTTAGCTGCTCGAGTGGAACCTATCACGGCGTAGACTTTTTATGGAACTTTTGTGGTTGCGGAGGCACACTATGTATGAGGATGTGGTGATTGCCACGCTCTTTTTTTTTCGCCTGGGAGGCTGTACTGATTGCGAGTGGCCGTAAATGGCATGGTCAGCAAATATTGCAGGTAAGAAAGGATTCAAGAAGTTGAACCATTGCTTTCTCCTAAAGTTCATTTGAAAAAAAAAAGGTGTTGTAATGTGGCCGTGAGGCAAGGAAAGAGGGGTACTTCTCCGGAAGCTTTTTCTTCTCATGTGTTGCTACGTCCGCCACCGATTCTTAATCAGTTTGCCCAGGAAAACTTGAGGTCAAATTTATCTATGTATGACTTCGTTCTTTCGTGTATCCCTTGCTCCGTCTTTTCTGTTTCTATTCTTTCTCTTCCGTAATGAGGCAAAGTACGTCTAACGAGCAATTTCTCAATACTGCAAAAAAACGCTAACTAGGGCACGCCGATTGTTTAACTGGCGATCATTAGCTACACCGTGCCTGTGTACCCACATAAGGCTTCCCTGTATGCACAGCGACCAACCAACGAGTTCGGGACAGGAAGCGGAGCCGGATGAAGAACTCGATAGTGGGACGGACATACATAGCAGACTATACGCAGTAGACGACCCAGAAATGCAGACGATCCGTTGCGGACGAAGCCAATGCAGGCGCAGGCGATCCGGCAACTAGATGACGGGAATGAGTTACCGGAGTAATATCCGCAAATGGACGGGCTTGTTAGGAGAGTGAGAGCGGTGGGAAGTTCGCGCAGAAGTTGGGGCACGTGCGTCTCCAAAGGTGCTGCAAATGATCGATCAAAATATTTCTGCGGGTCGCCTGTCCCCAGGAGCCATCCGGATGATATATCGCTTTTATCGATTAGCCCCAAGGGCTTTGCATCGCGATATTTGGGCTTCCCCTTCCCGACACCCCTCTCTTTTCTTCTGAGCTTGGGAGTCAAAACCAGTCAAGCCAACCAATTTGCTGGGAGATGAATGTGTCGCGAAATCGGAGTGCGCCGGCGTCCTGGTGGCAACAGGCGTCAGTACAGTCAGTGTGCTCTGCTAGTGAGACGGAATGTCAACGTTGAATATAGATATTATAAGCGAAGAATAAGCGTCGCCTCGTGGACGATTGATGAAGCGGCGCAAAAAAAATCTGTAAACCACGGCTTCTTTACCTTCGACATTCGTTTTCTAACGGTTGCAGAAGTTGCAAGAAAGAAATTCAGACATTTTGTTGGAATGGGCAAATGTTTCTGGGAAGAAAGAAAGAAAGAAAGAGAGAGAGAGAGAGAGAGAGAGAGAGAGAGAGAGAGAGAGAGAGAGAGAGAAAGAGAGACAATTCTTTAATTACACCGACGAGATCAGCCCGTTTAATGCTGGGCTTGATACTTCAGATGGTTAGTCAACATATAATGAAGGTTAAATGCTAAGATGAATAATGCAAGTAGGAAAAGGAAAAACGAAAGAAAATTCATCAGACGCACACACGCACACACATACACAAAAAATAGCGACAGAGCAGTTAGAAGCTGTAGTCTAGTCCAGAGTCTCTAAGGAATCGCACAAAATCTTTAAAACTCCTCGCCGCACTGTCCTTGCTGTTCCAGTGGCCTAAAAAGTCCATCCCGCAGAGGTTTCTCGCCCATAGTCGATTTCGCACTGCCATCAGCGCCGAGGTGCACAGCGGACAAACACAGAACACGTGTTCAGTGTCCTCTCGTATACCGCAAAGGGAACACGGAGGGGATATCACCAGACCGATTTAATTAAGACAGGTTTTGGTGTGGGCTAATTTGAAGCGCAGGCGATGTAAAGCACACTCTGTTGGTCTGTGTAAAGCGTTCGGTATACAAAACTTCCACTGCGGGTAGATAGCGTAAAACGCGGTTTCTCCCCGAGCACCAGACACAGATGTCGTCACCATGCAATGGTATGTTCACGCCAGGAGGTAATACTTTTGGGGACCAACAAAGATGTTAAAGAGAGAGGGGCTAAGGACACCGCTTTGAGGAATACCTTGTCTTATAGCGTGACGGGTAGTACCTCCGCGAGTAGTGCACATATATACCATCCTGCTTCGACGATTGTCACTTAGCCACGTAAACATCTGTCCTATGATACCTGAAGCTGTCATTTCTCGGCCAGTAGCATCATGGGCAAGGCTGTCAAAGGCAGCTTTATGTCTACAAAGACAGCTACGACAATGCTCTTTAACCCCATCTGCTGGCTTATGTCCCGTGATAACATAAGGACATTATCTATGCTACTCCTTCCGCGCATGAAGCCCGACATTTGTGGTGAACATAATGCCGTGTTTTCGACGTCCCAGACCAGGTGCTTTAAAACCATCTTCTCCATATCCTTGCCAACGCAGCTGAAAAGTGTTATTGGTCAGTAGGAGTTCATGTCCGCTGGTGACGTGCCCGCTTGGAGAACTGGTCGCAGAAGCCCGATCTTCCAGCTGGCTACGAGGCGCACTGAACTCCTGGAAGAATCGTAGACTGAGATTAACTGCTGGAGCGCCTTCTCACCAAGATGGGCTAAGGTGGAGTTAGATGCTGACAATCGGTTCACAGATGCTAAGGCATTAAGGAGCTCCCGCATGGTGAAACGACTGTCCAAAATTTCAGCACTTGGCACTGACAGTCCGGACGTCGTGAAAATAGACACTACAGTGGAGATGGAAGGGGAAGGAATCTTTTTGCAGTACGCTTCCGCCGCGCCAATCTCTGTTAGTCTGCTACGTAGAACCACTGATGAAATGGGTTCACCTGACACGGCTCCGATGTCAAGCTTCTGACTACGCGCAAGATGTGCGAGAAAGGCTTGCGTGGGCCCAGCCGTGAGCAGAACCGCCTCCATTGCTCCTTGCCGAGCTTGTCGATGTGTTTTTGCACGCGATTTTGTGTGCGCCCGGCAGCTCGGATGTTATCTGGCGATAACGTCCCTCGCGCAGGGAGTTCTGGTCGGGGCCGCATGGCTCAAAGTCGCTTGTATTCAGCGTCCGCCAAAAAGCGTGATTTAAATAGCTGTACTTTAACTGTTCTTGCGGCAGTAGTTTTTGTTATAATCTCGGCAAGCTCTTCATGAGTTGTTATTTTATTGCTGGAAGCCTCTAATGAGCTCTGTAGCCTTTCCAATCTGTCCTGGCCACTTTGCATTAAAATGATCCACCGCAGAGACCCTTGATAAGGATATAAGTTTGCACATGGTTGCGTCCAAGGGTTTAAATTTCGGAGCAGTAGGTTAGAGAAATTATCAATGAAAAAATTAGCCCCATCTTCCCGAAGGGAACGCTGACTAGATGCGGGGCATCGCGGGGTTCCGTTGTGTTTCCGCAGTGTTCGTAGTCGAATTTGGGGGAAATGCCAACCCACTAACTGACGGGACTGTGGCGTCCATCACACTTCATCGGAAGAACGGAGTGAAGTGGAGTCAACCGTAGCAAGCGCTGAACTGAACGCGCGCAGCGCGCTACCCGATTTACATTCTAGGTTGAAGGAGAGGAGACGAGAGGAGGAGAGATGCGCAAGCGCCGAGCATGCGCCGCGAAAGCAGAAGCGAGAACGCGGGAGAAGCGAAAGCGAAGTGCACGCAGCTGGTACGAGAGAAGAAGTGGCGGGAGTATCGCGCAGCTGTGGAAGAGAGGGAATGAGGAGAGTTGTGCATGCGCAGTGTGAGTGCGGACGCCGACGCGGGACATGCCCAGACTATAAGATGCTCCGCATCTATAAGAGACCATTTTGACGTCCAACGCAATAGCCATCGTGCCACGAACAATGTCGGGGTTACAGGGTTGACCACCACCACTCCTCCCTGACTGGCCATGTCCAGTAGGAGACGACTCCTCACGGTGAATTTGCCACTTCCCCATGCAGGATGGTAAGCATTAAAGACGCCTGTTAGCACATGTACCGGCTGGGTAGACGTGAGCAGGGTACTAAGCTGTTTCGCGTCACACCTGACACGCGGTGTTACATATGCTGCGATTACAGTGAACTTTACATTGTTATGTTGCACCGTAACTGCGACATACTTATTCGACAAGTCCTCGCGCCCAGTGTACAACATGAAGGTGATGTCATTCCAATTTGCAAGTAGAACCCTGATTTGGCCTGCGCCTGTGGCGGACTGGAAAATCCAATATCCAGAAAGGCGAATTTGGGGTGAGACCGCCTGGACCCTGAAATATGTAATTCGTAAACGGTGCTTTTGGGCGAGTTGCCGGAGATCTGAGAGGCGGCTACGAAGACCTCACGCGTTCCTTAGAAAGACACCAGCCTTGTGACGGATTTCATGTAGTACAGGTACCGGAAATGTAGACGTTACTGTTACCGCCATAGAGAGAATATCGGCGAGACTAAATCAATGAGAGTAAGTATGGCGTGAACCACTGGAGAGGAAAGAGGAGTAACAAAGTTGTGAAGAGTGTCCAGTATCATTCCGACCAAATGGAAGACAATTGCCGAGCTATGGGGCGGGCTTTGATCGCGCGACCGTTTGGATCGCCCTCGAGGTGCAGGTTTCGGCGGTTCCCTACCGAGGAAGGCCCTGCGTAGGCATAGTCGCCACTTGCTCTCAAGGTGCTTGCTCAGGCTGAGGCGGTGATAGTGGAGGATAATTATGAACATCTAGCTTTGGAGGCGTGGCGTTCACCCTAGACTGCGTGCTTTCCTTTCTAGCGTCAGATGACGGATCCTTGCGGAGAAAATCCCGCGGGCTTTGCAAAGCGTCTTTTGCCGACATCTCCATGCAAATAGGCGAAGTTCATCCAAACGGAACAGAAAGTGCAGAGAGGCAGCAGAAGTGTTTGTTCGTTGATTACGTTGTGATCAACGTGATTACCGTTATGCATAAATGCATAACAGTGATTTTTTTATTACTAAAGCCCCGCGGAATTATTTTATAATATGGTTTATACAGGTTCGTATAATATTGACCAGATACAAGATAAATTCCAGAAAAATATGTTTCTCCGGAACTAAAGAAGTCAGTAGGCAATAGTGGGGTATCCGCACGTAGCACGATTTCCGATGGACAAACTACTGGAACGCATCAACCATCCCAATCGACGGTACAGCCACCTTCATAATAAACACCTTTTAAAGCACTACTAGTACCAGGGGCCACTGTGTTCTACCTTTATGCAAATAAGGAACGCATTGAATAGGGTGGTGCTGCAAGTTAAGAGCCCCTAAACCGATTTGTTGGGGGCGGCCTATTTATTGCCAAGCTATAGTGAGAGCTCTCTTTTCGCGTCAACAACCACCCGCTATGTTGATTCGGAATACTAGAATAAGCCTTATGCACCCACGTGAAGGGCTTAATTTGCATTTATGGCAATCAGAACAAACTGTAGGTATGTAAAACAGCATTAGGCTCACCAGACTCCATGCTGCAACTTCTCTTACAGAAATGAAATGAACTAGGACATACCGTTAGTTCTGATGTTTTCTTCTAGCTATTTTTGAATTTTTTTTGCGTTTACTGTCGCTTCGTTTTATTGAGTACAAATCACAGTGAGACACCGCACGAACGTTCTTGAAAAGGAAGTTACCCCGTCTTGTATGCAATAAACCTCAGTTTTAAGGGTGTCTGGTACCCCCCCCCCCCCCTACGTGTTTCTGGTACCTTTCTTGCGACAACTACGGAGCTCAGTACACGTATTCAGTTGTCTTGACATTGACAGGAGTGTCAAAAAATTAGAGTGACCAGTTTTAGTTGAATCGCATGAAGAGGATGTGTATATTGAGGGAGACTACAGTTGAACCTTTAGAGTTGGCAGCAATGATGACGATGATAACCACGAGGATCATCATCATCATGATTATCATGATAATGATGGCGATGAGTTGGAAAGATCCCAAGAGAGGTGACAATAACAACTTCGCTGCCTGAATGTTTCCAGCATCGCGAGACTATATTCTTGAAAATAACGAGAAAAAACGCACTTCCCTCGTTTCTCTTTACCGGCCATTACTGCAGGAAATTTGTAAGGGATTCTCGCCTCTGCCAGAAAAAGTGGTTCTAGAACATTTTAATAGATGCAGCCCGCCTAGAACTGTACAAATACTCAAGGTTTGCGCGCGAAAGCTACGCCTGGCGGATGTTGGCAAGTCTAGTGGAAGGCTAGTGGTTTATAGTGGAGAGGGGTTTCTTGGGCTCAGTCAGGCTGCTTATGCAGATTTTACCCACTAAACCACCCTGTTTTATCTTGAAATCAAAATTAATTTCATTTGGAGTCAAAAAAAAGAAAACACCAGTGCTTTTCCTCGATCCGAACACTGCGCGTTCAGGGGATGGACCATTGCGTACAAATGCTCTGGGTGCGTGTGCAGTAAGTATTCGAAGAATTTTCAGCGAGCTCAAAGAAGAACATCTTATGAATTATGCTTATTATGCTTACGTTTATGCTTAAATTTATTATGTTTAAATTTGTGAACAGATGTGGTATTATGTACGCTGTAAATCGGGTGGCTGAGGCCCCTGTCAGGCCACGTCCGCCTTTAGTCTCAGCCTCCCCTTGGTTTTGCCAAGAAATAAAAATCAAGTTTTTAAATGCTAAAAAAAATATTTTAGAGCGTATACACTGTCGTGGTATTGAGTGTTCTGACGCAGTACTCGGCGTGCTTTTCTAGACGTGAATTATTACGACGAAATATTTACTTGCAAATTTCTAGGGCATCTGGCGCAGCTGGAAATGGTCGTACGGTGCATGCCCTGGTATTTTTATTTTGTATGCAGTGCCCTCGAGAAACACATGATATGCGCCGCAACCACCGAGATAAGTCTATGCTTCTGGAAATAATTCCCGGATGACGCTTGCACAGCATTCTCGATGAGCAATAAAAAGCGGCGCTGTAAAAGGGATAACACTTTGGCAATGCTCACAGCAAATACCGCATTTTACGTCCCTAGCTTCTGTCTCATACTTTTGTATACAGCGGTTCAAATGTGAAGTACACATCATGTTTATCGGTCCTCTAAGGATGCCACTTTATTCAGCTATTCGAGATTTTTTCTGCCCTGTATTGCTGGAATGGTTTATCCGTGTATAATAAACATTTAGTATTTACCGGGCACACCGCGCTTTTGCGTCCTTTTAACACGCAATTTTATTCTTGTATTCACCTTTTTTTGCTTTTTTTTCGAGGTGGCGGATAACGCGTGTGTAAACATCATTTAAAATACGCCGGGCGTATTGCTTAACCGGTCCTATCGACACGCTCAGTTTGCTGGGGTCTGTTATCTTTTAAATGCAGAGCATTTCTTAGCCTCGACTGTTCCTGCGTCGGACGGTGTCAACAGCTTCGCGTCCGCAGCAGGTGCGCCTCTCCTTCCCTCCTCTCTCTCAACAGCAGCTGGCGCGCGCATGCGTCGTAGTCAGCCCGTTCGCTCTGTCGCGGTCTCAGCCTAACAGGCCCCTGATAGCAGCGCGGTGGGTCGTGGAAGGGCGCGCGCTGCTTGCGCATGCGCGCTCTCCCCCCCGTACTGCTCTCCCTCTACTGCACGCGCTGCAAATATAGCGGCTAGAGGTCGCTCGTGTTTCAGTGTTTCAGTCACTGCGTTGCTCCTTCCTTCCTTGGTTGACGCTCGTGCCCACGTTTACTCGTGTCTGCTACTCCAGCATCACGGAAGAAGCGATGGAAGCAACACTGCCTTCAATCAGTACTGAGGCCCCAATGCTCTGCATTTACTCGTGTTCCCCTCGCGGGAAGGCGCGGGAATTTTTTTTCCTCACCCTTCGTTCAGGTGGTTGTTGAAAGGAGCGTAGAAGCTCTAGGCGTGTAAGTGTGCTGCTTATTTTGTGCGCGTTCTTTGTTTCGTAGTGTTGCGAGTTGTTGCGAGTTGTAGCGACCGCAGTCTGCTGGTAGCGGGGCCGGTCGCCGTCGCTCCGTCGAGCCAGGACTAGGGGAGAGCTTAGAGCAAACTCAACGGGTTTATTTACATTTTTACAGTGAGTTGTCGAGATGAAGACAGAAGACCGATCTTGGCGGGCCGCAGCACGCCCTTTTTGTTGACCCCCGATCCCCAGTTCCCTAGGTTAGGGATCCCCATACAAAACAATGCGGACCAATGGTGATGTGTACGTTCCTCGCTGTGAAGCACCGCCCTCGGGTAGGGACACGCCTTTCAGGTATGTCCGCAGATGCACAGCACACGCACACACACACACCCTTGCCACTCGTCAGGAGCCTGTAGTAGAGGGAAAGAACGGAAGACGCGCGGGCGCCGCGTATCCTTTTGGTGTCTGCCGCGCGCTGCGTTCCCAGGGAGCCTAACAGCACAGATTAACAAGGTTCGTGGAATCACTCCGGGAAGGGTTAATGGCTTGACCATTGCCACTGCCTTCTTCGCCGTGCTGCCACTGGGTCACATTGTCCGGTCGTGGCCGTCTGGGCTTTCACGCGCACACGCGTTCAGTTGCTTAGGGCGGGGGAAGACGGGCGGCTCCTTAATCCCTTTTGGGGCAACAACACTCAACGCCGCTCAAAAGCCGCTGTCAATCAGTGGCCTCCGCAGCGTCGTGTCGGCCTCCTTTCGTTTCCGTCGACAAGCGGTGGGGTGGTTGACCGGCGGGCGACTGACCCGCGCAAACATGGCGCCAGTGAGTCATAACAGCTCCTCCGCCGACGGGAAGATCTCGGACGTCGTGTAGTATCAGCTGCTCGACGGGAGAGATCACAGTAGCAGCATTCTTCCAGCACCATTGAAACCACAAAGACCAACCTCCCCGAACCAGCAAGCGCCGGCAATGAGTTTCCGGCAACCAGGCTGCTCTTTCAAAGGTGCTACAATGCACCTACGCTTTTTTTTTACATATGGCAACCACATTAATACTCTTGCTCACAGCTAATAACTTAGACTGAATTACTTAAAACACTACTCAAAATCACTACAGAAAAACGTTCCTCAACTGAAAACAAAAGAAAGCAAAAGCGAAAAAGCTAAAAGGCTCTGCTTAATGTCTCAGCATTGGCGTTGGCGGAACCCTTCTTATACTTCACAGTGAAGTTAAGCTCCTGAAGCGCAAGGCTCCAGCGTAGTAGTCGCGGATTCTTTCCCGACATTTGCGACAGCCACGTCAGTGGGCAGTGGTCAGTGACGAAGACAAAAGAAGTTCCATAGAGGTAGCAGGCCAATTTTTGGGTGGCCCACACAATGCAGGTACGTTCTTTTTCTGACGCACTGTAGGCCTCCTCGGGAACCGAGAGTTTCCTGCTGGCGTACAGCACCGGGTTCTCGTTCCCGTTCTCATCCTCCTGGCAGAGTACTACTCCTAAGCCTCTGTTGCGGGCATCGCATTGCACAGTAAAGGGACGATCATAGTTCGGTGCATGCCGTACGGGCGAGCTAACAAGAGCCGTTTTGAGGCCTTGGGAAGCACCCTCCATTTCTGGTTTCGGGAATTCGCTAACCGCCTCTACTTTCAACTCGTCAGGTCGCCTCCTGCCCTGCCTTACCACGTGCCCTAGGTACCGTACTTCGGCGTCAGGTAGCTGGCAGTTAGCCGGCTTCGCTGTCAATCCAGCGTGTGTCAAACGTCTAAGGACATCGCTAAGATGGTACAGGTGGTCTTCCCATGTATTGTAGTACATAGCAAGGTCGACTAAGTAGGGAACAGCGTATTCTTCAGCCCCCTGCAGAACTCGGTTCATCTGCCTTATCCCGCCCTTCTCCAGGAAGCCCGCAGTCAGAACGCTGCTGAACACTGAACCCTGGTAGCACTGTATCTCCTTAGGTAAGGCCACTCTAGAAAAAATAGACAGTAGTGCATTGACTACTTCTACCGAGCTCTGCTCCTTCATTGGGATCGCCTCTGGAAATTTGGCTGGTGGACAAACAGCGGTAACCAAATACCGGTAGCTTGATTTTGTCGCTGGGAGTGGTCCCACAACGTCTATTACCAGCTGGCGAAAGGGCCCTGAAATGAGCGGAAGGAGCTCAAGTGGCGCCTTTCCCTTCTCGTGCGGTTTTCCCACTCTCTGACAGGTTTCACACGCTCTTACGTGGTTCTCAACCTCGGTGAAGCATCCTGGCCAATAAAACTCCGTTAGGAGCCTATCTTTGCTCTTCCGAGCTCCTAAATGCCCCAACCGACCAACTCCGTGACAGAGATCAACAATGTAATGCCGATACTTAGTCGGAACTACAATCTGGTCAAACGTGCGACATTTTGCATCCTGGTAGTGGCGGTACAAGATGCCGTTTTTGACGGGAAAACTGACATTCTTCCTCGCCACCCCTTCCCTGACGGTGTTCCAAATCTCCTTAAGGCTGGGATCTCTTTTCTGCTGCTCGATGAGCTCGTCTCCTGTCACTTTCCCCTGTACATTGCCTAGTGATTTGGATACAGGCAACACGAGAAGCCCCTCTTCCGATTCCCCTTCAGCTATATCAGCGCGAGTCTCCTCCTCTGACCCCTCTCTCTTTTTTTCAGTAGGCTACGGGATAGTAGACTCCGCTGTGCTGACTCCAGCTGGTGTTGCTGTACTTCCGGTGAAACTCGGTTCTTTCCGCTCTAGTTCGGCTGCTGGCGTGCGTGCTTTAGCTCTAGTCAAGGCTTGGACTGTTCCCTCCTGAAAACTTTTCCCTTGTTCTCTAAGCAGACGGTCGGTCTGATTCGAGAACAAGTAGGAGAACTGCGAGGGCAGCTTGTCTGACACCGCCGCTTCCGTCTCTACTTCTCCGAACGGCCCAGTGATGACTACTCGAGCTACCGGGAGACAAATGCTTCCATCTTGCAAAACCGGTTTATTCCATGCGCACTTGCCGTTGTAATCTGCTTGTGTCACGTAGTCCGGGTGCACCAGATCAATGGTTGCCCCACTGTCTCGTAAGACGCGGCATGGCTTTCCGTTCACTGTTAGGTTAAAAAGGTACGGACTAAGTAGCTCCTCGCTAGTGGCAGAGTCACAAGTATACGAAAGGGCTGGCCTGGGCCTACGACAGCCTATGGCAATGTGACCGATCTTGCATTTGTAGCAGGTAGGTGGTTGCCTAGCGTCAAACGGACTCTTTTTGGGAGAACTCTCCGAAACCTTTCCCTCCTGTTTGTTTTGTGATCCTCGACTACTTGCAGCGAAGTCCGCCTTTTTCTGTGCCGTCATACCTGCGCCAGCCTCCTGCTTCGCCGTCCAAGGTTTTCCTTTATCTCCCGCTTTTGCGGGAGGAACCTCGTCCCTTTCTCCCCGGCGTGACGCGTACTCATCAGCCAAGTCGGCAGCTGCCTGCACTGTTACTACTCCGGCCCTATCTTGGATCCAGAGCTTCATTGGCTCTGAAAGCTTAGAAAAAAACTGTTCGAGAGCCACTACTTCAAGAGCCTTTTCGAAGTTCCCAAAAGCGCTGGCTCCCTTCATCCATTCTACCAAGTTGACCTTCAACTCGTACGCAAACTCAGAATACGTGCTGCCCTGCTTCTTGCCAAGATTGCGAAACCGCTGCCGGAACGCATCTGACGAAAGTCGGAACCTCTTTAGAAGGCTATCCTTCACTTTGTCATAATCGTCCGCATCCTCCATCGGAAGCCGCGCGATCACATCCGCTGCTTCACATGACAGCAAACTTAGCAAGTTTCGAGCCCATGTGCTACGGTCAAGCTTCGCTTTTTCACAGGTTCTCTCGAAGTTCACAAGAAAGAGGCCCACATCTTGCCCTACTTTGAAGGGTTGCATTAGCTTTGATAAATCACAAAGATTTTGTCTTCCTGCTACCTCTACTCCTTGAACCTCAGCCATCTTCCTCACTTCCACTTCCAGGCGCAGCTGTTCTACTTCCAGTTCTTTTTGCTTTAACTGGTACTCCTGTTGCTTTAGCTGGCACTCCTGTTGCTCCTGCTTTTGCTCGCGCTCCTGTTCCTGTTGCTTTTGAATCTCATTGCACGTTTCTGTAATATCTTCACTGGTGAGATTCAAGCCCTCGATAGCGCGAACAATTTCGTCCTTCTTCATCCCCGAATCTACTTCTGCTCCCAGCTCCTCCCCCAGAATCAGCAGCTGATTCTTCAACAAACGCTTCCAATCCATGACAGAGAACTAGTGTGGTGCGGCTCACTCTCTACCCAGAAGTTCCGGAAAAAACTGCTTCTGTCGTAGCCTCTACCAGCGAAAAGATTGCACTTCTATCTTATCAGCCTGGCAACCAAAAAACCAAAGCCAGCACTCACCAGTTCACAGCTGTCAGTCTCTGTGATCTCGGCGTGTTGTTCATTCTCCGTCCTCCAGGCTCAGATCCCACCGCTGCCACCAGTTGTTGCGAGTTGTTGCGAGTTGTAGCGACTGCAGTCTGCTGGTAGCGGGGCCGGTCGCCGTCGCTCCGTCGAGCCAGGACTAGGGGAGAGCTTAGAGC
The DNA here is from genome assembly GCF_048455015.1 of Haemaphysalis longicornis. Taxonomy (NCBI): domain Eukaryota; kingdom Metazoa; phylum Arthropoda; class Arachnida; order Ixodida; family Ixodidae; genus Haemaphysalis; species Haemaphysalis longicornis. The sequence goes on from NW_027526385.1 coordinate 89,629,355, forward strand.
AAACTCAACGGGTTTATTTACATTTTTACAGTGAGTTGTCGAGATGAAGACAGAAGACCGATCTTGGCGGGCTGCAGCACGCCCTTTTTGTTGACCCCCGATCCCTAGTTCCCTAGGTTAGGGATCCCCATACAAAACAATGCGGACCAATGGTGATGTGTACGTTCCTCGCTGTGAAGCACCGCCCTCGGGTAGGGACACGCCTTTCAGGTATGTCGGCAGATGCACAGCACACGCACACACACACCCCCTTGCCACTCGTCAGGAGCCTGTAGTAGAGGGAAAGAACGGAAGACGCGCGGGCGCCGCGTATCCTTTTGGTGTCTGCCGCGCGCTGCGTTCCCAGGGAGCCTAACAGCACAGATTAACAACGTTCGTGGAATCACTCCGGGAAGGGTTAATGGCTTGACCATTGCCACTGCCTTCTTCGCTGTGCTGCCACTGGGTCACATTGTCCGGTCGTGGCCGTCTGGGCTTTCACGCGCACACGCGTTCAGTTGCTTAGGGCGGGGGAAGACGGGCGGCTCCTTAATCCCTTTTGGGGCAACAACACTCAACGCCGCTCAAAAGCCGCTGTCAATCAGTGGCCGCCGCAGCGTCGTGTCGGCCTCCTTTCGTTTCCGTCGACAAGCGGTGGGGTGGTCGACCGGCGGGCGACTGACCCGCGCAAACATGGCGCCAGTGAGTCATAACAGTAGATAGTAGATTCCCAAATTTTGTGAAACAACACCTCCCCAGATTAACATATTGTGTTACACCTAGATTACGCCACGGATGTGACTTGTCAGGCTAAGAGAAACGTCGAAAAAACGTCAAAGTGCCCGTTTACCGTAGCGCTAGCGTACAGACGGTAGCGGTTCGTGGAGACAAGGTACTTTGCATCAGTTTAATAATCCTTTCGGGTATTTGTCATGTGCTGCTACTGTGGAAGGAGGTACCATTAAGCGCGAAATGTGAACTCAATCTTCTGGAAGGAGAAGTTTATGGCAAACTATAAAAGCGAATGCACACCTAAATGTGTCCAAGCACGCCACAACACGAGACGCACTGTGTTTTAGCCTATAGCCCCTCCGCATCGATCCATACAGGGTGCATCTGTTTGTGAGGCGCGAAACAAGTCTTAGCCACATCAAGCCCACATAAAGATTTATGTCTCAAGCTGCTGGACCCAGACGTCACTAACAGAAAGTTGAACACGGTCTCTAGCTGGTCGCGCAACGCCGGGTCGTCCTACGGGGGATTGCGGTCCTCTCCAGTGTAAGGCCATGTTGTCTCTTCGAGGACGTCTTGTCGGTGGTTCGTAATGGCAGTTATGGAGCCGTCCTGCTTGTACACGTTTCTAACTTCTCGTGGACACACATACTTCCAGAACGCCTTCTATTGTGTCCGGCTGAAGTTGAGGAAAGAATCCTGCAGCAATGACCTGCAGATGTTCATGCACAGCGAGACGCATGTAGTCGATTCGGCTTGGTCCATCGTACAGTGGTCCGTCCTGAACGTGTCTTCTTTAAGGCAATTGTTGCGGCAGTAGCTTCCTCTTTGGCGTCTTGGTTTCAGAATTTATATTTTTGAAGACAAGCACGAAAGCGTCCCAGCCGACGTAGTGACACAAGGGGTGGGCCTATTCAGGCATGCGTTTCGCCGGAACAATGTGAAACATAGTCAATCTCAATTCCTCTGTGGTCTGAGCCTATCTAAATAATAGTGTTTCCGTTGTGCTTTATATTTTCCCAAAGAAAATACTGTCCGAATTCTGAGCATTAAAAATAAATTAATTTACAACTTAAGAAATAGCGCACATACACACCTAGAAAGGAACACATAAGTAAATAATAGTTATCGATAAAAAATACATTGTTATGTGAACTTGGGGTAACCATTATTGCGTCGTAAAGGAGCCATTTGCAGGACAAAAGAGCTTCTCTATCGAGATAGAGCTCTTAATATTATTATGTTACAGCATTTTACTGTCAGCCCGTCCTTTGTGTAATGTTTTCGGCACTGAGGGCAAATAGACGAACGGAAGTTTGCATAGTTGCAGGGAACCCTAAAATATCGCCGCAGGTGTGCTTAGCCGCAACGCTTCAGAGGAACAAACCTCGCACTGTGGCCAAATCTGCAAATCCGGTGAGTGACGAGGCCCAGCGTAGGATGTGAGGGAAAAAAAAGAATTTGCGCAAGGACAGCGGCGCAAATGCGCGCCTTGCAGCACCGTTTTAATATCAGGCACATCCACTTTATAAACGTAACTTTGCGCGGGTTGAGAGTTAATGCGGCGGACGAATGTGTGAATTCTGTACGTGGAAACGTGGTTAAGGCATACTTCTTCCTGGTGCGTAATAACGCATCTTGATAATGTTAACACACGGGACAGCGAAGTTAAGGGAAACGACGTGAAATGTAGAGGTCCCTGATCACTCTCCCCTGCATTGTGTCCGTTGGCGTTATAACAATGTCTTCGTTATTACGTAACCCACTATCTCAACTCTCTGCCCTAAAATACTTAAGGCAAAACTTCTCAGCCGCACCGTCCAACGCTATTTACTCAGACGGGCTTTACCACCCCTGAGTAGAAAGCGCCCGTACCCGAAGCGAGTAACATTATCAGCCCCGCCGGCCTCTCCAAAAGCTCTGCTATGTCTCAAGACTATCTTCACGTCTGTTTGCCCTGAATTTCAGCCGGCGCGTCCGATTGTTTTCGTAGGGCTTCTCGGAGCCCTTGGAAGTACGGCCGGGACTTCCCTGTCTATCGAAACCAGGCACGTTGGTTGAAGCGAACCTCTGTTCACCTAATTACCGCCGACTTCCGATTAATACTATATCTTTGGAAGCAAGCGCTAAACCTCATGCCAAGTTCGACAGTGGATGTGCGCTAACCCTTGCGCGCAATTTCGCCGCCGTGCAGTACTCAGTGAATACAACAATTGCCGCTATTGTGGCCGCAGCGTAAGTGCGTTTGTTTTATTACAAACCCGTTCGTTATTAACGTCTCACTCATTTAAACATTCGTTAAGTTTGGTTTTCGAAGCTAACTTTTTTGAAAATGCGGTTTTCTGACGGACGTTTATAACGACGTCTCAAGCGTCCCTGCAGTCTCGTCGCTCCGCCTTTTTGCTTTCAACGTGAAATTGGCGTTAAAGTTGCGGAAGTTTTTAGACAGGCACCGGCAGAAGAACTCCTTGAGACACAACCTGTTTTAATGGTTGTCGTGACGGAATTAGCATTTTGTGCGGCTGCGCTAAATATTTCTGTTGGCAAGCTCAGGAACGCACTGGCTGGGTGGCAGTGGGAAATCAGCCAGCGCTAACTTGTGACTAGCGTGGCTAACTTGAGTGACAATCCCTTGAAACCTGACGGTTTTCTATAGACTAGGTGGCATTCCTCTGTGAAATTCTTGAATTTAATATACGATAAACTCGGGCTTCTGCCTTTATCCCAAGCGAAAAACGAGCTTACGAAGCTAAACAGCAACCTGTTCAGCATGCACTGACAAATGTTTGCAAAAAATATAGATCATCGGATCTTCTTTCCGGAATAAAATGAGCTCGTCCCTGTTCCCGCTTAACCCAGGAACCCCATCAGACATCCACATGCAAAGTGTCATTTGCATATATGCTAACGAGCACAGCTTCCCATGACCTCGTGATTTCGCAAGTACCAATATAAAACAACGGTTTGTCTGCTTTGTCTGCGCTTTGTCTGCACCCTCTGGGCGAGAAAATGAAGGTGCTGCCTTAGACGTTCTCTTTTGATGTAAATTTGCCGCTGTCCCTAAACTATCTGTGCATTAAGCCGCTTCCTTTATTGCAGGCTAGCAACGGTGAACTTGTCAGTGCAACAAAGTTTCTCAAAGTGGGCGTGGTCACACTTTGCATTCAAAACCACCCGTCATGTGGTTCACAAACATTATTGCGGGAATGAATCCCCTGTTGATAACTGGGGGGAAATAACTTGGTATCTGATGCCCAGCGGTGGCTGGCAGCGGCGAAGTAAGTGAGCTAGAGGCCCGAATTGGCACCGAAAACCTTTTACTTACGCGTCAAGGCAGATTAGAAGCCGAACAGTAAATTTAAAACTCGAATAACTTATCATGCCCGTCGCTCATTCTAACAACAATAACTTATCATGCCCGTCGCTCACTCTAACAACAACTACATATGTACACCGCTATACTAATAACAAAATGATACGTATGTACAGCTAACAAATCTAGACAATATGCATAATTATTTTAAACTAGCTCTTAAAACCGGATTCCTAATGTATTTGGTGGCCAACCAGTATCGGGGGTTGACGATGGTCCCTAAGCTTCGGTTGCCTCTCCTGATTTGAATGTCCAAAGAGGCCAGTATTCATTGACGATTGGCACATTGATATCGGTGAGTAAACCGACAGTCCAGCTTCTGTCGTCGGGAGCTGGGCCGAAATGCGTGCTCGTTCGAAGCCCGTCTGACTTCCACCAACCCACAAGACCGATATTCAAATTTAGGTGCAAGGTGTAGTGGGTCACCATAAATTAAACTTCGCAGGGTAGCTCCAACGTTCCCTGTTCTTTTGGGCGCGCTGATCCGCCCGGTGGTGGCTTGGAATTTTCTCCCCATACACACTGAAAAACCCCGATAGTTAAAGCAGGCGTTACTTCCTCGTAAAACTCCCTTCCCAATGCCCGTATTCCATCCCCCTTTCTCTTTGTTCACCCCTACCTGTTGGCGACGCCTACGCCGACACCGCTGATGTCAGGAACTGTGCTTAAAACAGCCACCGCGGTTGCGAATCGTACCAACTAACCCCTCAGCCACTGAGCCATCACGGCGAGCATAGCACCTTTTCAAGTGAAACTACAGACAAAAAATTATGAGCCATTACACTTGGAGGGTGCATGAACAAGAAAGCACTTCAGCCTAGTGAGTATACAGAGTTTAGGTGAAAGGACTAAGCAAATGTAATTTCTCTTGAACGTTGGCGGCGGTCGTACGTACGAAAGATATATACATACACGCACACACCTTTATATCCACTCTACTAATCTTGAACATGTCGCCTATTAAACGCTAGTCCACCCAAAAGGCGTATCCAAGAGGTAAGATGTATAAGATACCAGTCTCATTCATGTTTGGCCTTGCAAATGCAAAGGTCCGCAGGCTGCAACCGACGGTGCAGTCTTAGCGTAGGTTTCGTGTCGCGTAGCTTTACCTAATGGGCATTCTCTGCCTGTGAACGTGTCAAACGCTGTCGTTGTGTAGGACTAACCAAAGCTTTCCCCACGCAGCTCATAGAAACATGGTTTGAACATAACGTTTCTCGATTTGGAAATGTATCCAATGTTGGACGTCCAAATGTATCCAATCCAAATGTATCCAATGTTGATTGGCAGTCATCTTCCCCCGTTTTCTCTGACGCTTTTGTTTAAGCGCCGTTTCATGAATCTTGCCGATTTATACACTTGATTGATTGATTGATTGATTGATTGATTGATTGATTGATTGATTGATTGATTGATTGATTGATTGATTGATTGATTGATTGATTGATTGATTGATTGATTGATTGATTGATTGATTGATTGATTGATCGATCGATCGATCGATCGATTGATCTGAAAAGGAACTGCAGCAAGAGGAAAATTATCCCAGCTTCACTGACGTAACCTCTCGAACGCTGATGTTAACAACGTAGCTGCCTGGCGTTCCATGATTTCAAGGCTAAGCTTTAAATAACTCAAAGCCAGCAGAGTGATTCCCCTTCGCGCCAATTCGTCTTTTTCCGTGTTCTACTGCTCTCACCATCTACTGGAACCTTTTGCTATTTTTGAACTTGGAGCACAGCCACGAGAAGGCGCTGAGAACGCTTTTTCTTTGTAATGGCGTACGCATTTAGTTAATTTCTATTGGATAAATTACACAGCCATGTATTTGTAAATAAAATAACAACGCAAATATCACTTATGAGTTGATATTTTGCCTCAACTTTGCTTAATGTTTCCTTTTTGCTCAACAGTGTTGATAAGTGTAAGCATTTCCATTTTATTTAGTAGCTGAGAAAACCGTTGCCTATATAAGCATCTCGTTCAAGTACTCTTTCAACTTGCCTTCATGTGTGCTCGGCGCTTCGTCTCCTCCTCGCTAGGCTAAACCATCTTCATATCGCTTCTACTAATACCACATTTTATCTCCCGGAAACCTCGACCAAGAACCGCTTGGCTGTTAAAAGGAGATGAACATCGAACAACTCCTCGTTGAACCTACACTTGGCTATGATACGCGCGTTCAGAATGAGCAAGAGTCATGTGGTGCCTCCTGGAGGATTTTAAAATTTTTCTGAAATTCCTTACACCAGAAGTGTTTGTTTTCGTGTGCATAAGATAGACACTTGAGACAGGGGGAAATCCAACAGGCGACGTCATGCTCGGTAGCAGAGCACCTTAGTGACCACGCCACCTTGAATGGCAAAACGAAAAAGGGTTATTGTCGTAAAGTATTGAAACAAAGGGAGCGTGCATTATGAAGCCATCACAGCCTAATGACCTGTTTTCTTCATCCCTCACTTGATACAAAAACGCCGCCAAAACACCTCAGAGGCCAACACATAGAAAATGTAATGCTCATTCGTTTGTCATAACTTCATGTTATGTTTTTCGGCACTGTCGCAGTGCTCACGAAACGGCGAAAGAGGCAATAAATTCAGAATTTACGACGGGACTAGGACCGCAAATTTCAGAAAACGTTCACTGACCCCGTTTAGTTCAACAAAATCCTAAACGCAGCATTCGCCATCGCAAAAAAGGTAGCCTGAGTGTGAGGACTGGGGGTTGTCGTACAACGACCATTCCTGCCATTCACTGAGCCAGTGATGGAGAGCACACGCATTGGCGGGCGGCCACCGCAACAGAATGAATGGTCCCTCGGGTGTCACCCCTGTCTGCCGAGGGCTTGAATTACGCGGTCGGTCGTTCGTTTTCGTGCGGAGAAGGACGTATGAGGCCGATCCCATCTACAGCTAGAAAATGCGTGTCGCCAACCGGCGCGGCTTCTATCGGTCACCGCTGACGAATACCCGCTGCACGAAAAGTACTCGCACAATCGTACATCTGCCCCCCTCTCTTTCTCTTTTTTTTTTATGTATAACATGATCGGGGAACTTGTTTGCACTGTCAGGACATTTCGTTTTTTTTTTGTATGCGTAGACATCCAAGACTACTTCCTTCGGAAATCTGTCTCTTCATCCGCCTGTCTGCAATAAGCGACGATCTCCGCTCATAGGATTATGGGGGCTTATAAAGGGGCATTTACAAAATGGTTCAGGGCCTTCATAGGATTTGGTGGTGTTATATGGGGGTATTTAAAAAGGGTTAAGGGCCTTCAAAGATTATTGGATGTTATATCTAGGTTTTTTTAAAAGGGTTTAGGGCCTTAATAAAATTATGTGGGGTTTTATGGGGTATTTATAAAAAATTTAGGGCCTTCAAATGTCAATGGAAAATTTAAAACTATGATTGATTCTCCTCATTTGTATAAGGCGTTTTAGCAATGCATTTGGTATAGTAGGGAAGCCGAATTTAGAGGCTTTGCAGGATACAAGGGGTCGCATAAGAGTATTAAATAAAAGGTCCTGTTTTTTTTTTCATTGTTATGAGTGGCCATATTTTGACTGTTCTATGACTCATGACTATGATTGTGACGATGTCATATGACTCAGCCTATTTGTGCCTATGACTCATGGCTATGGACTATGATATGATGAGCGGTCATGAAGGAATCTAACGCATTGTCAGGATATTTGTATTTGCAAGTTTCGGCAACCAACTCAAGTGTCGAAAGCCTATTATTTATTACAGTATATTCCCGAACTGCCGGTGATGTCTTTTTTTTTCAATATTTCCGTGACTCGGCCTGATACGTGCACATGCGACCTGTGTATTGCTACTGACAGCGTTAAAAGAATAAATTATCCCATGCAGTTGTTAAAATGGCTGCGGAGAGGGGTTGTAGGAACGGTCATCAAAAACCTAATTAGTGCAATAAGGAGAGAGGAAGTTCATATCATGCATCACTACACCTCGAAAAGACCTTTCAACACTCTGCTTTCCATTATTGGAAGGCCGCCCCTTCAACAAGGTGTATGAAATCGTGCACTCGTCTGGATTACTCGGTTATTATCTCGGTGGAGCAATACAGCTTTACGCAGAAAAAATAATTTTGAAGATTGCCCAAAAGTTGGTTCTTCCTGATCTTCCGGCTCAAAGTAATGGGATTTCTGCATTGCCTGAAAAAAGAATGAGGGAAAGAAAGAAATGAAAAAAGAAACAAGAGAAAGGAAGAAAGAAAAAGAGAAAGGAAGAAATAAAGACAAAGAAAGAGAGAAAGGAAGAAAGGAAGAAAGACAAAGAAAGAAAAAGAACAAAGAAGAAAAGAAAGAAAGAAAGGAAGAAAGAAAGAAAGGAAAGAAAGAAAGAAAGGAAAAGAAAGAAAGAAAGGAAGAAAGAAAGAAAGAAAGAAAGAAAGAAAGAAAGGAAAAGAAAAAAGAAAGAAGGACAGAAGGAAAGGAAAAGAAAAAGAAAAAGAGAGAGGCCGGAAAGAAAGAGAGAAAGAATAAAAGGTAGGCACACAGACGGAAAGAAAGAAAAACGAAAGAAGGAAGAAAGGTAAAAGAAAGGAAGGAGGAAAGAAAAAATAAAATGGAAAGAAGGATGAGTGGAAGAAAAGGGGAGGAAACGAAAGAAAGGAAGAGAGAGAAAAGTCGCTTCGAGTAAATTGCAGACGCTTTTTAGGTGGTTGTCTTGTGTGCATGGCTTAAAATTAATGCGGGATTGGGCTGTGTTCCTAACAGCCTTCTATTGGGGCCGTCAGCAGACATGATAGATTGTTCTTAATTAATGAACTTCAATAGCTGGCAGTGCGAGCAGATAAACTAGGTGTGAGACCCTTCGGAGAGCATCCATGTGCCAATATCAGTTGCACCTCAAAGAGATCTTCGATACGTTGAGGCGAGAAGTTTCTAAATATGGAACAACACAACCGATTCGTTTAGTATATATGAAATACCATACTTTAATCTATAAATCTGTTTCTCTGAATCTATACGTTATACTATTGGCGCTACTGATGCTGCCACTAATAATATTAAATATCAAATAGTGTCATTATTATTTAAAATGCTAAACAAATGTACAAACCTTTCGTAAAAGTTCGCGAAAACTCACACTGAACACGATCAAATCTTAGGAAAAAAACTTGGCGGATGATGACAAAAACTCTTTTACCATTTTTAGGCACGGAAGCAGACACATTCAACGCGTCTGTAGGGATAATGTAGCATTTGTTTCTGTAGCGATAATAAATTTCAGTTGTTTGTCAGCTACCTGTCCGCGTGCCCTCGCATGTCGTCTCGTGTTTCTCACGCTGTTCCACACTGAGACATTTACCCTCTGGCTCTGTTCCACAATCCCTATTGCTTTTGCTTCATATCTGTTTCACAGAAATGCGGCGCAACTTACACGCTTCTTCACGTTTACGAGTCATTGTCACTGTTTTTTTTTATTTAAAGGGGCTTTTCAGGGCATTGTAGAAACCTTACGTATCCATCACACACGTAGTACTTTCTTAACCCCATGCGGCTTCAGACATTTTTGTTTGTCATCAAAGTTGTTTAGTAAAAAGCCGAGTTGCAGTTGTTTAGTGAAAAGCCGAGTTTCCGCTCGATGCGTCATCCCCGGCAGGAAGCATTGGTTGTGTACTCTTCTTTTGAGTGATAGAGGTAGGTTACTTTTTATACTTGGGAGTGTTCGCCAAAAGCGCTCTGCGCCGAATTTCTCTCTGCGCCGAATTTCTCTCTCGTGATTGCGGTCTGCTCCGAGAACCTGTCAGAGATAGATATAGTCTTCTACTTGTTCTAGTTTTTCGTCACAGAAGCCGAAGAATGTTTGTTCATCACTTTATATTTAGTCATAGTTATCGTTAGTCCCAGCGCTTTTCTTTCTGATTATAGCTCCTGAAGAATTTTGTAGAGGTCCTGCAGACTCACTTAGCAAGACTATGTCACCTGCAAACCTTAACTGGCTCAATATTCCCCCGTTATCTGCAATTCTATGTTTTCAAAGACTACCTGTATATCTCCTTCAGGCATGCTGTGAACAGTTTTGGCGAGATGGCCCTGTCATACGCCCCATTGGATTCGGAATTTGTCGCTTTGTTTGCGAAAAATGTTCCTCCTTGCAAATCTCCGATATATTTCGTCTAGAAGTCTTATGTATAGCTCCTCTATTCCCTGGTCATTTAGTGCTTCTAGCACGGCTGCAATGAGTACAGAATTAAACGCTTCTTTATAGAATGCAAATGCCATGTAAAGTGATTTAGTGTACTCTGAGGATATTTCTATTACTTGGTTGATGGCATGGATGTAATCCATTCTTGAGTGTCCTTTCCTAAACCCCGCCTGCTCTCAAGGTTGTTGGGAATTAAGGCTGTTCCTTACACGATTAACTATAACTTTGATAAACACGTAGTATGCAAGTGAGAGTAGTCTGATAGGTCTGTAATTCTTGAGGTGTGCGTTATCTCCCTTCTTGTGAATGAGACTTATGTTGGCGTTTTTCTAGGCTGTGGGCAGTGTTAGAATGCTCCAGCATTTAGAAAATATTGCAGCAAGCTTTTCGAGTAATTTATCTCCTCCATCTTTTAAAAGATGCATGGTTATAGCGTCGGCACTTGCAGCTTTTCCTCTTTCATGCCCTTGAGAGCCTTTTCTACTTCCCCTTTAGTTACTGCTGGGACATCGCTGGCTAAAGATTTGGGCTCAGTAGGTTCATATGGACTTACGTCACTGGCGTATAGCTTGGTGTAGAATCGTTCTGCTACGTTTATTATCTCGTTCGTGTCGTGCGTAAAGCTACCCTGCTCGCCTCTGAGTGCGTACATTCTGTCTTTTCCCATAGCTAGCTTCCTGTTAGTTTATTTTAGATGCGACACATCTCTCGCTCCATTTTCGATAGGCGAGTTGAACGCGGCCATCTCAAACGTGAAGAAACGGTGTTCTCCAGGTTACAACGGCATAGCATATGAAGCTGTTTCCCACCTCTCTCATCACTCGCACTTACGCCTTCTGGAGTATTACAACGCAACCTGGCTGCGTGGTACTGTACCTGCAGAATAGAAAACAGACAAAATTACAGCCATCTTAAAACCCCCCAAAAACAACCAACTCGATACGAATCTTTTCGTCCCATACCCCTACTAAGCTGTATAGGAAAACTTATGGAAAAAATGAACTTTAAAAGAATGAACTGGTACATCGAAAGCAGGAAGCTTTATCCACCTGAGATGAATGGCTTCCGTCATAACCGGTCTGCCATCGATAGCATCCTTGCTCTTGTGGAGTCACTAGAACAAGAATTACACCGCGGGCACATACCAACTGTGGTCTTTTTAGACATAAAGGCGGCATTTGATTCGGTTTTTCATACAGCCCTTCTTGAGTCCCTTGCTGGTATTGGTTTTGTTGGGAGGCTGTATGCATGGGTATCAAGCTACCTGGAACGACGACAACTTTTTATGAGTACACCGGAAGGCCCTACTTCGTGTCACATTATCGAGAAAGGAGTACCACAAGGAGCAGTTTTGAGCCCTCTGCTGTTCAACATTGTGCTAATCAACTTAAAGCGTGCCCTGCCTCCTGGTGTGAAATTAACAATTTACGCCGATGACATTTGCATTTGGAGTGCAGCAAGGTCTCATCGCCATACACAAAAGAGGCTCCAGAAAGCTCTAAAAAATATATCTGACTACCTTGCGCCCAAGGGTCTCCGTCTATCGCCTGAAAAAAGCGTAGCCATGGCATTCACCCGCAAGCGAATGACTCAATTCCCGTTAATCCTTGGGGGTCATCGACTGCATTATGTGCGCACCCAAAGATACCTCGGGATAACTCTGGACAGGAACCTCTCGTGGGCCCCTGAGGTCCACAGCCTACGTACTCGAGTTTCCGCAGTGTCGCAAGTTATAGGGTACCTTTCCGGCAGTCGCTGGGGCAGTGACTGTCGATCGATGGCGCTGCTCTGCAAGGCTTATGTCGATGGCTTGCTACGTTACAGCCTACGAGTTTTACAGCGGCTGTCGACTTCAAGCGAAAAGCAGCTTGATGGAGCAAGAAACAATTGTCTGCGCGCCTGTCTTGGTCTGCCTAAGCGCACTTCATGCACTGGTACAGTTGCGGAGGCTCTCCGGCTGCAGGAAACAGTTCGAATATACCGGAGGCATCGGTTGCAGTCACAAACCAATGTCTTGGCCCGTAATGTACAGCGCAACAAAAATTCCAGCTTCGCAGAAGCGATAAACTCTATAAACATTTCTGTACCCCCTCAAGCACGACAAATCATGCCGTCTGATTTCCCTCCCTGGACTCTCTCACCCCTTTGCATAAACATTAGCATACCTGGTCTAAACGCCAAGAAAACTCTGCCACAATTTTGCCTCCTACAACTCGCGCTTGCCCACATCAATTCCCGATATTCACATATGGCCCACATTTTTAGTGACGGCTCAACTACGCCTCACAGTAGTTCTTCCGGCGTCTTCATTTCGTCGACCGGCAAAGCCTTGTCCTACCGTCTGGAACGAACAACATCATCCACGTCGGCCGAGCTCCATGCACTTAAACAAGCCCTGCGCTACATTCTTCGTCAGCCACCAGCCGAATGGGCTATATTCACGGACTCGAAGGCGGCGTTGCAAACCTTACGGCGTGCCAGCTGCTTCAGCCTTCATGAGCATGTATCCCGTGACGTCACGTACCTGCACCATCTCGCCTACGTCGCCGATCACCGAGTGACCCTACAATGGATGCCTGCACATTGCGGCATTCTCGGCAACGAGAAAGCGGATGAGGCAGCTCGCAGAGGCCTACAGCTGCGAAATGTAAGAAAGATTTTTTTCACAAAACACGAGGCCGCGGCGCTAGCGAAGGAGCTTGCCTTGAAGGTGCGAAACCGCCTATGGTCTTGTCCTGAAACTCGGCACCCTTTCCTGCAACATATATACCCTGGACTCAGAATGAGGCTACCAGAGCTGATCCCACGTAAGCTTGAAACCCTTTACCACCGGTTGTGTCTCAACGCAGCGCTCACGCACTCTTACCGCCATCGCCTTGGTCTAACTGCAAACCCCTATTGCGATAATTATGGATTGCCCGAAACAGTAGAGCACGTCCTTCTAGAGTGCCCGGCATATATCCAAGAAAGAAATCACATCGCAGAAAAGATTTAGTACCTCAACAACGCATTTATATCTTTGAAAGGTCTCCTTGAACCCTGGCCCTCTCCATCGTCCCAGAGAAAAGTTTTGGTTGCTTTATTTGACTATTTACACGGAATCGGCCTCGCAGAGACAATTTAGAACTTTACGTGTGAGATTGTGTGGACTTTTAAGTCACCACGCAAAGCTTTGTGTTCACTTTTTCTTTTAATCTCTTCTTTTCCCCTCTTTCTTCTGCACTACTTCTTTTAGGGCCTTACTTCCTTCTCCACATCCCCGCAGAGTAGCATGCAGGCGGGAACATGCCGGCAAACCTCTCTGCTTTCATCTAATAAAGAGCTCTCTCTCTCTCTCTCTCTCTCTCTCTCTCTCTCTCTCTCTCTCTCTCTCTCTCTCTCTCTCTCTCTCTCTCTCTCTCTCTCTCTCTCTCTCTCTCTCTGGGGTATGTCCCTCCTGCGTCGTCGGCGTCCGCATACCACCTGCGCATGTGCAACTCTCCCCCGTTCTTCTCTCCGACAGCTGGCGAAACACTCTCACTCCGTCTCATTATCATAAACAACAGCTGCGCGCGTGCGCTTCGCTGCGCTCGCGTCTGCTCCCACGCGCAAGTGCGCGCATGCGCGACTCTCATCCGCGGTCTTCTCTCCTTTAGGCGCTGTGAATCTAAAGCGGGTAGCGCGCTGTGGCGGTTCAGTCAGCACTCGCTCTCGTTCGACTCCGCGTGACTTTGCTTGACGACTCCGTGCTTGACTTGATTCTTCCGATGGAGACGTGATGGAAGAGGCAGTACCTTCAGCGAGTGGACTGACGCAATCCAATACCAGCGTCAGTCCAAACGCTGATGCGTCGCATCACATCAGGGTTCCCTCGCGGGAAGATGGGCGTAATTTTAAGCCTGCTCTTATTTCCAGCGTTTCCTCAATAACTTCCATGTTTTAACCATGAATGTCATTTGTTTTTCATTTGTTAACCGATTTAGACAGCTCTGCTAAATCAATTTTTTCCGCGGTACACGACACTTTCTTATTCCTACGTTTCGCAATTGCTTTCATCGTTTTCTGAGTTAGTTTTTCAGTGTGTTTCTTTACGTGTTTCTTTTCCCACAGCTGCTACTGAGTCTGTGATTGCCGGCCGCTCTTACGTTGACATTTAGCCTGACAAACACTATACTCGTTCTCCCCTTTTAGAAGCGCGCATTTGTTTTGAAGGCCTGTTTTGAGCGGAATATTTGTGTTCAATTTCCTTCACTCGCTTTCACTCGGTCTTTCTACTACCATTTGACTTTCTGCCTTTTTGATAGAAAGTTAGCAAAAACACAGCTGTTGGTCCAAAGGCGCTTTGGCGTAAAACGAAAAATAGAAAAAAACAGCATACAAATTTGAAAGCCCAAACAAATTCTTCGAATCTCTGTCTTTCCTATCAGCATTTAGATAATTTCCATTCCCTTTCTTCCTGGCACGCGCCAGGGTTGTTTTGCCAATTCTTTTGTTTCTGTGCGACAGCTTACCACAGCCACGCCCTATCGTTCGGGCTGGTCGAGCGAGGGAGGGGATTTAGAGGATTCAAACTCTGATCCTTCCGCTGACAGTTCATGAATGAAGCTCTTACCATGTCAGCGGTACACCATATACTGTAATAAAGCAATAGAAAGAAGGCTATAGGCATTCCTGAGCCGCTGTGCGTCCCTGAACACCCATGTTCTCACGCTAGCTCTGTCTCGACAAACTTGAAGTTATCGCTGCATTTTGCTCTCATTTTGCTTACTCGGAGTAGCCGCCATGCAGAAGGTATTTTAAACGAAGCGGTTGACCTTTCGAGCTGCTGCGCAGCCTAAGCTTCCTACAAAATTTCACCTCCTTGATGATGATTGATTTTTATTGCGCAAGGCGGACCCTGAGCAAGAAGCGCCAAACACCTATTTTATGACAAGGGTGGGAATGTAAATAATACAACATGTGTGTAAAAATAAAAGTGAGATTAATGAAAAGGCTATGAGTACGGCTGGTGTAAAGGGCCAATTTGTTATTATCCGCGGTACAAATTGAGGTGCAAATGTTCCCCTTTTTTGCAATCGACCAATGTAAGGCGACGTGCTTGCATGCGTGCTAGTTTGTCAACGAAAGTGGGAATGAGGGTTCGCGTTGTTTGGGGAGAATATGAACTTCCGCAAAGTGGTTTACCGCTAAGCGATGAATTGGAACGTGTGATCACTCATGGTTTGCTGTTGATCTACATCAAAGAAAGCCAGGAGCATGTTTTCGACTTCTACCAAGGAGCGCGAATGCTGTCTATTTTTTTAAAGGAGCCATGAAGAGAAAACACAAGTTTGGTTCATTCGAAAGATTGCCTCGTTAGAACCATAACGACACCACTTATAACGCAAACTTCGCTCAAATAAGCTACATAATTAGGAAAAAAGGAAATGACCATGCGACCCACCAGCTCATTTTCCGCAACAGAACCTGTGATGTCACTTGGGAATGCTCTGCGATTGGCGGAGGCCGGCAAAAGCAAACGCATGTTAGGCAGGGCTTACAGCTTGCATAGCGAGCTAAATGCCCGTGAAACATACCGCACATTCTTTTTATGACAAAGAACGGTGGAGTAAACGGTTGAAGGTCCGAACGAACTCGCAAGCGTGTGCGCCAATGCGTACGAAACTAGCGCGCCGGCCGAGCTCGACATCTCGCCGTCGCGCAGACGAATTTTCGGGTTCGAGGCTCTTCGGGGCCAACGAACCGTTCCAGCACGCACAGCCGCGACCTTGCTTCGTATCGTAATCCCTTCACAGGAGGTTGGCCGTCATATCGCCAACCAGCAAAGGTAAAAATAGAAACGAGGGGAGTAAGGAGCAGCAAGGAGCGACGAGATAGTGCCAGTCGTCGCGTAAGTTTCGAATGGTGTTGGCTTGCTGCTGTCGTTACGAGCTCGTTTCCAGTTTACAACCACTGAAAACTTCAGTTTGTTCAGTTACGGCAGGGACCCTTACGTTAGCTCACTCCTGGGACATGCTGGCGCTCGTCGCCGACTTTGTCAAATCGCTCTGACCTTGGGGAAAAAAATGCTGTAAACACCGCGCATTGACGCTCGTATCTTTCTGGTCGAAGCAGAGAGCTCGCGCGAACGGCTTTCCATACACGACACCGGCCAACTGGCATAAGTGATACTGCTACTGAAATTGAACTATTATTAACCGTAATCAAAATACGGCACATACGTACCAGTCTATATTCGTCCGTCGCGACGGGGCTGACGAGGCAGCGGTGCCGACGGCTGGGCGTTCGTCTGTTGTGGCTATCGCGGAATGGTCGCTTTCCCGTCCACCGCGTATCCCACAACTCTTGCCGCTCGTGCACTTAGAAGCATTAAGCGTTTTTGTGGTGTGAGGTTGTTAAATGCAAGCCCGAGCTCCTCGGCGAGAGTTTTGTTCTCCGGATCAGGCGATTCCATGACTAGGGCTGCGGGTGCACTAGGTTTTACTAGTATTTTTAAAATGGCCGCCGTCTCGATCGACTCCCGCGTGTGGGTGCTATATGGAGTCGACATACTAAGTATCTGTTTCATGGACCGGCTCTATGACGCCATTGTACACGTCACGGAATGTTCAATTTTAGCGGGAGATTTAAAATTTTGGCTTAAATTGCCTTATTTCTCAGTGAATAAAGCATCATTTGCTTCCGGGAAAGCGCTTGGGGTACTATGAAACACCTAATCTTTCGAATAAAACAAACTTTTGTTTTCTCTTCATGGCTCCTTTAAGCTCAAAAGGCGTTTTACCTTCGCAGTAATTTTATCAGCGCAAGGTGTGTATACCACCAATTCTAGATGTTGTAACACGGCGCCGGCTTAATCCTGTGGCACTATTTTTTTTTCATGTTGTGATACATTGCGGAAGAGACATATGTAACTCTATTTGAAGCAACCCATGTCATGGCCATGGCCGCTCGATGGAAACAAGGTTTCCATCGAGCGGGTGTGTCCTGGCTGCCGAAAAATGAGGTTCTTGAGGGCGGGAAATTTCCTTGAACGTGTATTACACAGGAGTCAGGGCCTCGAACATGGTGAATGTTCCGGGCGAGGCGAATTTAAAGGATCGGGTGAAGGTCCGGTGGAGGAGCGCCCCAGCTTTCTCATGAGTATGGAATGTGGAATGGTAAAACGTGTGGTTGTAGAACATGAGGTGATCGCCTTGCGTGAGGACAAGTCCAGTTTTACGTAAGGAGAAGAACCACGCACATAGACAGTGGTACGTGCCAGTTCGGGCTATACACAAGGAGGTCGCAAGGAAGGGAAAGGGTCTTCGCCTGGCGGATGTAAGTGCCTTCGCAGCGTTTAAAGTTAATAACGGGAGGACTAGGGCTGAGGCGAACAGTACGAAGGATCTTCAATCGTTGCCTCTAAGCCATTCCACGCGTTATTCCTTAGGGCTGTAGGGCGGGCAGCAGGGTTGAGTGTCGTTCTGGTTCCGATTAACACGAGCGAGACCATGTGCCTTTTCGCTCCCTACAATTTTTTGGTGTCCTGGGACGCTCCCAGAAGGACGTGCAGGTGACTGTGGAAAGGCCATGTAGCATATCACATTACGGTAAATGTGCGCAAATACCGACTTGGTTGCAAATTATCGGAGGCCTCCTTTATCGTCCGTGCGTATGGTAATATGGGGCCGAATTCTCTAAAAAACGGGCGTCGTTTTGAAACGACGGGGTAGCGCCATGCACATGCATGTGTTTCGGACTTGGGGCCGTCGCTTTGGGGTTCTCTGCAGGGAGGGAGCCGCAGAAAAGCGCTGTGGCAAGGGCGCGAAGCGACAAGTGAAACGACGGGGGGGCAGTGGGTGTCGCTTCGCGCCCTTGCCACAGCGCTTTTCTGCGGCTTACTCCCCTGCAGAGAACCCCAAAGCGAGGGCCCCAAGTCCAGAACACATGCATTTGCATGGCGCTACCCCGTCGTTTCAAAACGACGCCCGTTTTTTAGAGAATTCGGCCTATGGTCATTTTAGTGGTACCGCAGCATGATCGAATTGGCAATGGCTTGTAAATGAACAGCTATTGAACATCCTGGCTGACTATGGGTTTTCTACCTCTCAGTTTTCTCCTCTGCCAAAAGAGCTTGCACTATGGGACACAAATTCTTGACTAACAGTCAAGCCCATCCCACATCACATGGACCCGTCCTCAGACCGAGCAGGCGCCGAAGCAGAGCTCTCCGTCATTCCAACCCATCACGTGACACATTTTACACAGACGCCACGTTTCCAGACAACATATCCGATGTCAGTCGAACTCAGGTTGCGGCCCTCGGTTGACTTCATAGCCAGCGCTGTTGTGTAGGGATGTGTGCGGCTACTTCCTCCTCAAGGGTATTGTGGGTGGCACTGTAGGCCAGGCCAGAGGTTGGGATGAACATCGGCACTCCGACTTCCGTTCGCGGGCATTTTACGAGGGCGATCTCCAATTTCTTTTATCAAGTTTTCTTAAGTTTATGATAGCGAGGGGAGAACAAAACTCCAGAAAAGATTGTTACTTGCACTATCTTGAGAAGGTACTGTTGCAGCGGAGAACTTGGCGAAGCATGTTATTGAGTAGGTTAATCTGCGTATTGATTGCTTTGGCCCACGCTGTGCTCTTGGCATTTGGTTGCCTAGGATGCGGATGTGTGGAGGACGGAAGATAGGGCGGCCGTTGACCGTTAAGGATAATAAGGGAACGATGGGCGTCTGTTTCTTGCTCGTATGCAGAACAACGACGTAATCTGATCCTAAGGCAGCCTTTCAAGTTCGCGGATCATGCGTCACCTTGAATTATATCCAAGCCACCCTGGAGGGTACGTTCCTGTGTACTTGGACTCCCGAAGAAGCTCGAAATTGGGATATCGCCGGTGTAAATAGCATGGTAGAGATCAGGAACCAAAGATAATCTATAGGGTATGTTTTTCCATGGTGAGATTAAACGGGGCGGGCAATAGAATTGAGCTTTAAGGCGTACCACGGCTTATGGGGCTACTTTTGTCTTAACGCTTGATTTAAATTAGATACCTTGGCTTCTAAGGCGTTTTAAATAAGGAGCGCTGGTGCCGAATGGTTCACTTTGTGTGGACCAATGTACCCTACATATCTTCGCAATATTGTGAATTTATATGCGCGATGCTTGTAAAGGTTTTCGACTATAATTTCGGAAACTTTACTTATTATATGAAGATTTCTTAAGAGACTCTGAGCACTAGGTTGTCAGATTTTAATCTTAATGAAGTTGATAGTGTCGCCAGGTAAATAGCTATGCACAAAGCAACAGGAAGTACCTGCAACAAAACTCAACGACCATAGAAAAACAGAGCGGCACTTTAGCGGCATGCGCAATGTACCTTCCCGCCATCCCTCGCGTCAAGGAATACCAATACCAACAACAAGATCCGAGACGTTAGCTCTTTCGTCAGTTGGCAAAACTTTCTTCAACCAATCTGGCTTAGCGTGACCTTTTCGCAACCTTGTATGACTTCATGTTTTCGGTTGAACGTTTCAGCTTTACAGGAAACCCCTTATAAGCTATTCTGTTATATTCTTTTGTATAGTCATACTCGTCGTCACAAATTCTTGTGACAAGTGTTTTTACTTCTGCGTCGTGTTTGGAAAAAGTTAGCTCTCATGAAAAAAAAAAAAAGAACATTAAATATGATTGTGAGTCTTTCTATTCGGTCTGCTTGCTTCGCTCCCACTTCCTTTATGCTATATTTAAGATTGTCACTAATTTTCTCGACAAAACAAATTTGAACGAACCAATGTTTTCTAGAAGACGATAATGGTAACATTTTATTCTAATTGTTGCGAGCAAGAGTAGCATGGTCGGAATGGGCCGTGGTTGGTGCGTGCCGGGGCAGTCATGATGACGAAGTTGAAGAATAAAACTTTATGTACAAGTATATATATCTCGGTATCAGAGAAGAGGCAGTGCGCTCCTGCGCGCGAGAGATTAAATTGGCACGTTTGGTCCATTCCGTTCCTCCCTTTTTCTCGACTGACGTCAGGACGCACCAATCACAAAATTCATGGCGCTGATAGAGCGCCCTCACACACGCACACACGCACGCACGCACACGCACACGCACACCCACACACACACACACACACACACATCCACACGCACACGCACACGCACACACACACACACACACGCACACGCACACGCACACACACACACACACACACACACGCGCGCGCACACGCACACGCACGCACGCACGCACGCACACACACGCACACACACACACACACACACACACACACACACACACACACACACACACACACACACACACAGGAGAGCGTTAGGAGAGCTTGCACAGGAGAGAGTTAGGTTGCCTCCGCCATGGCAATACGCCGTGAATCGGCGCACCCTGTGTCCTGGTGATGTTGCACCACTGGGAAGACGTCTTGCATTCCTCTGTCGCAATATTGGTCGAGTGGCTCGTTGAGGACGTCTCCAGCGTCGTCAAACACGCCACAAAAGGGCATGGGAATGATGCGAAGGCACGCCGCCGAAGCTTGCAGTGCGGGGCGCCAAGCGATGCTATTGTCAGCACCGCCGCTGGCCGGTTGCCGCTGGAGGGGCCACGACGTCGCTGAAAGGGGTATTGTACAGTAGAAGCATAGTTCGCCGTTGTGGACACGACGGGTCGTCGAACGCCTATTAGGGAAGACCCAAAGCAGGTTTGTGGTGGTTCACCCGAGCGCAGAAGACGGGTTGCGTAACAGCATCGCAACAAGGGACACACATGTACACTGCCCAAGACATCTCCGGGTACCGCCCTAATTCAACTATCGATTGGCCACGCATTACCCCAACGATGGTGCATAAATTTCTCAACGTAAATGCACCACGAAAGACAGAGAGAGAGAGAGAGAGAGAGAGAGAGAGAAACGTTACTTGAAAGTACAGTAAAAGGGTGGGATGACCTCCGTCAGTGGCCCTCTCTCCCACTGAACGTCACACCTTATTGCCTTGTTAACGAAAACTCCTGTTCAAGCCCGCAAAAAATGTTCGTTCTCGTTTTTCTCTCCGTAATTGTACAATGTAAAAGTACGTAATCTAGAACAGTGTCTGCTTACTCAACTAAACCCTTTGTTTATCTTAAAACAAGAGATCGTGTGCTTTTTGTGGGCTTCACAGATCAGATGGGGGTTTTATGCCTTCCGCGTATTTTGTGTCGGCCAGCAGAACGAGAAGCTCTATATTTCGTAGTTTTTGCTCCTTTTCAACCGTATTTTTCTTTCTCTCTAATGAATAAACAAAAAAATTGTTTTCTGTAACTTGGATCCTTCACAGTGTGGCCATTATATGGACGACAGCTTGGCCTCAGCAAGCGCAGCACTTTGAGAAATATATACCCAACCATGGATAAGTAGAGAGCGAAACAGAGAGAGGGAGAGGGGAAAGAATTAGAAGATATTGTGATTAACAGCAAAAAAAACGACCATCAGAATGGGAAACCGTACCCTACTGTTCTTGAAGAGATTAGAATTTCATGGTGGCGGTGGTCAGAACAGACGGAGGGGAAAACCTAGGTAGCGGAGGGTGGCCATGAGCGCCATCTTAGCTTCTTTTCTGAGGAGGCTGGTTCATGCAAATGACGGTGGGACACCCTGTTCTTTGTCGTGTTGCGTGCTTCTTTCTTTTTTTGAGCATGTCCGAAGAATTCAGGTGATGGAAAGGTTCCCCGTTTAGCAATTCTAATGGACGGTTGCCTTGTCAACAAGGGGGGACGCGACGCAGACGTGATGGACACGAGTTTCTTATGGCTTGTTTTTTGTTTGTTTGTTTCTGCTTATTTCCGAAACTGAAACAAAAAGTCGTTACGAAAGCACTGGACGACGTGTTCGGTGGAGCGACAAAGATGACATTTGTTTCTTTATTGTGGGTATAGGAACAGAACCAGCAGAAATTGTGTTGAAACTTTTCCGCCCTGATAGGAGAAAATTCGAGAGTTATGTGATCCCCATCTGTTAGGTTACTCCCTCCTCTTGCTATACAAGACCGCTAGCTTTGATTCAAATGTTTCAAGATTTACCCACTCCCTCCTTCCAAAATATCTAGTCATTACCATGACGGCTCTATGTCATTCTATGAGCACGCGTCTATAAAGAGAAATGAGAGTGACATTATTCTTTTCGTCAAGACCCTAAAAAGTAGGAACACCACCTTAGTCGCATGACAACCCAGGACAATAGTGGAGTTAGTGCTAAGGGATCAGGTTTGAGACTGTGGTAGCGCAAATAAATTAAAAGCTGAAAAAAAGTTGACGAGGCCGGAATTTCGGCTAATACGGAGCAAAAATTTCACTTAGGAGTTATGGAATAAGCTGAATGTTTCCCTCAGAAAGTTGCCTACCAATAGTTTTGAAGTGAAGCTGTATTGTTCTCACTGATGGCGTTGTACGCCAATACGCCCTGCTGGAAAGCCAACTTTCTCTGACGGTGATGGTGAATAATCGCCAGTGAAGCGAAAGAAAAAAATATCAACTGCCCCTCCGCTTAACGACAACCATGAGAAGACGCGAAGCTTTAGTCGTTGAGTTTGTCATTTGATCGTTGAGTTTTGTCACGACGATTGTTGAACGCTAAGCTTTCTCGTGAAGAATTTTTCGCTTGGCCAATCCACAAGTAAACTGGTACGTACATCCAGAGTAACACATACTCGACGTGGAGGATTGGTTACCGTAATCGGATGACCGCGTGTGGTTCGTTCAGAGGAGGAACAGGCTGTCTTTACGCAACGTCAGCGCAAGCCGGCAGCCAGCGCACCCGTGCTCTTAGGGAGTATCCGCAGTTTCGTTTCGCCGAAGCGGTAGAGGCCAAGCAACTCCGAGAAAATCTTGAGGTTCGCAAGCACGATAATTAACTTCGACTGCTCCGCTACAAGAGACGCAACGGTGAACCATCTGATGATGCGACGCCCAGCACCAGCTCGAATACAGCATCGGCATCGTTGTCATCGTAGACAAAGAGGTACCCGAAGAAGACCTTTGCAGGAGCTACAAGTAACCAAGTTGTCGATTGTCAACAACTACGTCAAGAACCAAGTTGCCAAATTGTCAACAACTAACCAAGTTGTCAATTCCTCTGACGACTAAAAGGGGAAGAATTAGAGTGATCATCACTATTGATGCACTCAGTTATACAGTGGACGACAAATAGGACGAAATTCAGCGAACAAATCGCGCATTAGCCATTCGTTGTAGCCTAACAAACTACGCGACAAGAATGTTGTCCTTCTTATAAGCCCATTTGTCTCTCACCTTCCGTTAATATGATTAGGAAAATGGCTAGAGAGAGGGATGCTGGCAAAAGTGATTATTATGATAATAATAAACACAGGACGAATACCAGGAAGAACAATAATATAAAATCCACAAGATCATGTCGGAGAAGAAACACGTCTATGAGTTGTGTCCCGGGCATAGTTATCCGCTTGAATGGGTTTAAGGTATCTTTCATAAATAAAAGGCGAAGTTAAGTGTAGAGCCCCCGCTTTTTACTTACTGTTTAACACGTCGAAAGTTTACATTTACAGCTAATGTTGCAATTCCATCCTGATAATTTCTGGGCTGAAGGTTTTCCCACCAGCGTTTTTGCTGGTAACCTACTGACCACCATCAGCGTGTTAAGCTCGCTTCTGGCGCTTAAAACGAGTATTGACTTAAGCGCGCCACTTGCCAGCCCAACTCAATGACCTTTACGTTAAAGAAGGACGCGAGGAAGAAATGCCGGTCGACCTCTACAGTACACATAAGGTCACCGCGAATAATCCAACTCCAAGACCGCCTCTAGGTAAACCACGTGTCTTTTGGGAGGTCAAACAGCGCGTGTTATCTCAGACACCCAATCACTTTCACTGGCCGTCCTCGCCGACTTTGGACCTATACAACACAAACGTACCACCACAGTCCACATTGTGCGCTGTCGGCTAAACCTAGCAGCGAAGACTTTCCCTAATTTACTGCCATGGACCAACAAGCCGTGGTCGCGCGTGAGTGTACATCCAGTAGCAGCCTAAATCCCAGGAAGTGTAGGATCAGCCATCATCTGCAACGTATGAATATGTCTTAGGCTTCACTTAGTATTCACTGTAGTATTTTAGTACCACATTAGTCGAGAAGCCCGTAATTCGAGGTATTAAAAAGCACATGCAGACGAAGAGATGTTATGGAAGGAAGGCAGCACTTAAGCTCCACCTTTCTCGTAACAGTGTGAGTGCATTAACGTAGATCACGCCCAGTCTCGCTATTCTCGGTGAAAAAAAAGCCGGGAGAAAAATGGGCGCCCCGCCAGTAGTAGTAGTAGTGCCACTTTATTTTACACTGGGTTCAGGGTAGGGCGATGGCGGAGGCCCAAAGGGCCCCCGCGACGTCCAGGGCTCTGTCCGTGACGGCTTCTTGCGTTGCGTGGTCAGAGCTCCCCAGAGCCTGCTCCCAGTGAGAAGAGGAGGGGAAAGGGGGGAAGGGGCCGCGCGGACACTCACAGAGCGAGTGGAAGAGAGTGTCCAGCGCGCCACATGAGGGGCAGTGAGGGGAGGTGAATTGGTGTGGGTGAGTGTGCACAAGGAGAGTGCGGTGTGGGAAAGTGTGGGTTTGTAAGAGCCGCCACATGTGCGCTGCCGGCGGAGTAAGTGAAGGGTGCGGGGGAGGTAGGTTCCTGCGGAGGAGGCGGTAATGTTGAGTTATGTCCCTGTACGTAAGTAGGTACGCGTGGGACATTTCGGGGATGCCGTGTGTAGGCGTAAAAGAAACGGGAGCCCGGGATATCAAAGCTCGGGCGTGTTGGTGTGCCGTCTCATTACAACCTACGCCGGTGTGGGCCGGAGTCCACAGCAGCATCACGGGGTGGGCAGGGGGATTCTGAAGAAGAATTTTGAGGGCAGCTGTGGAAATGACGCCCTTTGTGTAATTTCGTATGGCAGTTTGGTAGTCAGATAAAATGATCTGGGGGGTAGGTAATTGAGTTAGGGCAAGGGCAATGGCTGCCTCTTCCGCAGTTACCGAGGAGGTGGTGGCGACTGTAGCTGAAGCCTGAGGGATTGTTGGAGAAGCGCCTACTACAGCGAGTGCGAAGGCAGGATGGGTGGGGTAGGCCGCTGCGTCTACGTAGAGAGTATGCTCAGAGGAAGGGTAGCGGGAGAGGTGTGCTTGGGCTCGGGCTAGACGGCGTCCGCGGTGGTAAGCTGGATGCATATTTCGCGGGATCGGCTTAATTTGGAGACGCCCGCGGAGAAGCTGTGGGATGTGCGCTGGAGGATCTAGTATAAGCGGGGGGTTGGCATGAATTCGGTCGAGGATATGCCGACCAGCCGGGGTCTGGGAAAGGCGCGTAAGCTGGGCCAGGCGATGGGCTTCGATTAGTTCGTCTATGGTATTATGTATACCAAGCGCGAGGAGTCGTTGGGTGGGTGCGTGGGGGGGGCAGTAGCAGCACGGAGCGATAGGCTCTCCGAAGTAAGGCATCGAGGGAGGTACGTTGAGAGGGGGTGAGCTGTGCGTACGGGAGGTGATAGCAAAAACGGCTCACCAGGAAGCACTGCACAATTCGCAGCCGTTCTAATTCCGTTAGCCCATGTTTCCTAGACGTGATACGTTTAATGAGACCAATAGTCTGGATGGTGTGAGTGCGCAAAAGATGTATGGTGTCTGTGCTGCTCCTGTTGGCTTGGAGATGCATGCCGAGAAGGCGAAGCTGGGAGACCCGGGGAATTGGTTGTCCGTCCAGCATTACCTGAATGGTGGTCAGGGGAGTGGGTCTAATTCTAGGTGGAGGGAGGAGTAGGAGTGCTGATTTAGACGCCGAGCAAGTCAAGCCTGCTTGTGCAGCAAGACGGGAGACTGTGGCAGCCCCTGCTGAGAGTGTGGCCTCTATGTGGGCGTCGCTGCCTTGCGTGACCCAAAGTGTAATGTCGTCCGCGTATATTGTCGAGTGGAGGGACGGTATATTTTCTAGAGCATTCGCGAGAGGGAGCATGGAGAGATTGAATAGTAGAGGCGAAAGAACGGCCCCTTGGGGGGTGCCTCTGTTGGGCATGTCGAAAATGTTTGATTTGACGGTGCCCAGTCGGAGTGGCGGTGCGATCGGTGAGGAAATTGCGTATGTAGGTGTATGTTCGATCGCCTAGGTGCAGTGTGTTGATGGAGCTAAGAATGGCGGAGTGCCCTACCTGATCAAATGCCTTATGGAGATCTAAGGCGAGGATCGCCGCATAGTCTCTGGTGGGGGGGTGTTGTAGAATATCATGGTGGATTTGCAGAAGGGCGTCCTGTGTGGACAGTCCGGGGCGGAAGCCTATGAGGTTGGGGGGAAAGAGGGAATGTTCTTCAAGGTGTGCGGATAGCCGATTATAAATGACGTGTTCGAAAAGTTTTCCGAGGCAGGAGGTGAGCGAGATGGGTCGTAGATTGGGCAGTGCGAGAGGTTTGGCTGGCTTGGGAATCAAAGTGATATCGGAGTGTTTCCAACTACGAGGTAGTGTACCAGCGTTCCAGTGTGCATTGAAGAATTGGGTGAGGTGGTCTATAGATGTGTCATCCAGATGGCGAAGAATTTTATTCGAGATTTTGTCCGGGCCGGGAGCCCGTGTGGCCTTCGTACGGGTCGAGATTAACGGGAAGCCCATCACGCTCACTAGGCGTGACAGGGCAAAAACCCGTGAAGCGGTGCTGCATGGGGATTTAATGGAAACGGTGAGCTGGCCACGTGGCGTACAAAGGGAACTGCTTGGGTTGCCTTGAAAAGGAAAACATTATGTTCCACCGTTCTAGCGAGCCCGTTCTACCACGCGGATGTACTTGGAACCAGAGCTCTTCGATGCGAAACTCTGCCTCAAAAAACAGCCCGTACTTGCCCCCCCCCCCCTGCTTTGGATCGTGCGTATGGTGGCGCTACCACGGCCACCACTGAAAACAAACTAATTATTCAAACTGACAATTTAACGTTAAATTTTGTTTTAAACGTGCATAATCTTTATTTTTGTAATTTCTAAGTTATTTATTGCTTCATTATTTGCGTTTTTTTTTTGTTGCGATTGTTTCTGCGTCAGCGCAACTGCTTCGACCGATTGGCACTTGTGCGGCCACTCCGGCACAACACAGGTCCGACCTGAACTACTAAATTTGCAGTTGTCGCTCTTGCGCGCTATGCCACAAATTATCCAGTAGCTGATCAAGCGGCTCTAAATAGTCCTTTCAAGCTTGCGTAAAGCCGTGGAAGTGAATTTTTAACTCTTTCTTTGCCGTCGAAAGACCGCTGATGACGCGCAGCAGACGACAATGCACAGGCGATAACGCATTTCGGTGACCACACGGCTGCTTTTTTTTTTTGCTACTCTTAGTTTGAATGCGTATAAAACACTTGCGAGGCTGAGCACGTTGGGCTTCTTCGGGGCTACAAATTTACGTAAGCACCCAAATACCATTTTTTGACCAGGTCGGCGAGCGGCGGACGGCGTTGTATAGTTTATTTTGTCGCCATCAGATGGCGCCACTGTGCGGGAAGATCCAAAACAGTGGGCCAATCGTAGGGCCACTTTTTGATGCATGGGGCCTATGAGGAGTTTCGCAACTCCTACATTAAGTAACTCTGCCTGGAACAGAGGTGAGATTGGACGTGGCTTGTCTAAAGTAATGAGGACAGCGTTGCACGTACGGAATTGAAGGGTCCAGAGTGGAGACGTGAGCAGTTAAAAAAAAGCAATAAGGAAAAGGCAGGATTTTTATTTTTCCTTTTTTAACCTGTGTAACGATGAAAATAACAAACAGTGCTTCTCCAGGAAATTCGTTGTGATGCGACCCGTCTGGAGTGGGGAAACCGCTTTCTGAAATCATTGCCTTGAAGTGTAATCCTGCGGAGATTTGTAGACCGGACGCTCTACAGGGTCTTTCGTAGTGTAGCATAAAACAGTTATATTCTTTTCAGTGCCAACAGAAAAATTCATCGGTCACTTCAGTTTTTTAAGTAATTCAAAGGTGGAAGCGAGCGATTATACTTCTTCATTACTGCATCGTGTTTGCATTTCCGTCCCATTCACACGTCATGCGGCGTTCCACCTCGGCTCGGTACAGGGTTAGTGCGGTAGTTACCACACTTCCCTGCGGCTCTGGCGACCTGGGTTCAAATCCCATTGGAATTAAGATATGTTTTTGTATATATTTCATTCACATATTTTCTTTTTGCCGTGGCCGTAATTTGGTTTCATTCATGCAGTCGCCAGCAGCTGCGGTCACTTTTCACGTTTGGTGAGACACCTGAGGCTTCCGCTTTAAGAAGTATTTTGAAATTTTATTGATGTGTGGGGAATCGTCTGTTTTGTAGTTTTTTATATTTTTCTTGAAAAAACATGAAAAAAGCCTGTTTTTTTTTGTGCCTCTCAAAATGTCAGGAAAACTTACATGTCTTGCCCACAGCTGGTGCGGTGGTTCCCAATGCGGCTGTTCTGGGCCCGTTATACTACTGTCGCTGTACGTTTTTATGGAAAGAGGAGGAGGAGGAGGACAGCGCGCCGAGACGTTGCTGAGGCATGAACGTGTTGTCTACTTTCGACTGAAACAAGAAGGGTATGGGGAAAAAAAGAGATGGAAGACAGTTTGGCGTACGCTAAATGCACGCAATGTGAAATCCCATTCTTGACAACAAAAATACGCACAAAGAAAAGGTTGCAGTAAACGATGACTATGTCGTTAACTTCTTATATAACAAGTATGCCTACAAACTCATTTTGTTTTTGAATAACATAAAAACTATAATGATTGCTGGAGGGAAAATTACCCAATATGTGTAACTATTTAACGAGGTCAAGTACGAACGAAGAGCGTTCTTTTTGGGTAGGTACAGAGGGCTAGGGGCACTAACCCCAATTTTTCTGATGCTGACGACGGTAATCAGTGACGATTATCATTCATACTACTAAGTAATACCATTCCTTGCTACTAATATTAGTAAAATTTTAAAGCTATAACAAATTAGTGGAGTTATTTTACGTAGGATAGACACCACCTTTCCGATGTCTGTTTGGCCATTCTATGACAACGTAAACATTCTCTACTATTTCATTCTACTGATTGGTGTTAAGCCAAACGACGAGATAAAACCCAAGTTTTCAAGTACAATATAATGTTATGATTCATTTGCGTACACTTTGATGTCCACCCTTTGCATTCCGACGAATCTCAGTGCTATCAAGGGATTCACTCATGCCCAACCCTATATGAAAATAAGTAATCAATGATGTTAGAGATGTTTCAATAGAACTATCAACTCTCATGTTTTTTTTTACTAACAAGTGCAGAAACGTTCATCGGGACAACAACTAAAGGAAATTTTGCAACGAAATAGTTTTTCCTGCTGAATATTACCTGAATTTTACAAAATATAAAAAAATGGCTGAGAATTACGATACTCCCTAGAACAAAATTTGGGGCAGCGCTAACTGCAGATTTTTCTCGGTGATGGTGCATAGCTGCTGCTTTGGAAACGCACCTATGGACTATGGTGAGCCTCTACTCAGGCGGTTCGTTTAGCTGCACCGGCAGTCCAAGTGATTGTGTCATCAGCGAATCCGCGAAGGCGGTAGCCTTTGTGCCGTTATACCGTAGGGGTCCCGCTGCGGGCATGACTCGTGCGGCACCCTCGACATTCCGCATTCTTCCTCACACTTTCACCGTACTCTCTTCCTCCGCTTTCCTCTTCGCTCTATCTTAGGGACGTCCCCCTCACCCTCTTCGTTACAACGAAATCGACGGCTAGGGACGCCGCGAAACCGCTGGAGCGGGTGCTTAAAAGAGCTGCGCTCTAAAATTTTTTTTTGAAAGTAATACATTTCAGTCAGGCGTTATGGTTCAGGAACCGGGCCGCATTCCTCGAACATTCAGCTTGGTCAGGCAGGCCAGCCATGGAGCTTGCGATTGCGCATCAAGGGTGGTGGTTGGTGACCCCCAGCGTTGACGTCACGCACAGCGACTCTGGTAAGCTCGCGAGCAAAGACACCTCGCTGCCTTCTGCGGTGATGTGGCAAGAAAACGTTTAGGAAATGGGCAGAGCTGCATCCGGAGAGAACCAGTCCGTCAGAGTGACTGGCAGAGGGCAAAGTGAATGAGGGAAAAGAAGCCCCTCTTGTGCGAACAGCGAAGCCGGGGAAATTTCCTTAGCGGATCATTAGTGTTACATCATATGGCGGCGGTTCCTCCCATGCAAAGCTTCGGTAGTTTCCGGAACCCAAGGACAGCCGTCAAAGAGACGTCATATTTGGGGGCCAAGGAAAAGCTAGGCTATGTGGCAAGAGGACTGTCTGTCACTATCTTCTTATCGCATTTGAAGAGACGCGTTCTTGTGCGGTAGAGAGACTAAGCGGGATGAGAGTTTCCCGAAAAATAAAATAACGTAAGGGGCACCAAGCGGAGCTCAGAGCCGATAACATTGCTGACGTGCACGTGATCGCATTTCAAAATTAGGTACGTCTCCGTTGGTATGTCGCATGGAATCCGATCCCTTCTTCCTTTAGAGACAGTGAAGGTCGGCTGTCAAGACCTTGGCTGCTAAGAACAGGTAGGTTTTGATTGACGTAGGTCTTTTAACGACCGTCAGAAGTTATATTAATGCCCAAAGGATCGCTCCCTCAGGTACCGGAGCAGCCATTAAACTTTGGTGAAATTACTAGTAAAGATGGATAGAGGGGAGCATGAAAGGTGAGCCATATCGTACACATGGTGTTAATCTACGCGCAAAATTAATATTATTAACGTGTGCCCTTGCCATGCTATCTTCATTTCTTTTGCTACCATGATTTTTATTTCTGAATAGTTTCGTTGAATAAAACAGCACTTCTATATACGGAATGCTGACAATAGTACGAAAGCGGCAGTTACGAAATAATAGTTAACGAGAAGTTCCAGGAACGTTTGCGGGATTTAACACTATTGACCTCGTGTGCTTCTCCCACACGCATGAAGCTGCCCAAGCTGTGACGAAACAACTCCATGCTTTAATTGCACACTTTTCCCTAAAAAGCGGTCTAGCGCGAGCAGTCTAGAGTCGTGAGCCTGCTCTCCTCACCCCACGCGGCCTCTTCAGCATTGTTAAGGAGCCCACCTGTTTTGGGTCGAACTGTACGCATTTAAGATGTCCCAAGTTACAACCCCCCCCCCCTTCTATTTCCCCTTCCCCCACTTGACGTAGAGTCTTCCTGCCACAATAAAGGCTACCTCCTCCTCCTCCTCCATTAAATTTAGAGGGCCCTAACAAATACCTCGTGCTATGATCCAAATTTCTACCTGGTAAGTTTCCGTAAAGCCACGTTCTCGCCATAATCGAGCTGCGGCAGGGAAAAACTGCGTGATAACTAGACCGGGATATTGCAAAACTGAGTTTAGATACGGGATAACACTTCGATGCATCTCACGAAAAAGGAAGAAACAAACTGAGGGTGAACGGGAAGAAACTGCGCGGGTTATTACTTTCGAAATTCGGGCAGCATGACTCACTTACCTTATGTAACTGGGAAGTAACTCGGGTAAATGATTGCGAAGGCTAGTTTCGGGCAAACAGAAAGTCCGATGCTATTGCATTATCAACTGCCTGTGAAGCGAAGTGGTGCGAATTTAGAATGCCATAAATAAAACACTATGCGTCACACTACATTACATAATCTTGCAGCCATATTTGTTTGTTTATTTTACCATTACCAGTTATGGCACGTCTCAACGCGATGTTGCAAGAAAGCTACAGCGCGCGAGTCAAGAAAAAAAATTCATCTTCGAAAGTTGGTTGCATAAGGGGAACGGTGAGCGGGACAGCATTTCCACAAACTTTTCACGGGCATACTTTGTGGTTTTTGTCTATGCAGAAAAAGCTGCACCTACGCCAAACCCCATTTAACTGCTGAACTGACATCGTGTTATGAGACCCCTTTATATTTTGTAACATAGTCATTTTTGAACGATCTATATAAGTGTTACTTTTATTGGACTTCGACGAGCTCTTAACCGTGCACGCAGAACCTCTAACGAGAAAGTTTTCAATTCTGACCGGCACACCGGACATGCTTTGTGACTTCATGGTGCAACTTCTAAGAGCTTCATTGAAAGCAGTGCTTTAGGCGTTGCTTCTTTTGTAGTCAGCTTCGTGTTCTTGACATTTTATTTCTCCACATGAATCATGCGCTACGAAGTACAGGAACCCAGTGCACGTTTGTTCGAAACAGAGAATGTTCAGAAAGAAGTCATAAGTGGCAGCAACTGCTGATACCAGTTTTAAGACTTGCACACTCGTCCGAAAAGCGGGCTTGAAAGGGAAGCACGAACGGGTTTTAACTGCACTAAACGCGGCAAGGGATGTTATAACAAACTGGTCGTCTACGGGTGTCACCGTGCCACCTTTACTGCGTAGGTCGATGGAAAAGTAACAAAACAGATTGCAGAGACATCCGCCTCTAGCGAACGAGGTCGGCACAGTTAATATCCGGACCTCGATGTATCTGTCCGAGCGCACCGTCTCCCCACCTCCACCTCCTCCCTTCCTCGTCCCGCAGGCCTGTGCGCCAACTATGTGCGGGCAGAGCAAAGATAACAGGCACACCGGAACAGCCATCGAAGGAAGGGTAAGCTAGGGAACCGCCAATGAGCCGTCTATGAGCCCATACAACAGACGACACATAAAAGACAAAAAAGTAACCAGGACGGAAAGCATAAAAAGCAAGATGGACGAGCAACGGTGCAGATGACAGAAAAAATTGAGCGGAAGCAGACGACCTTTTTGTAGGCAGCGAGAACCTATAGCAGACACTATTTTATCAATACTGCCACGTTTGAAAGGCCGAAGAAAATGCGCGGAGAAAAGTAAACAAAACGGGAGAATAGCAACACTCTGGAAAAGAAACACCCACGCATACTTTCAGACGAGACCGTGCTCGAACATGTAGGTCAACGAAATGAAACGAAATGAAATGAACTGAACGGAGTCCCATTCGCTGAACTGTCCCTACCGCGCTACCTTTTCAAACACTTTATGCTCCGTTGCCATGAAAACAGGATGCTTACTTCACCCTTGCTGGAGCAGCTAACAATGGAAAATTTTCTCGCTTGTTAGCAATGACACCCCTCGCCCACAGGTTACCGAAAACTTCCCTGTCGCCGTGCTAAGTGACAGTTTCTGTTATTTCCACGTGCTTCTTCGTCGCGCGACGCTCTTCAAAGCAATTGGCATTGTTTTGGAACGTTGCAGTCTAGAAGAACGCTATGGGCAAAAGAAGAGGCTCAATACCAGTTCGGCACCTGTTTTTTACTAAGAACTTTTAGAGTGTAGAAATTGTAGAAAAGGAAGACGACGGGTCGGCGGCCGTATCGCGCGGCACGATATAGGCACGGGCATTAGTGCTCCGATGACATCGAAAAAAATTGCAGTGGCTTAGCTAGGGTATTCCAGGATATACGTAGCGTGAGCTAATATTCAGCTAGTTATTCTTAGGCTTCCTGGTTGTCTAGGGTTAGCTTATTTTCATGCTTAATGCTGTTAAAACGATTTCCAATCCAATCGAGTCCAGTCCAGTCCAGTTCAGTCACTGCGCCTCGCGCATGCGCAGCATGGCTCTCTAGGAGCCACGCGAAACGGCTATCAAGCGGCTCCGGCGCAGCGTCAGACTTAGATACTGCGCAACGTGGACGCACAGCTGGGCACACGCATGCGCCAATGCGTCTGCCGCGGCTATGACGTCACTCCTCTGGAATGCGCAGACCGGCGAATGTGCAGACCCAATTCTCTACGTAGCCGTACTCCAATTGGATTGATTTCCAATCCAATCCAATGCATTATAATTTAATCCAATCCAATCCAATCCAAACTCAATCTAATCTAATCCAATCCAATGCTTCTCGCGCTTGCGCAGCACGGCCCTTCAACGTCCGCGCGAAACTGCTCAACCTCAGCCAGTGTAGCTTACGCTACAATAAAGGAGCCCGGGTCGCTCTGTCTAGGGCTCTGGGTCTTGACTCGCGCTAGCTTGCGCGACATCTTTGGTCCCGAAACCCGGGACGCTGAAGTGACGTCCGTTGCAGGTACTGCAGATCAGGTTGCGCGACGCTCCTTCAGCATGCAAGGGTCAATCGAGATTCATGCCTTTCGCGAGGCGAGCCCTAGAGCTTACGATTTTGCTGTCTACGTTCGTAAACGAAGCGCCAGTGGAATCTATAACACGACACTGCTGATAAGCAAGAGCCGAGTCGCTGAGCTCAAGCCCGTATCTCTTCCCCGGCTAGAGCTGCTTGCTTGCGTCATTGGAGCACGACTTGCACGTTACGCCAAGACTATCAAAATTCTGGAAGACTCTCCCGAGACTTTGTGGACGGGCTCCCTTGTCACGCTACATTGGATCACTAGCCCCTACGCAAAACGAGACGTGTATTCGTGGAGCACTGCGTGGCTGAGATTCGGCGACTAACAGCATCTACAGAATGGAAGCATTGCAGCGGGAAGGACAACCCGGCGGATTTAGTCACACGAGGTGTATCAGCAGCGTTCTTCTTCCCTCACAACAGTGGTGGCAGGGACCGTCGTGGCTCGCAGGTTCACATGACGGGTTGCCGGACATGCATACAAATGATGTTTACACAAGGGAACTCGAAGAGTCTCACGAAACATCGGTTTGCGCTTGCGAGGTCAACAGCAACGAACAGTTATTGACGGTAGAGAACTACACCACGCTTAGGCGCCTTCTGCGAGTCAGTGCCTGGATTCGACGTTTTGCGCATAACGCCCGGTAGCGAGGTTCATTAGTAAATGGCCCACTCATGGCAGCAGAAATAATGGAAGCTAAACGCCACTGGTTGTGGCACGTCCTGCGGCAGTCATTCAACCCCGAAGTACGAGCCCTTTCTGCTGGCCAGCCCGCCCCACATTTTCATCGGTGCTTCGACTTTCCCCATTTGTGGATGCCGATGGCCTGATCCGCGTAAGAGGCCGGTTGAACAGACTCAATGCCGAGCATTGAAGTTTAGCACCCGATCGTGCTGCTTGCTGGGAATAAGCCTGTACCTCCCTCATCATTTTTGCAGCCCATCACCGCACTTCTCACGGTGGAGTTGAAACCATGCTGCGCTGTTGCTCGAGCAATACATTTGTAAATGACTTCAGACATGACAGCGGCCACCACACTACTGGCCTTCCGTCGGTTCGGGTCACGGCGCGTCATGCCGAACACAATCCACTCCGATGACGCACGGTCGTTTCAACGCTGTGCTCGGGCATTTTGAGCGGTTGCATCAGCTCTTCAAGAGAACGCCACTAGGCTCAACGTGCAGTGGAAGTTCATTGTTGAGCAAGCACTTTGGTGAGGTGGCTGGTGGGAACGTCTGATCCGGTACACCAAGGACGTACTGAAGCGTTCTCTAGGGCGAGCGAGCCTCACGGCCGAAGCTCTAACCACTACCCTTTGCGAAGTGGAAGCCGTTACTTACAGCCGACCTCTGACATATATCAAATGCAACTCCGAAGAAGGAGTGCCGCTTACGCCTTCCCACTTCCCGATAGGCGAGCGCGCGCTTTCCATGCCGCAAGAGTTGACGGTGACCGAAACGGCGTCAACCCTAGCTGACCTACGGCTACTAGCACGCTACCATCAAAGGCTGGCGGCAGAGTTGTGGCGAAGGTGAAGAAAGGCGTACTTGCTGTTACTACGTTCAGCTCATAGTCGTCCCCCTACTGCTCTACCGCTACGGAGGGTGGACGACGTCGTGATCGTGCATGACCACAACACTCCGCCAATGCAGTGGAAACTGGGGCGAGTTACGGCGTTGCACCAGGGCGCTGATGCCTTCGCTAGAGCTTGCGCGGTGCGACTAGCAACAGGTCACCTGGTAAATCGTCCAATGCAAAAACAATACTTGCTGTAATCAGCCGCCTGACTTTGGGGCCGCGGGAAGATGTAGAAAAGGAAGACGACGGGTCGGCGGCCGTACCACGTGCCATGATATGGGAACGGGCTGATCATATCAAATAAAGAAGCACGGGTCGCTCTGTCTAGGGCTTTGCGTCTTGACTCGCGCAAGCATCCGCGGCAGAATAAGTATTTCTGTTTTACACAACTAAAAATAAACTTGCAACCCGGTGACATTGAACGGGCGCATCGAATCGGGCAGCCTCGTTCTGATTTTACGCGCCAATTGATAATAAAGTTCCTAAATTTCAAGACGAAGGATTCTCTTCTTAGAAATGCGCATAAACTCAAAAACATTCAACCTAAAATCTGTCTCGAGGAAGATTTCTCCCCTAAAATACAGTTCGCAAGGAAAATGCTCCGTGATTTCGCTAAACAAAGCAAAGAGAAGGATGAGCGCTACAGAATACGGTATAACAAACTGAAGCTTAAAGGACATATACTACTATCATGCGGTTTCTGCAAGAGTAGTTCAGGCAGACCAACCGAAAATGCGCAGCACAGATTGACCAACAGTCCGAGTCAAGCCTAGAAAAACAAAAGTACATAATTTATCCGTTCTTCTCGATAATTTCCATAGCATTACAAATAAAGTTGATTCGTTGCTTTCAGTAGGTCACGCATGCTCCGCTGATATAATTCTAGGCACTGAAACGTGGCTCCGCGAAGACATACCAAATAGTTAATTATTGCTTCCAGATTATTTCACTCTCTTCCGTAAAGATAAAACTTCGTATCGTGGCGGTGGCGTCTTGATGGCAATAAGAAGCTCTTATCCACCTTCCCTTGTTTCCGTTGATACCGCTCTCGAGCTGCTCTGTGTAAAAGAACCAATTAGAAGGCTGCACATGTATAATCGGGGTCTGCTATCGGCCGCCTGACAGCAAACCAGATTTCGCTGATCGCCTGACCCATGTACTAGAATTAATTTATAGCAAATTTCCTCAGTGTGCCTTGCTGCTTGGCGGTGATTTCAATTACCCCTCCATTAACTGGGTCACACCATCATCGCCATAAATATCTGTCGGACATGAGGTATCCCACTTCCTTAGTGCGTTAAAACTGTTTCACCTAACTCAGTTTGTAACTGCACCTACACGGGGCGAACGCATTCTCGACTTAATTTTGACAAATAATCTGACAAACGTTGTGGTCCATGTCCTTGATGAAATTAGTGACCACAGAGTAATACACTGTTACAACCCTCTCCCACTTCTTAATAAGAAAACAAAGCCTAAACGCATACTACACCCGCCGCGGTGGCGCAGAGGCTAAGGCGTTGCGCTGCTGAGCTGGAGGTCGCAGGTTCGATTCCCGGCCGCGGTGGCCGCTTTTCTGATGGAGGCGAAAAGCAAAAACGCCCGTGTGTACGAGATTTCGGCGCACGTTAAAGATCCCCAGGTGTCAAAATTAATTCTTAGCCTTCCACTACGGCGCGCCTCATCGCCTGCGTTGCGTCGGCGCGTTAAACCCTACGATCATCATCACCTAAACGTATACTTAATTACAAAAAAGCAGATTGTGAAAATATGAATGTATGTTAACTGAGCTTCTGAGCTCCTTTTCGAGCGAATTTAATAATCGTACAAGTAATGAAAACTGGACAGTGTTTCGTGACTTCCTTATGAAAATTGAAAATACGTGCATTCCTGTGGTTTCCTTCACATCACAAACAAGTGCTCCTTGGATTACGAAAAAGGTAAGAAAAGAGCGTACAAAAAGGCTTCGCAGAGCAACAGTGACAATACTTGGAATTGGTATAAAGAATTAGCTCGGAAGTCTTAAAAAGCCATTAAAGAAGCTAAGGATTGTTATTTCAACGATATGCTGCCGAATTTGTTAAAATGACCCAAAGAGTTTTGGCGCCTAATTAGCCCTAAACATACGGACAGTGTAATAACACTAAAGGACGCAAAGGGTTGCATCGTACCCACCTCAGAATGTGCCCACGTTTTAAACAATGTTTTCAGTGAAGTTTTCACCGAGGAACCCCCCTTTTATGAGTCCTGTACCGTCGCTCCTACTACAATTACTTACCCAAGCGAGCCCATCATCGTTACTGAAGTTGGTGTATCCCGTGCAATTGATAGACTTCCGCTTCACTCCAGCCCTGGACGTGACGGCATCAGCTCAAAACTGCTAAAATTAACTAGTCACGTATCGTCGTTTTTATTATGCTTAATTTTTCAACAATCACTTGATTCTGGGTGTGTCCCTGACGATTGGAAATCTGGTCATGTCAAACGCATTTATAAATCTGGTGAACCCTCATGTTCAAAAAACTACCACCCGATATCCCTCACATCAGTTTGTGGTAAGGCACTGAAAAAAACTTGGCTTTCTAAAGCGCCGTTTATATCTCGCGAACCACTAGTCCTCGCGCATACATTTCCCTCATCCGTGCAACCCTCGATTATGCTTCTATTATTTGGAACCCTCACACAGCTATTCTGTCCGACTGTATCGAATCCATTCAAAATAAGTCTGCCCGCTTCATTCTGCGCTCGCACTCACCATACCAAAGTGTATCGGCATTAAAACAGATTCTTAATCTTCCAGACCTTAGCACTCGTCGTAAATTCTTCCGTTTGGCCTTTTTTCACTCTCTTTATCATGGTGTTGCATCTTTTTCGTGTGCTCATGTTTTTCAAGCCCATTTTTCAAGCCCTCCCTGCCTGCCCACCCGCCCACCCGCCCGCCCGCCTGCCTTGCCTGCCTGCCTGCCCGCCCGCCCGCGCTTGCCCGCCCGCGCTTGCCTGCCCGCTTGCCCGCTTGCCCGCCTGCCTGCTTGCCTGCCTGCCTGCCTGCCTGCCTGCCTGCCTGCCTGCCTGCCTGCCTGCCTCCCCGCCCGCGTGCGCTTGCCCGCCCGCTTGCCCGCCTGCCTGCCTGCCTGCCTGCCTGCCTGCCTGCCTGCCTGCCTGCCTGCCTGCCTGCCAGCCAGCCTGGACGAAAAATTACCGAGAAGAGTGGGAGAGAAGAGAGGCATTTAGGCGGCAAGGGCGGCAGAAACTATCGTCTTTCGACATTTCCAATGAAGTGAGCAGATCAGTGGGCCATTTTTCGGCAGTGGGCTTCACCTCACTAAACCTTTCGAGCTGCCCCACTGCATCATTTGACTGGGAATTTTAATGTCGACCCTATATGAACAGGGAAACTGGAAGTTACTGGCCTCCATAGGAGATGTCTGTCAGAAGCGGCGAGAGTCGCATTACGTCAAGAACTGCTGGTGCGACTGGCCAAACGTTCGCCATGGAAAGAGAGACGCTCAACGTTTCGTGTAACGCCACGTATTGTTCTGAAGAATTCGCCACTTCCCTCATTTCCGTCGATTCCAACCTATGCGTGGGATGCGCCAATGGCTCCCGTTTTGTTTGATTTACCCAAACTTTTGTGCGTTTTACCAAATCTTTCGCATGCATGATGGGACAAATCTGTGTCTACCTATTCCCCCCTCGACAGCTTGACCACAATTTCATGTGGTGTCGCCACCAAGGAGTGGTACACAACTGTGGAGCCTATTACTTCAAGACGGACGGTGCAATAAAGAAAATCACACGTTTTACTTTTTAGAGCGAAGCTTTCGTCTCCTCAGTGATGCCGTTCTACGCAAATAAGCCCTGCATAAAAGTCAACTTTTTTTCTGCCAATGATA
This sequence comes from Haemaphysalis longicornis, assembly GCF_048455015.1. Classification (NCBI taxonomy): domain Eukaryota; kingdom Metazoa; phylum Arthropoda; class Arachnida; order Ixodida; family Ixodidae; genus Haemaphysalis; species Haemaphysalis longicornis. The sequence goes on from NW_027526385.1 coordinate 89,669,203, forward strand.
ATGAATGATCCTGGGTGAAGTGGAAAAAAGCGCTTCCCTTGGCCTGAATCGAGCCTGGGTCCCTCGCGTTACGAAGCCGGCGTCTATCTGATTGCTCCATTTTGACACGGTCGAAGTGGCTTGGAAAACTCAGACGGCAAACCAAGAATACGCCACGAGAATAATGGCGCTGCTCTGCGTGCCGTAAGGCTGTTAGCCACAAGAAGTTAATCCTAACTTCCAAGTCTGAGGTTTAGAAGATTACGCCTAATGCCACATCTTGGTTTAAACACCTCAAAAATTGCTCATTAAACGCCACGCAGCGGGTATCGATTCCTGCCTTTCACCCCAAACACAAACCTTAGACCTACGGAATGCACACGTGAGAGTTACTGCTAGTATTTTACAAAATTGATGCGTACCTCCAGAATAGCACACACTCGCAGTGTGGGATTGGCCAACCGAAGGATCCATCACGACAAAGCTTCGCGTTCAGTGATAGTCCTCGTTAGACAGAGGGGTGCATGATTTTTTTTCTTTTTTTTTTCGCTAAGCAAATGTTGTCTCATAAGGCAGTGCATCGGTATCTCTCAAAGCCGTTTCAGCGAGTCCATAGCTACAACCACTGCCGTATACTAATTAGTTCCTAAGAAACGAGTCGCTATCAAGCTGCTCCTCAGAAATACGCCTTTTGTTTGTCCCTTTCTTGATATTTGCGTCCCTTAGTTCGCCTGGTAAAGTGTGCAGATTGGCCAATTCTTCGACTCTGGAGAATGTTTTTTTTTTGGCAAACCTTATTAAGATGGCGCTCATTAGCACCGCCACCTGCGCACCAAGATAATGGTTCCCTGAGTGCACGTACACTCAGCCATAGTGAGAAACTCTATTCACTCAGCGGTGCTCTAACGAGGGCGAGCATAGCAGACGATGGCCGATAGCGAGCCATGGAGACATCGGCAGACACGTGGCAGACGAACCAAAGCAGACGAGGCGTAGCAGACGACGCCCCAGTGGACGCAGACGATCCGGGGTTTGGTGTTGGAGGAGCTAACGCTACAGTATCGACATCGACGGGTACGGTGGCTTGTGCTCCTGCAAAGGAAGTTTACTTATTCTCACTTTCGCAGGTGCTCAAAATGATCGATGAAATGGTTTCCCCGGGACGACGCTCAACATAGGCGCCCTCTTTTTGGATTAAGCTTTGCAGACGATATATCGGGTGCGTAGATTAGCCACTTATATGTTTTCATAGTCCGCTGTGCATTTATGGTCCATAGCACAACTCTTCCTAGCTGCTGAGGGTCAGGGGTGTGAGGGACATCTGTTAAGACCAGCTACTCCGCAGATACACGACTGCAATCACGACGATATATCTAGGGTGCGTAAGTGGCCGGCAGGACGTCAGATGGTTCGCATCCAATGGCGACGCCTTGTACAGTGACAAAAAACAAAGAAACCGCATTTTTAGCTTTTAGAGTCATTCTGTACTTCCTTCTGGATTGATTGAAAATGTTCGGGTAAATTCATTTCAGCGTGTTGCTGGCGGTAAAATATGAGCTGAGACCTCGACAAAACAATACTCTTCTTCCGCTACTTCACTGAATTTAACGTTACAGCGTATTTTATAAAAACAGGCAACGAATTATATAAAGCCACGGTGCGTACGTAGCCATGTTTCTCGTTCCGCCGCATTGGGCAGCGCTCAACGTGCTTGTGCCCTCTGGTTTTTGACAAACAACCACGCCGTATGGCGGGTTAAAACTATTTATTTAACTTCTCCCAGCCTGCATCACCCTGAGTCTTTTTTCATGCAGCTTGGAGCAGTGGGCTTGTTAGGGCAAGCTAGCGAGGCTTACGCGTACTGAACATTAATGCCGCTCGTTCCGCCGACTTTATGTAAATACGTCGGCGAGACCAACTTGTTTACATAGCCGAACGGGAGTTTCGCAGTCACGTCCGCCCTCTGGCGGATCCTAGCAGTCGAATGGAAGTGCTTTTTATCCACCTTCAGAAACTGGCACGTGCGCTGTTTCCATATCCAGTTGGAGAAACTTTTTAGTTTTTAGAGAGCCTGAAGACAGGACCTAAGTGCTGCTCAACGACTTTCTTTTCGCGTTCCCGTATGTGATATCGTTTTTGGTACTACAGCGCGTATACTTTATCCGTCCTTCGGAATATTTTCCCGTCCTCAACCACTCAGATATAAACCACGGTGGCTCACGGGCAAATGCGTTGGACTGCTGGCAACGAGGACGCGGGTTCGACTTCAGCCACGGCGGCCAATTTTCTGGTGGTGGCAAAAGCAAAACTGTGTGTATGTCAACCCTTAGGCGCATGTTACTGGTCGCCACGTGGTCTGAAATAACGCACAGCCTTCCACAGTAGATAACGCGATAGCCGCGTGCCGCTGCAGCGTGTAAACGCAATATCTTACTTCACTTTTAAAGAAGATAGTCTTTCTTGGGCTACTTAAACCCAGAAATTTTGGTTTGTCTGTTTGTCTGTCTGTCTGTCTGTCTGTGGCTCGATTCACCCACCCGGCCAAAGTAAAATTGGCATTGCGCAATAGTCTTATATACTCCAAGCCAAATGTAAATGTCTAAGCCCTGTTTATATGTTCATACATGTCAACTTTGTTGCAGAAGAACAAGACATTACACAAATATAAGACAGGAAATTAGTACACAAGGGATATTTACACTGTTCCTTTAATAAAAATTCATGGATGCTTAGTTTTTTGATAGCAAATGATATTCTACATCTACTGCAGAAAATCGCCGCCTCCTGGCTGCATATGAAAAATCACGCGGCAACAGCAACGAAAGCTTCCACTAGCTAGGTTCCACATTCTGCTTGGAACGCACGTGGAGCACGGCCACGCGGTTCTATAAACCTTGTAGTCGGCCGCCTCCATTCATGCGCGTCTCCGCCGTACTGCAGCGCTGGCATCGAGGAACCCGGCCTGTACATAGCAGTGGACGCGGTAAATTCAAATCACCTTGCGCAAACCTTTAGTGTGTTTACCTTGGGATGAGCGCGACGGTACAGGGACAGCATGAGAGGTGAGCGGGAAAGCAAAGGGGGGCATTTCCTTCCAAATTTCTACAAAAACTGTCGTCTTTTGACGACATTTGTAACGACAGGAGAAGATACGCGGCCAATTGTTTTTTCGCTTGCGAGAGCGTTCTGTACGCGACCCTTATTATTATTTTTCTGGCCTACAAGACTGTTTGAATTGTTGTGTGTGCCGCATTTTTATGCTACTGTCATTTTATTGCAACATAAACAACACATCACAAGGGTATTCGTTTAAGCAGACACGATAAATTGAAATTTAACCAACCAGAGAAGACACTTGTGTGAACCAGACAAGTGTCGGTCTGCAGTGAGAGTCTGCAGTGAGAGCAGGTTGCGTGTACGAGACCTTTCTGATTGTGTGTGGCATCTCGAAATGGAAGCACGACGTTCTCAATGGCGTAGTGTCACGGCGCAAACATTTTTGAGTGAAATGGTATGTACGTTGCTTTCATTCGTCCAATTTGATTTGTTTGCCACATGAATTGGCCACTAGATGCGTTATGGCGACGTTAAGCCACGGTACTCACGTAAACGGTAGGAAGGCCATACGCTTTTTAATAAGTACCTTGTTATTAAGTACGTACTTATTAATTACCTCTTTAAGATGAAATACTCCGAGTTCATTCAAAGTCGTCTTTGTACTACAGACAATTGTTCGCTGATAAGAAAGTCTTTTAGGGGCACTTAAGACGTGCACCAGGAAAATAGAAAGGCCCTAGCGCATTCCGTCATACATTTTGTTACCCGGTGACCATGTGACACATCCAGTGTGTTACAGACAGACAGACAGACAGACAGACAGACAGACAGACAGACAGACAGACAGACAGACAGACAGACAGACAGACAGACAGACAGACAGACAGACAGAGAGACAGGCGTGTTTCGACGCTGAATGCACACAGAAAAAAACCGTGCGTAGAATATGGCGCGAAAGAATTGATTCATTTAGAAACGACAAAGAATGAATTTTGTACGCAATGATAATTTTGTACTCAATTTTGTACTCAAATATATCTCGTCTGTTCTTGTTTATTACCAAAACCGTCGAAGAACGCCGCAGGAAGAAACGTGCTATGTAACAACAGCGCACAGCTACTGCGCATCGATTCGGTCAAGAAAGGGGTGGGTGATTGGGCGCGCATCTAGTCTTCGCCCAGCGGCAAACTCGGATGAGGCTTTTTCCGTCTAGAGTGGCTGATCGCAGACGTCTCCGACGAGTAATTTAACGCGTGGCTCAACGCAATCCGAGGGTCGACGTCCGCGCAGATTGCTTCTCCCCGCTTAGAGGCGCTATATTTTTCGCTCGACCGTATTCTCGTTGGTCCGCAATGACTTTCAGTAAGCCGCACTCATAGCGGACGTTGATGACCTCTTGGGTAAGAGCATTTTTCTGGCTCAATAACACATTATCCGTGTGTCCGCGCCAAGTTATTGCGAGCCAGCTGATACACTACGACAGGCGTGTACAGCGCAGGCGTGCGACACGCATACGCACAGATTCGACTGTGTGTCCTGGAGAGTAATACGTCGGCCACCTGACCCGTTTGATGATTTGTTGGCAACCAACATTCTTAGAATATGCGTTGCAACCTACATACCAGCGTACAGTGGGACGCAACTTTGCCGTAACGATGCATAACAGAACACGGTCATTGTGCTAATATCCATAATAGGGAAAGAAGGGTGGGATGGTACAACACGGATCTTCGTTTATGGCCGCTACCATCCCCTCGATCACCCTCGTAGGCACTGCCGCCAAACCCAACTCTGTAGATCCAGCTCTGGCCAACTACGAAGGTGCGTGGGCAGCTGATGACTATGCTTTTGTAGACTCAGGATGCTGACCAGAACACCAGCAACCGTTTAAATAAACGTTTATTCAACCAATTTCGCAGGCCACCTGCACGCCACGATGCGACAAAAACGTTACTCCATATGTAACAGCGTAACTTCAACACCACCCGCGAAAATGCGCTCCAGAGAGAGAGAGAGAGAGAGAGAGAGAGAAAACGTTTATTGTGAGAGCATTTACGGTGTTCTTGTAGGAGTGGCTCCCTCTTCACAGGAATCCATGAGCTGTCTTAGCACCGGCTGCCCTCTCGGTGAGCAGGAGCTGGTCTGAGAGGCAGGGGCTGGACAGCAGTGTCTCCCACTGCTCTGGAGGATTTCAAATGCGGGGAAGGGGTGGTGGGCGCATGTTTTTTCGACACTCTAGAATAATATGTCGTAGTGTACCAGGTTCTTGGCAGTATTTGCATTCTGCTGGATACTGGGTGGGGGATATCTGGTGAAGCCTAATTGGATGCGGGAAGGTGTTGGTTTGTAGGAGTCTAAGTGTTGTTTCTTGAGATTTCGTGATGTTTGGGTGAGGTAGTGAGAACGTCCGTCGATTAAGCTTGTAATGTATTATTTCGTGGTACGTTAGAAGAGGTACAGGTTTCTCCACATCCTTCGAGGCCTGGTCGGCAAGTTCTCGGGCCTTTTGGTGGGCAAATTCGTTGCCCTCCATCGAAGCACGTGCAGGCGTCCATACAATCCTTACTTTTCTGTCAGGAAATTTGGTTGAGAGCATGCGGTGCGTTGCTGGTGCCACCCAACCCAACCTGAAGCTCCTGCACGCTTCCTGGGAGTCTGTTACGACCACCGTGGCTTCCGTCTGCATGAGGGCCAGTGCCACAGCTAGCTCCTTCGCTTCTTTGGTTGATGCGGTTAGTACGGTGGCACTGACAAGGAGCTCTGTCTTTGTGGTGACTACCACTGTCTTTGCTCTCCTACCATGGATTGTGGCCGTATCCGTGTAGACCGTTTCCGGGAGAGTGCCGTATTTCTTGTCTAAGGCTTTCGGTCTAGCTTCTCGTCGACCGCAGTTGTGAACCGGATGCATGTTCTTTGGCAGTGGGTTGAATAAGATATTATGCCGCCACCGCTCAGGTAGCTGCTTGTTCGGCTTCACGTCTGGGGAGCTCGATTTGATTCTGTTCAACAGTTTCGGCCGGTTTTTGTCATTGCAAGCAACGCTTTCTGGCTGGAGAGGTGGCCCTCTATGAGCTCGTCCATCGTGTTGTGCAGGCCCATGCGTAGGACCTTATCAGTTGACGCGCTCATGGGGATCCCAAGGGCTTGCTTCGTGGCTTTACGGATGAGGGTGTTAAGTTTTTCCGTATCTGTCTTGGTTAGAGTCATGTTGGGCACTGCGTATGTTAGCCTCGATAGAACGAAGGCCTGGACAAGACGGATGGTATCGTCTTCATTCATGCCCCGGTGTCTATTTGTGACTCTACGAATCATGTGCACAACTCGTTCGGTCGTTCTGGTCAGGCGCTGGAGCATTATGTTCCATTTTGTATCCGCTTGTACAAAAAGCCCAAGCACCCTGATTAAGCTGCAGGGCGTAATTTTGTGTCCCTGTAAATTTATTTTGATGTTGGCCTTGTCATTTTTAGTGCGACGACGCCGGACCACCAAGAGTTCTGATTTCTGTAGGGAACACTCGAGTCCAATTTCCTCTGCGTACTGCTTTACAGCATCGGAAGCTTGCTGCAGGCAGTCTTGAAGTCTCCCGAGTGAGTCAGTGCCAGTCCAAATTGTTATATCATCTGCGTAGAGCGCATGGTTTAAATTTAGAATACTCCCAAGCCTTGCCGGTAGACCCAAAAGCGCGATGTTAAATAGGAGCGGGGAGAGGACCGAGCCTTGGGGTGTACCTCTACTTCCGAGGGTGATGGGATCTGAGTTGATATCACCGATTTTTAGTGTGGCTGTGCGGTCTGAAAGAAAGTCTACAATGTAGTTGTATGTTCTCTCCCCGCATCCTGTGTTGTTAAGGTTTCGTAGAATTGCCTCGTGCGACACGTTATTAAAAGCCCCTTTGAGGTCGAGCGCTAGTATTGCTCGCGGGGAGTGTCGAGTGGTGGGTGCGAGGATTTCTTCTTTTAGCTGCGTGGGCTTAATAACCAAATTAAACGTGAACCAAAGAAAGGCAAATCACTAGCCCCATCAAATCACTAGACCCATCAAATCACAAAGCCCACTAAACCCACCTGAAGAAATTCTTCGTTGGGTTAAGTTCCGCTGATGAACCACCGCATATTAAAATCGAACAACCGCCTGCGGAAGTCTAAACCGGTTGGCGCCGTTCTACTCCTGCTATAGGAGTCAACGTATTTGCACACCTTCAGGCCCGAGGATTCGTAGGTTAGTTTACGGACGAGACCCCTGAGCTCGCACCGTTACCTAAGCGCCGAGAGATGCCCCAACACTACACACTCAGCCGCTGAAAGCTCCAACCCCAATAGAACCAGCTGACAAAAAATTTAAAAAACAACACTCACCATCCAAAATGCTTCCACACCCGTTGAGCAAAAACCTCCTATTCTCTGACTATTTTGAAGTGCAATCGGAACACGGCTCACGCCAAGGAACAGTCGGACACATGTGAACAAATTCCAAACCTAGCACCCATACACACACTTTCCGCTGGTGTTCAGCACCCGTCACCTCGAGCAGCTTCCGCTGGTAGAGATAAAGGTTGAAACCAAGATGCCGCATGGCAACTCCTAAAGGTGGAACCACTCCCGCAAGAATATTGTTCCTATGAATAAAAATGCTTTCTCTCTTTCACTGCTGCTTCGTGTGAAGAATGGAAAGATATATTCTTAAGATGCCTCTTAGCGTTGTGTGCAAATCACTATTACCTGCCGCCTGCATTTCGCCAAAAGAGGTCGATCCGCAAGTGGCCCTCTGGGTGCTGCTTAGTTCCCGATAGCTATGGTCGCGAACGCTGCATACCACCCTTCTTAACGAACACCTGATACATGAGCCACAATAGTGTGTTGAACCAAAACGTAGTTAATAAAACCATCTTAATAAATGACATGAAGTATTGATGGAAATAGGATGAAGGGATGGGAATGAGGGGGGGGGGGTTAACGTCAAGGAAATTCATTATCCTTATCATCAGCGTATCTCACATTTACGATCAAGGCTGTGCAGAGATCGGAAACTCCCCCAATGAATAACGAAGCAACGTTTCTTCTTTTAAGATCACAGCAGTGAAGGATTACAAATATATTCGAAGTGAGTCGAAGTGCAGACACCTGAACGGTTTAGTTTTTACCGCCACCATAAAAACAGTCATCGCTGCTGGGAGCCAGTCCTGGTATTCTAGCAACAGGTTTCCATAAACCACTGCAGCGACTAGAAAGAACGCAGTTTTCCTAACGCCGTGGTCGGCCACTTTTAAAGGGGCGGGACAAAGGTTACTTAGTGACTGGGGCTGTCGGCGTCTCGTGTCGTCGTAAGCGTCGTTCGTCTCATGTAGTCACGGTACTGAAACACCGGGACACTTGTCTACGCCTCGCGCTAGAGAGCTTCGTGCTTTAAAGACAAGAGACTTTTAGAGCAAATCTGTGTACCTCTACCTCCCAACGGTTACATCTCCTTTGGCATAAACAGCCAAGGCGTCAGGAATACACGTGTAAACTGCATGATTCGCCCCTCCCCAGGTTTCACGTTAATGGAGATGTCCCGGGATGTTTTTTGTTGTTGTTATTGTTGTTGTTTTGTTTATGGTCCACCGGCACCTATAAACGTTTATATCTCTAAGCCACTCCCTTTTTTTTTTTTTGCTACCAACAGTTTAATATGGCAATGTTCTACTCTGCCATATAGAGTACGTTCCAGCGATCACCAAGAACCCTAGCATAAACAATCAACACTCCCGCCTTTACGTAAACGCTCCGGTTGATAATAACCCCAGCGAAAACCGATGGGATGCGCGCACACGCCCATCGATCGCACATGCGCTAGGCGCGAGAAAACGCGTCGGCCTTTACAAAGACGCCAAAAGTCAATCCCATACAAAAGTCAGTCCCACTGGGACGCAGTGAGAGCGCATTCCAATCAGCAGCGCCCTTGTTTTCCCAAATATAAACACCCCTCCAGCCAGTTCGTCTTGACTGTGGTATTTGAAATGCGCTCAGCAAGGCAGCTCAATTTTTATTCAGATGGGCAGGACCTCCTTTCACGTTTTACCTTTTTTCTTTTATTCTCTCTCTCTCTCTCTCTCTCTCTCTCTCTCTCTCTCTCTCTCTCTCTCTCTCTCTCTTTCTCTCTCTCTCTCTCTCTCTCTCTCTCTCTCTCTCTCTCTCTCTTTCTCTCTCTGCCTTCATTTTTAAATCAATGCGACGAAAGAACCCGGGGAAAGAATACGTGTATCGGGAAAGAAGGTGACTGCGCGTTTTAATTAACCCGCAATATGTTCAAATTGGTTGTATCCTAGAAAATAGCGACGGTCGTCGTCCTATGCACTGGCATCATGCGATTCTCTGATAGATAAAAAAGTTAATAACCGTGACGCAGGCGCAAAAAAGAAGTGGTTGCTAATGTTACGGATTTGGGGGGGGGGGGGGGAAGGGGAGGGTCGACAACAAGGTAGTGGGAGTGCTGCTGAGGGCAGTCTTGTTAAACGAACGCGACTTTTAAAGCCGGTTCGATATTTGGTGTCAGCGCACCATTTGAACGCCTAGGATATGCAAAACCGACACTTCATCACTTCTCATCGCAAAGAACAAAAATTATCCGCCATTCCACGCTGCGAAGGTGGTATCGCATCAAGGCTGGTATGGAGGTTGGTAGAGTTGTTTCGTGTCGCGGTCACGACGTTATCAAACCACAGTCCGTCACGCACGTTGCAGCTCTAGCCAACACGACAATCAAGAAATTCTCTTTGTAACTCACCCACGCGACCTCGAACTCTTCCAAGTTGGCGCCTTGGCGCCCAAGGAGCTTTGCGGCATTCCATGACTTACGATATTTCTCGCTCGTCGTTTTCGTGCCGTCTCGCGGGAATAGCTCGTCGGAACAACACGCATAGCTCTCGGCACGCCGTCAAATATTACACTCACGTCGCTGTTATCTGGCCCCGTTCGCAAAGCATTTTCTCTATGCGTAGGCTTCGCGGCGCAATACACAATGTGGGAAAAGTAGCATACAAAGACCAAGCTTGCACCGATCATTTTAAAATCAGCTTCAATTCAAAAGACCCACGCATTGCTGCAAATACATTCTTCTGACAGGCATTATACGCTATCATCAATCAAAAGAAACAGGTGGCAATGCAATTTTAATTGAACTTTCAAGGTAACTGTGCACGGAGTAACTTGCCTAGATTTCTGATGGACAAACACCACCTAACCTTCTTTGTATCCCATAACAGCACGAGATGTAACAAAGTTTCCTTCAGGCTCCCCTATAAACTCAGGCGACATAATGCAGTGAAGTTGAAGCGAGAGAAGAAAAGTAAACAAGCTAACTCGGAACACCGACTTTGCTGACGTCACTAACGAGAGCGCGGTCAAGACGCACGTCGATGGCGGCAGGTGAGCCAGCAGTGCGGGAAGTCCGTCGCCGCGGAGAGGGGGCGTGAAGACGAAACTTTGGCAGACTGCAGCAGCAGCAGCAGCAGCAGCAGCAGTGACACGGCAGTCGCCAGCATGCCTCGTTAATTGCCGGTGCTCCCACGCGGAAATGTTTGCGCCAACTAATGCGCCGCCTTGGACGCCGTGGGTACCAACGATTGTCCCACTCCCCGCTTTCCCCCTTTCCCTAGATCCCTCCGCGTCCCACAAGACGAGCGCCTCCTTTCCCTTTTTCTCCCTAGGGATGCAGCATCCTGTTTGTGGATCCCCCCTGCCGGACTCTGCTTCGATGCTCGTAGAGTTTCCAGAAGAGGAGTTTTGTCTTTCCCGCTGAGCTGTACAGTCGCGTTTTCTCGCGCGCGTATTCTCCGCGCTGCTTCTGCCAGGCGTCAGTGGCAAGCTCGGTTTCTTTCGACGGGTGGGCCATTCGTTGTGGGCCCTGTTGAGTGTAGAGACGTCGAGTTAAGGCTTCTTTTCGTCTACCAGGTTGAAGGCATCTCCACTCGGGACTCCGGTGGCCTTAATCGCCATTGGAAAAGCTTGCTGGTTTCAAAGTTCACCTAGTGTTTCGGTGTCGTGGAGCAGCGCCTCCTGTGTCGGGGAGAAGCGCCTTGCCAGGAAGCTCTTAAGGGCGAGTAAGTATGCTTGCGCAGAAATATTGAAGAAAGAGTAATCCAGTCTCGCCATTACTGAAATTCCACGTTTTGCGTGCAACATGCTTTTGAAATATTCACTAGCCGTGCGGAAAGCGTTCGATGAACGTTCAGCTTCAGCCCACAACAGAACACGGACACAGAAGACAAGGACAAGCGCTACTTCCAACTGAATTTTATTGAACCACGGTGAAAAATATACCAGTAAAAAGCAAGAGATAGAGAAAAGGTTACAAATATACAAAAGATTAGAATAACAGAAGAATCGACCAGATTTAGGGGAAATCCCCAAGGTGGAGTAAGTTTCTGTGAAGGAAAGTTTGACATCCACCTAAATGCAGCCATACGGCTACAAAGGAAAGCTATACAGCTTTCTCAGAAAGCTGTATAGCTTTCCTTTGTAGCCGTATGGCTGCATTTAGGTGGATGTCAAACTTTCCTTCACAATAACAGAAGAAACACGCGTCAGTCACTACCATGACCAGTTCTTTTTAAAGAACGCTGCCTATTTTTTCGACAAGGCTATCGAAGTCGTACGGATACATTCAAAATCGCCTAGTTGCGTTTCAGCTTCCTCTACTATCTCAAGGGTGCGTTGATCAGAATCATGAAACAATATGACTAAATTTTGAAAGTACGGCTCACTCCCGCGGCGTTCACCGCAGTGAGCTGACAGGTTCTCATTTTTTTATTTTCTGCACGTTATTCTGATGTTCATGTGGCCTGGAGTTGATACGCCGGGGCGTCTGTCCTACATATGCCCTTCCACAGGCCAATGAAACACGGTACACAACGCCGCCATCACATTCGAAGTACTTGTTGTGATGCCCAACGCTACAGCCAGACTTTTCTTTTTCCACTGGACATGTGTCTCTGCAAAGCCTCGCGAGTTTCAGTGGCACGGTCATGACAACCAGAACGCCAGCTTTCTGCCCTATTCTCTTCAGTCTGTGTGCGATACCATGCCGATACGGTATAACCGCCATCTTACGGCGCTCATTGCCGTCATATGCACTGGTTTCAGCCCCTTTGACTACCTGCTTCTCACGCCTGCGCACAGCCTCACAGACTGTCACAATGACGTCTGTAGGACGCAGACGTCACAGTCATGTCTCAATGACGCAGCGTTCTTCAAAAAGAACTGGTCATATTAGTGACTGACACGTGTGGAAATGCGCCAAGTGTTTCCATTATTCTAATCTTTTGTATAGTTGTATCTCTTTCTCTATCTCTTGTCTTTTCACTGGTATATATTTCACCCTTGTTCAAAACAAATCAGTTGGAAGTACCGCTTGTCCTTGTCATCTGTATCCGAGTTATTTGTGCGCTGAAGATGAACGTTATAGAATACCAACTACCCGAACGCAAGCCCTTTTAGATGCGAAGCATCTCATGCTCGGGGCTGTGTCTCTCCCTCCCTTGTCGTTGTCGTTGTCCGCCGTCCGCACACCCACTGCGCATGCCTGGCCAGGCACCGCTGATGATGATTGTGGCAGGATGCCCCTAGGGATTGGCCAACCAAAGAATCCATCACGAGATAGCTTCGTGTTCAACCTCCGTCGTCATCTTCCCGTAGGGGAACCCTGAGTAGTATTCGAGGCATTCCTCCTCTCCTCCCCGACACTCCTCTCCTCTCCGAAGCTCCTCTCCTCTCCGGGATTGCTCAACGAATGGCAACACCTGCGGCTCCACACGCGATAATGCGAAGCAGCTTAGGATTAGAGACGCGACGGTAGCCGCTGCATACTCCGCTTTGGGCGCCACTGTAGCTCCGCGGTATAAATGACGCGCGCGCGTTCTCGGCTCCCCTCACTCTCCTCCCGCAACGCCGCGATCGAACTGAAAACTAATGGGAACTTAAGTCGACCCCATGGCTGCTTCGCATACTACTCAGGGTTCCCCTTCGGGAAGATGATGAAATTTTTTCAAGACGCTCGATGAACGGGCGTATATAAATGTGCACAGAATCAAGAGTATGCGCATAGTCTCTAAAGACTTTTAGGGAATCTGGTATGCGTTTTGATTTAGCGCGTAATGGTGTCGAGTGGCGAACAAATACATCCACATGTTTGAGTATTCGTTGCGAAGTTTTCGGTTTAAGAGTTTGATATGAAACATCATAATCCTACTTACGCTTCCCTGCATTGCATCGCAGTGACAGCATACCTGTGTGACACGGTGAAAATGGGTGCCATGCTTACTACTTGAGAACAGTTGAGTTTGTTGCGTGAAAAAAACACAAATCAAGGGCTGTGACTTAGGGATGGTGTAAATGTCATCATCAGTTCTTTTTAATATTCACACAAAAAAAATGTTCCTAACTGACGTACATTCTGTGACTGCTTTGTGAGCAAAGCGATTCAGGAAAAGGTTTGTTACTTGTGGCTGATTTCTTTCAACAATTTATTTCATCGACCGTTCCTTCAAGTATTGACCAGTCTTTGTTATGTATGTGTGATCCAAATGTGCTTGTGGTACTCTGACGTATTCGAAAGGCTGTACATAACAAATTGAGCAGTCAAAACACCGACGTATCTATGTGTGAAACACCTCTACAAGAACAATGCGCTTAAAAACTGTTTGAAACTGGTGCCAGTCCAAGAAAAGAAAGAAAAGAAGACTGCATGCGCACACGATGTCAACCCGTCGGAGAAGGTGGTGTCTAATGAGTACCGCCAGGTAATGGGGGCCGTCCGCCCTGAGAGGAGCCCTGGGCAGGGAGGTTCAGAGTAATGGGTATTATTGTGGAGCCGAGTCGGTGACAGCGAGTGAAACTTCGAAGTTTTCTGTGCACGCGGAAGAGGTTGGCTGCACTGAGGCGCTGGTTATTAAGAAGGCATTCTTACAGATTGCCACAGGCACATAACCTTCAATGTGCGGGTCCATAGTCCTGCACATTCTATAGACTCCGTCAGAGTGGCTATCGTATGGTCTTTTGGTGGGTGGGTCAAATACCCTACAGTGGATGTGCTGCCTACCGCACAAAACCATTGGCTGTCTGGCTATGCACTTGAGCGAGAGCATGCAAGCCCTCTGACCACACAAAGCGGAAAGCACACCAAATGCCCTGCCCAACTTCATTATTTTGTTCTGTCGTTTAAAAAACGTTTGCCTTGTTTTTCAGCCGCATTTATTTTCGTGCGAAAAAGCGGCAAACCCCGCTGCGTGAACCAACAAAAGTCTTTTCTCCCTTACAGTACAACGAGCTCAACTGGTTAGAGAACGTTCATCTTAAGCGCAGAAAAATACACGGACACAGAAGACAAGGACAAGCGCTACTTCCAACTGAATTTTATTGAATCAGGGTGAAATATATAGCTGCAAAAATACAAGAGATACAGGAAAGGTTACGATTATACACAGATTAAAATAACAGAATCGTTTGCCACTGTCCCACACGTGTCAGTCATTACCACGACCAGTTCTTTTTTAAGAACGCTGCCTCCTTATCGGACAAGGCTACTGATGTCGTGCTGACACACTCTAAATCGCCTAGTTGCATTTCAGCTGCCTCTACTATCTCACGCGTGCGCTGATCAGAGTCGTCAAACAATAACACAGAGTTTTTAAAGTATGGCTCACACTTGGGGCATTCACCGCAGTGAGTCGACAGGTTCCCATTATTTCTTTTGTGTACGTTATTTTGATGCTCGGGCAACCTGGAGTTGCCGCCCCGTGCCATCTGCCCTACATATACCCTTCCGCAGGCTAACGGAACACGGTACACAACCCCTCTATCGCATTTCACGTACTTGTTTTGGTGGCCAACGTTACAGCCAGTATGTTCTTTTTGTACAGGACATGTATCTCTGCAGAGCCTCTCGAGCTTGTGGCTTAGAGAACGTATAAATACATTCGCGCGTGTGCTCATTCTTGTACTGAATGCCAACTCTCACATTTTTTCGGAAATCAGCAATAAAACGGTCGTACCATCAACTGCCATTTCCACTTACCTTTTATTGTTGGAAACCAGCAGTCAGAACATATATAGGCCCGTGCAATTTCAGCATGGCCTTACGCCAAGAACGAGCATTGGAAAAGGGGCTCTCCGGCACTCCGACAATTTGCCGTTTTGTATGCTGCCATTGCGGAAATGGCGAATTCCGAGTTGATTTATGAACAAACCGTGTCTGAATGCTTGAGTGTGCTATGTACAGTTCAACACGCGCTGCCAGGCTGGCTGCGTTTTTAAACCTCGCATTGCAATTCATGCCCGGGATACACTGACTTTCTCGGATGGCTTCAAACCAAATGTCGTTCGATTCAAATGCGAATCTTGCGCTGCTGCCCTAGGTTTTTTGATGGCTATGGTTAGAATGGACAATGAGCCCAATTATTGGGCCGAATACAATGCAGGACCCTAAATGCCGCTCGAGAACCTCGCTCTATGCGTTGGTAGTGACTGGGTGGTTGTAGTGGGGCTTACAGGTACGTTTGAGAGCATCACTTGAATTCTAACGTACAGTTAACACACTGATAATTATGTTTTTAGGGCCGGCTCGTACCACGTCACCCGTGCCCATATTACGCCACTCTATAGCCTGAAATGTGACAGCTTTCAAATTGTTGTAGTGCATTCGCTGTTAAAAAACACCTTTTTTGGCTGGAATGAAGGTGAACAAGTTACCAAAGGCTAGTTTTGTCAAAGTAAACAATGTGGTATTCTGTCTGCATACCGCTTTAACCTTTCTAAAGGCGAAGAAAACGCTCTGCCGATGTGAATGTTGGGTAGGCGTCATCATTTTGAGGCCCAAAGCGAGCCTAATTTGACCCTAAGTATTATACTTGGGTTTTTAATCGGAGCTAAGGAAAACAAGCAACGTGCATCCGCGCATTCACTAAAGCGCGAGAATCACACATAAACTTAATCATGTGAAAAGTAGCAGCCGTAACCCGTCGTAAATTTCAA
Organism: Haemaphysalis longicornis; assembly: GCF_048455015.1. NCBI lineage: Eukaryota > Metazoa > Arthropoda > Arachnida > Ixodida > Ixodidae > Haemaphysalis > Haemaphysalis longicornis. The sequence continues at coordinate 89,685,243 of NW_027526385.1, forward strand.
ATTTTATTCACTAAGTTATCGTTTTCCCAATACCCCTCAGCACCAAGCATGTTTCGCAGTATGGGCGTACAGAAACACATAAGTGGTGAAGTTAGCTCATTTATTCCTTATCATAGTGTAAATGGGTGAACTTTTCTGACGTAACGTTCAAAAAATGAAATAAGAGGAAAATAAAAATGGTGCAAATGTTATAAAATGAACTAAATTAATCACGAAGGCTTGTCAGATATGCCTCCCTCATTGGGGTAAAGAGAGAAAATAGAAATACGAGTAAACAAGCGAAACCCGAGAAAAAATCGTAATAAAACATCAATCATGTGACACCATGTACGTACGTAACACTGCGTAATTGGCGAAGTTAGCACATTTATTAGCAGCAAAAGTGCGGGCGGAAATCTTTGGGAGGGGCCTTCGTCCTACAGCGGGCGCAACCAAGCAGGGGTTAATTAGGATGATGACGACGGCGATAATGGTAGAGTGTACTAGAAGTTTTAGAGTGGCCCGAGCGGCGGCCTCTCCCATTGCTCCGCCGGGTCGACTTTCGCGCAGAAAATAAAACCGGTGTAGCGGCGGCGCTGCTGTCGTCGACAACTGAACAGCCGGCGCTCCCCGGCACCAGCTCCAAGCCTGCGCGCGGCAAAATTTGCGTTGCTCGCGGCGGTGTTTTGCGCTTGCGAAGATTTTGGATTATGAAGTTTGACGCGCCGGCGCTACACAGGCGATGAGGCAAGCGGTACTGGGGGGCTTCGGATTAATTTTAATCACCTGGGGATCTTTAACGTGCGCCGAAATGTCGAAGACACGCGCGTTTTTCGCTTTTATCCTCCATCACAAAAGCGGCCACGCCGCCGCCGGGAATCGAACCTGCACCTTCGGTCAGCTGATTTAGAAAGTAGACGCAGAAACGTTATGACTCCCCTTGAATGATACTTTCTCATTTTTTATGCGTATTCTGAAAACGTTAATTCTTGATATACAGTAACCTCTCGTTAACTCAAAGTCGTAAAATTAGCTGAAAATGTTAAGATAAGCGCAGAGTTTCGAGTCAAGTCAAATGCAGAAAATTTGTAGCCAGGTCCCTGAAATAACAGCTAGTCGTGCTAACAAAAGCACTATTGCACAGGGGAGATTTCGTAATGAAGGCAAAATAATTCGCAGGAAAAAGAAACTTATTATTGCAGAAGAAAGAACTGTGTTGCGCTCGGCTGTTTCGCGTTCGCATCTGCACCACAGGAAAGCATAGCCGAACTTCTCAATGCATCGCGTGAATTGGAGATCGACACCGCTACATTCTACCTTGTTACAAAGCAGACGCAGCATGTATGTTATTTCTGGCGTTGTACGCACGCACTTCTGGAGGCTCCTCCTAGTCCGCATGATCAGCTGCGTCGTCCACAGCAGTGATGTACGCGCCAGACAGCATTCCGGTGACGGGGACGCGTAGTCCGCGTAAACTTGCACTTCACGACCGCGTTCGGCGGGAGTAATCATTCGAACGGGGACCTTATCAGCTGCCTGCAGCGGACTTTGCCTTGTGTCCTCTCTGCCAGTATTTCGAGACATCCGTGGTCCTCAGAAAAAACGTTTCGAGATAAAGCGGGCTAATGCTTAGCGCCTATGGGAGGTTGATTGATTGAAGGGTTTAACGCGCCGACGCAACGCAGGCGATGAGGCTCGCCGTAGTGGAGGGCTCCGGATTAATTTTGACCACCTGGGGATCTTTACCGTGCGCCGAAACTTATGGGAGGTAAACACACTGTGAGAAGAAGTTTCGAGGAGATATTTTGAGATAGCAGAGTTCGAGTTAACGAGGGATTAATTTGACGGACAGACTCCAGGAATGCTTTTCCCTTCCCCTTCTTGACTCTGCGCATGAAGCAAAAGCGGCGGTCGCACATTCTATATAGGCTGTCTTTTTTTACGTTTTTTTACGTTCTCATTTGGAACAAAAATACCAAGAGCCTTCTTCTGGGCTTCCCCTGCCGTTGATGCTTGTACTGTCGTTAGTGGGCTTTCTTAATTATTTTATTAACCTGCTGCGTCGCATATTGCAGGCACTTGGTAAGGAAGTGTGTACTGAAAACGAAGTGCCAAGTCTGCATGACCCATCCTGCATGCCAGGGGAAGATGTCGCTGTGTTTATTACCTCTTGTATTCTGTTTTTTTTTTTTTTTCTGGGGGGGGGGGGGGGGGCTTCTCAATCCTTTCGTGCATTTTTGAAAGTTTATTAGCGATCTCTAGGACGTTTTTACCGGTTGCTTCAGCAACAAGGAGCTCCACCATGACAGCGTTATGGATGTGCCGCAGCCCTTATTCACAGCAAACACCTTAACGGCGTTGGTTGCGACCAGCACGTGAGACCTTGACAGCAAATTTGGTTGGGTTCTGTATACATTGTGGCACGGATTGATCTCTATATAAAAGGTGTAATCAAGTTCCGTGATTACATGCGAAGGTGGGAGCAACACCTTGAACTTAGCCGTCTCTAATGATCGAGGGCGAGTGAGGAAAATGCGTTGGCCAAAAATGTCAATTTAAACCTCCATGCTAGCGTTATTCCTAAACCTTTACCTGTGTAGACTTTGTGCATGATTTCCCACGTTACATTTCATTTTCTGGGCTATCGAAAATGAAAACAAAATGTGTATTTTGTTCCAGTTCCGTTTATTTGAACCTCCAGTTAGCGTTCGTGAACCTATAGAGGTTCAAGAACGCTGTTGTCACGCGCCATCTGGGAGTTCATTGTTGTCGCGGTCAATATATTTTCTGATCTATGTTTTGCATTTGTTTTATGTGCGTGTAATTGTACCATCAGCATACTTGTGAATTAAATTTGTGCTAATTTGATTCAACTCCTTTCTTGACCTAATCAGGTGAAAGGTGGTGCGATTAATAGAACGTTGCGGGAATTGTTCTATGAAAGACGGTCATTGGGACAACTGAGCTAACCACTGGGCTAACCCCTTTTTAGTTAAAAGGATACCTCGCTTGCGCGTGTCATTTTCTGATCGGCCACCAGGGTGATCCGTAATTATCCCAAGCGGGCCACTGCATAAATACTGCTAGAATAACAACTCACGCAATAAAAAACAAACGCAACTAATGATATTAACCTATATAACTGCAGTCCGAGCGTAAATTGCAAGACAATAAATAAAAAAATCATCTGAGAAGCTAGGATACCTCGCTTCTGATCGGCCACCACAGTGACCCATAATTATCCCAAGTGGGCCACTGCTTAAATAATGCTATAATAACAACTCACGCAGTAAAAAAAACAAACGCAACTTATGATATTAACCCACATAACTCCAGCCCGAGCGTAAATTGCAACACAATAAATAAAAAATTCATCTGAGAAGCTATCAACCCAGTCCTCATATATTTTTTCATGTCCTTTGCGTCGACTATGTCCATCAAGCAGCACAATAAGGACACAATCATAAAGCAATCATGAACTGGATCATACCAGGTAATTTCACGCAAAATACCTTTTTATGGGAAATTGAAAAAGCGAAAATGTCGCTGCAATTACTTTATTTACAATCCGCTACGAATGCTGCAAAGGAAAATCCGTAATTTTCCTTGTTGTTGTCGAGCGGGAAAGGCAAAACTAACGCAAAATGAGCTGCAGCGTTTATTTTTCATTTCGTTACCCACAGTCCACTGTACCTACAGTATATTTAAACAATTGGACTACTCGCAGAACAAATTTCGAGCGCTCCGCGCGTAAAGCAGCAGCGTTTCCTGGCCCGCGCGCGGCCGTGCGCGCGGCCAGCCGCCGCTTTCGCTTTCAGTTGTCGTTGACTACAGCGCCGCCGCTATTTTCTGCGCGAAACGAGCACCTCTACGAGCGGCCGGTCGGGCCACTCTAAAACTTCTAGTACACTCTAATAATGGTGATCAGCAATATGGATTTGATGATGATAATAATTATAGCTATGAGGGGGGCAACGATGACGACTCATTACAAGGACGGTGATGATGATGTAGGTGGTGTCAGTGGTGGTGGGGTGGCGGTGGTGGGGGGTGACAAACATAAATCAAGGTGTTTAGGCCGAATAATACGAGTCAGCAGGCTCAGATAGCGTCGGCACTCTTTATAACATTCAATTTCATTGCAAAACCCTAACTAAACGAAACTCTTCTGTAGTAAACTTCCGAAAACTGTACATTTGAAGCAAGAGAGAGAGAGAAAGACTTTATTGCACGATCCTGCGTGGGGATGGGGAATCAGGAGACCCTGTGAAGTAGGCGGTGTCCTCTTCCCATTCCTGCCTTGGTTAAGGCCTCGAGGGGTTTTGGGCCAGTGGCCCGGCTCGAGCTACTAAGCTTCCTCCAGCCACGCAGCTTCTCCCCCGTACCCTTGGATGAGCACGGTAGTGAGTCGCGCCGGCGTCAGAGTGCTCCGTTCGCTCTTGCCGAGCCAGGGCTTCCTCGAGCCGCTGGATGGCTTGCCTCTGCTGCGCGCAGTTCGGCGATGTAATCATTGTCACTACATCCGGTGGGATGTCGGTCGGGGTAGTGTTCGCACTCGTAGTGTTCTCACACGTATCACTCGCGCACTCCGCGTTTGCGCACGCGTCAGCGGTGTCCGCGTTTGGGGTGTCACAGTACTGGGGATCGCGCACTGCACCGGTATTCACTCGTCCGCCACGCTGTTCGTCTCGCTGGTGGTGGTGGGCTTGCAGGATGTGGGACAGGGTAGCGGGTTCACTCGCGCACTCACTACACATGTAGTCTTTGAAGCGTCCTGGGCACACGTAGCGCGCCAGAGCCGGTGTAATCACAGTTCTTGTTTGTAGTTGTCGGAGTAACACCTGCTCGTGCCGGTTGAGTCCGGGATGAGGTGGGGGTTGTGTCCTTCTTTGCTCTTTGTAGTACCGGAGTATTTCCCCGTACTCCAGTAGTGGTTCGTAGTCTTCTTCCTCTTCGTTCTCCTCGTTGTCGTTTCCTTGGTCCTCGTCGCCTTCACCGTCATACCCTGCGGCCCGCGCCGTGTTCGAGAGGCGGGGGGGCGCCGCGCGGTGTGTAAGCTCGCGCGCGACGGCGTCCGCCCTCTCGTTCCGGTTGGCCACTCCGCCGGGTATGAGGCCGACGTGGGCAGGAAACCACCTGAGGTGTGTAGTGTTGGTCTTCGGGTCGGGTAGTGGTCGAAGGAGGCGGTGGGCCGGAGGACCCACGCTGCCTTTGCTGTAGTTGACTATAGCTGACTTGGAGTCGCTTAATATGGTGGTGATTGTTGGAGCACTCCTCAGGGCTAGCGCGATCGCCGCCTCTTCCGCTTGTGTAGTGTTGTCCGCTGCGAAGCTCGCCGCACTCATGGTGGTACCGTCCGTGGCTCGAATGACGGTCGCAACGTAGGTTCGGGGTCGGCGCGGGTAGCGGGCCGCGTCGACGTACACCGCAGTGTTGTCGGTGCTGTATGTTTCTGCCAGCGTCCTAGCTCTCGCCGTTCGCCTTTCCCTGTTCCTCTCTGGATGCGTGTTACGAGGTAAGGGTGTGACGACTATCTGTTCGCACAGCGATCGGGGTAGTCGTTCGCGTGGTCTGGCGGCGTCAGCCCCGCCTTCCACATCCTGCCTTTCCCGCGGAGCTGTTGTGGCGGCGCGGTTCGTGCTGTGGTAGTGTCCGGTCCTGTGTAGTATCTCTCTTCCGGTCGGCGTTTCCCGAAGGCGTGCGATTTGTGCAGTTCTCTGCGCTTCGCATATTTCGTGCAGGGTATTATGGACTCCCAGGGCTTCGAGCGCCCTGTTGCTGGTGCACTGTAGTAGTCCGAGGGCGACTTTGTAGGCTTTGCGTATAGCAGCATTGATCTTGTCTCGCTCCTGCGCCAACCACGTGTGGAAGGGGCCGGTATAGGAGATCTGACCAACGACGAACGATTGTAGTAAGCGGAGAAGGTTGGCTTCGCGCATGCCTTCGTTTCTTGTGGATATTCGGCGCACCAGTCGAGCGGCGTTGTCTATGCTAGTCAATAGCCTGCTCAGGGCCGTACGGTTGGTGCTTCGTCCTTCGTCAATGTGGTACCCGAGAACTCTTATGCTCTGGACGTGTGGTATTCGTGTGCCGTCGTGCGCGTGGAGGGCGATGTGGGAAGCGTCCTCGGCGGCTTTCTTTCTTCGTGGGCCGGGCGGTGTGAGTATTAGAAGCTCAGACTTTTGTGGCGAGCACCGGAGCCCGGTGTCTGCGAGTCCGGCCTCGACCTCGTCTATCGCCCGTTGTAGTGACTCTTCTATGTGTCCGTTGGTGCCCCCAGCCATCCAGATGGTGATGTCGTCCGCATAAATTGTATGTCGGACTTCTGGGATTCGTTGTAGGCGTTCTGCCACTGGTATGAGGACCAGATTGAAGAGGAGCGGGGAGATGACGGAACCCTGTGGGGTACCCGTGCTCCCTCTCTTGCGCTCCTCGAGTTGCGTGTTTCCAATTTGTATGCTTGCGGTCCTGTCCGTTAGGAAAGCCAGAATATAGTTGTAGGTTCGCTCTCCCAGTCCCAGCTTGCTGACCTGCTGGAGGATGGCTGAGTGGCGGACGTTGTCGAAGGCGCTTTTGAGGTCGAGGCCCAAGACGGCTCTGCAATCCACCTTGCTCGGCGCTACGATGATGTCGTGCCAGATCTGTAGTATTGCGTCTTGGGTGCTGAGCTTGGGCCTGAATCCCAGCATGGTCGTGGGGTACGCTTCGTGGTCCTCCATGTAATGTTGCCATCTGGTGTTGAGGATGTGCTCAAGGACCTTGCCCACGCACGATGTGAGTGATATGGGTCTGAGGTTGTCAATTCCCGGCGGCTTGTTCGGCTTTGGAATCAAGACCGTCTTTGCGGCTTTCCATTGCTTGGGTAGTGTTCCGGTGCGCCAGCACGCGTTGTAGTATTCGGTTAGCGCCTTGATGGCCGTGTCGTTTAGGTTTCTCAGCACCTTGTTGTGTATGCGATCCGGTCCCGCTGCCGATTTGCAGTTCAGGGCTTGCACTGCGCTTCGGACTTCCCACTGTTGTATTTCTGCGTCCAACTCAGGGTTCTGCGGTCCGCGGTAGTCCGGGTGGGTGACGGTCGGTGTGTCCGGTATGTACTGTTCGTTGAGTCTTTTCGCCAGTTCTCGTTCGCCGAGCGTTTTGGTCGCCTTGTGCAGGATTTGGTTGAGTCTGTGTTGTTGGTAGCCCTTACTTTTCGACTCGTCTTTCAGGTGTCGGAGCCACTTCCAGGCCTTGCTAGTGTGCAGCTTCCCGTCCATCTCGTTGCACAGGGCGTGCCACTGCTGTGTGTTTAGTTGTCGACTGTGCGATTCAATCTCTCTACCGATCTGCGCGATTTTCTTCCTCAACGATCGGAGGTGTCGGCGCTTTCTCCACCGCTTCTGCAGGGATTGGCGGGCCGCGATCAGGTGAGCGAGTTTCGAGTCGACGCTGCGGATGGTGTTGTCGGCGGTCACCGTCGTGGTGGCCGCCTCGGCCGCCTTAAGTAAGCCGCCAGTCCACTGTTCGATGTCTTCCACTTTGGGTGCGATCGTTTGTTGCCTGAAGGCGTTCCAATCCGTAATTTTGTGTTTCGTTTCATGCGTGGTTGTAGAATTTGTGGCCCGCACCGGAATCTCCACCTCTATAATGAAGTGGTCGCTGACCAGATTCACCCCGGTGTTTCTCCACTTGGCGGGTCTGCCGTCGGGTAGGTAAGCGAAGGCGAGGTCTGGGTTGGAGTCGCGCGAGGCGGACGTGCCGATGCGCGACGGCTGTGCGGGGTCCGTGAGTAGATCGAACTGTGCTGCAGTTGCTTCTTCGAGCAAGTTCCTGCCCTTGGCTGTAGTGTTGTTGTATCCCGTTTCTCTGTGGTGTGCGTTGAAGTCACCCGCGATGACGGTGGGCGCGTTCACGACTTTCCTGAGTGTTCTTTGAAATAGCGTTCCGAAACGTTGGCTTCTGTGCTTTGGATTACTGTAGGCGTTGACGACGAACAGTGTCTCCTTCTTCTTCTTCCCGACAACCACCTCGGTAACGCACAGTTCGAGGGCCGTGTTGTTTCCCAGGAGGTTGTCGTGTGGTATGTGTACGACTCCCTTGCGGATGAAGGTGCATACTCCTTGTGCCGTACCGGTGGAGCTGGTGCGTGCGCTCGGAGGGGTTGCTTGCGTCCGATAGCCGGGGATGGTCGGCGTTCGTTCGCTGTACGTCTCCTGCACCATCACGATGTCCGGAGGGGAGTCGAGGCTTTGGATGTATTGTTGTAGGGCTGCTCTTCGGCACTGGAGGCCGTTGGCGTTCCAGTGCCATATTTTGATGCTGCCGTGCGTTTCTCTACCCATGGTGTTGCTGTTGTGTGGGTTGTTCGGGCACGGGTGTGCCTGTGATCTTTGCGCTCAGTAAGGCGAGCGTTCGTTGTATTTCGAGTAGGGTTTGCTCCACCCTTCCCATGCGAGCGTCCAAGCGCGCTTCTAGGTCGCTCATGCGTGCGTCCATGAGTGCTTCCAGGTTGTCCATGCGAGCGACAATTCTTGCCTCGAAGTCGTCTTGTCGCTTGAGTAGGTATCCTTCTAGGCCTTTCATCGCCCTGTTGTGTGTGATGGTGCTCGTGGTGGTCTTCTTTGCGACTCTCCCAGTTGTGACTTTGTGTATTTCTTCTATCTGTAGCCGTTTCCTAGGAGGCTCGATCTCCTGTGTCTCTTCTTCGTTGATTTCCTCTTCCTCCACCTCGTTTGCGGGTTGTTGTAGTGGTTGTTGGGGCGCGTCATCTGCCTCCGCGTTTTCCATCATTTCTGCGGGAGCGTTGTACGTGTCGTGGCTGTCTGCCGACCGGGATGAAGCTGCAGCGGTGGCATTAGTTTTGTCTTCGATCTTGAGTGTGAGTGTTTCTATACGTTTGGTAAGCGTGGCATTGGTAGCCTGTAGCGTTTGTATGATTTTCTCGAGCGCTGCGGCAAACACAAACAACAGGATTTACACTGCTGGAACTTCAAGTAGAATACCAACCACTTTCATGTATTGTGCACAGCATCTGAAACGCAACTCACTATGTAAAGAGAAACTTGATCTTTTCTTGTTGTCACAACCAAATTTCCCGCTGCTTCCTTCGCACGCTATGAAGCTGCGTATAGAGTTTCTGGAACGCCGGGTACTTAATGCTGAACACGAAATTTTATCTGTTTATAGGATTGTTTGCGAGAGGGGTTTAAAGCAACGAGGGCCATTTCAGTGGGGTAAAACATGAATATGGCGCAATTGGGCTTTTTTTGTTCTCTTTCAAATTTGTGTTCACGGCTTATTTGTGTCAGCGGATACACCCAAACGACCGATGCTCACAAATTACACGCTTTATAGCAGCGTTCTTCTCGATTCACTGGATGTGGCGTTCATTAGTGTGCAACCGCCGCCCCTAAAAATATTCCATACGAGATATTTCTGGACTCTGTCCCTGTCTTTAAAGCCGAAATCATCGCGGCTTGCAGGGGATTCTTTTTATTTTAATGCAAGTTGCAAATCGTACATTTTTTTATTCTAAGGTCTTCATTAAAAAAAACGTGATATATGCATAATCACGGCGACCAGCAGCTCAAGATTCTTTTATAGTTCAACAAAAACCTCATTTCGCAGAATAGTAAAAAGCTGAAACGCGATTGGTCGATATAGTGCACACAAGAGATTCAAGCGAAGTTAGCTGCCATATATGCACGAAAGTGGGATTTTCTGTTTGTTTAACGTTTTATTCTTTTATCTCTTTGGGGGGAATAGTTTATGAAAGGGAGAAAAATGCCAGATAGTCAAAAAGCACTTCTGTTTTTGTTTTTTGTTTTTTTGGGAAGGCGTTGCACAGTACTTTTGTTAGCGCCATGAATTACAAAACAGCAGCAAGTCGAAGTACCAGTGACGTCCTTTATTCCTTCTTCGTTTCTTCATTTCACCTGTTGGCGCTCGCAACATTGCATCCGTATCAAGTCGCCCAATTTCGCGTATTGCTGCGTGAGATATGTCTTACGTTTATGAGCAGCTGGTAATGACAATTCTGGGTGCAATTTACCCGATTCTTTCTGTGCGACAGGGGTTGTCGTCGCCTCAGGCTCCACTCTGAGTGTTCCTCACTTCGGCGTACCGTCATTTTGGCACAAAGAATTCAATACGACCAACAGTAGACAAGAACGTCTGAGCTGTTAAAAGGTTTATGTTCTCGCAAAGGATTGCCGTGTTTAGAACCACGAGAAGTTATGCTTGAAAATGCTTTACTCGACATTTAATTTGTAAAACAATTGTCGTTGCAGTGTAAATAAATGCCTAACGTGAAACTAGGTAACTAAGCAACATCCGAAGCAACTAAGCAACATCCTCCGACATAACTGCGCGAAATTCAACCGATAAGGTTATATTTCCCTGGAATTCTTGATAACTTCTGAGTGAACGCAGGCAGCTTTTTTTAATCCCATTCATTGGTAAACGGGGTATTGCGGCTTCAGAACAATTTAAAAATAACAATGCTTGCGGCACTCAGTGCCACTTGAAGCTTTGCTCCCGGCAGATAACCAATGAGGTAACGGGTTTGCGAGAATATAAATACGAGGGTTGAACGAAGTTTTGAAACTTACTACAACTCTATATTTTCGGTCCTTTCACGATGCTAGTGATTGATTTTAAGTGTCTCGCCCAAACTTGCCGTGTAAAGAAGGCTAACGTGGCAGATATGCACTCCATAAATTTCAAAGAAAGTTCTTGGAGGGGTGAAAGCCTATCTTCTTATTCTTTTGGTGGAGCTTTATACCGCCTGCAGCTCTGCGTGTCTTAAATAGGGGTAACGGTACCAGTGCGGTTCCTCAAATACCCCAACACTATTTTATTCGGTGTAGCATCTCGATACTACCTTAATGGAAGAGCGCAAACAGTAAATGGTGACTGCCGATTCTAGGATAAGACCAATCGGGAAAGGATAATGAAAACAAGAACGCTCTGTAGTTAATAGCTTCAAAAAGTTGAGTGAGTACAATAAAGACTATAAATACTCTTTTATCGCTAACAGAAAAAAAAAAACATGGGAACAAAGTGCCTCGCCCCTGTACCAGAATATATATACACTCGCAGCCAAATGTCGATGCATTAGCGTAAAACATTGAGCTTCTTTGGCTTAGGCGCTGTATGACCATTCCCTTTATTTAAGCAGAGCTCGTCTCATCATGCTTGCGAGCTGTATTACAAAGTGCATATCGTTGAATAAGGTTGCCGCATTATGGCAATATCTAAAACACTTGAAAGCCCCGCCAGCTCGTCCGTCAAGAAGGTTAGGGAGGGGCATGACTGTATATAACCAGATTCCGCGTAAAATCGAGAGGAGAAAACTAACTGAAACAAATATCTTTAGCTTCAAATCGTTTTGTGCTCTTTTTGCCAATAGATGCTGTGTATATTAGGATGTCGAAGGCAAAAATAATCCACCCACAGGAAGCTGTTATGATAAAGTGTGAAGAAAACCTTGCTGACGACGAACATGAGAAGCGAATGTGCGCTAACAAGACAACTGTTCAGACTGTTAAAATGAAATGACAGCGTAGCGACAGAAAAAAGGAAATGTGACAGAAAAAAGGACTTGCGCGTATCTCCCCGCTTCGACGCAAATGTAATCGAAAGACGATAATCTTATGCGATTCCTCTCACGTAAATGCCTCTACTCTATCCCCGACCCTCTTCCACGTTGTTCCAGTCCCGTTTCGCCCCTCCCAAGATGAAGGCAATGGAGGTTTGCTGCATTCACTTGAATCTCTCCGCGTTCGCACTGTTTGCATGCCGTCTTCTAGGGCCTTTTGTTACTGCTGAGTTTCGAGTGGTACCTGGTTGTCGACTCGCTCGCGCGAATTCTCTTAAAATAGCACTTTTAACGGTTTTCAAGAGCTATTGCGAGGTCATTCTGCTGTGTAATTTTCAATTTAAAATACTGCTAGTATCAGTTATGCATGTGTGTTTTGGCTCTAAAATACCTAATCTTATCGTTTTGCTGATACATGTTAACAATTATGAAGACCGCTTTAAGTAGTTTGGAAATGTTTTTATCCAATATGAACATCTCGTTCGAGATATCTTTTAACATTTCGCCAGGAGTCTGAATCGATGTACAGACAGCCAGAAAGAACGAAGTTGTGGTGTTTAGGGGGCGCAAGTTAGCATATCGTCTTTAAAGTCGGGAAACCATGATTTGCTTGTTGCCGATTGCGCATAACGATGGTGTGATGCTGCATTTTTTTACATTCAAGCGCGCTGGCGGAGGGCGCTTGAGTCTTCAAGATTGCTCTGCTTACCTCCCTAGTCTTTCCGAACAAAATAGAGGGAATTGACGAAAGAAGTGCATGAACAACTGCTCACACACGCACACGCTTACCTGACGCTCTCTCTGTCGATGTAGACAGTCTTACACAAAATTACTGGGCTGTTCGAGGCAAGCGATAGAGCGAGCAGCGGCTAATTAAAGCGAAAAGCTCGACTTTGTTCTCGACACCCCGCCCCTTCAACTAATTTCCAGGCATTGAACAGGCACGCTGACCAAGAGAAACTTTTCGCGTTCGCAAAGCAATTAGACTCACTGTTGGAATTGCTTTGTTGACTTCGGCGTTTGACCGGTAGTACTGATTAGAAAACTGGAAAGAAGCCAGTGCTAATTACTTTTCCAAGACGGGGAGAATGGCCATTTTGTTTCACAGGTTGCACGCACCAGCAAGGAGGAAGAAAAGCGTCAGTAAACGGGTTTGTTTGCTGCCATTGTTGACGTGGGAAGGGAAAGAGATAGTGTTTACCTCATTTCCTCACTGCACAGAACAGAAAATAATTCAAGACTTAGAATAGAATAACAACCCTTTTCGCTTGATATGTGCTTTTGTGTATAAATCAGGTATGTATAATCAAATTAGCTTTTGTCGAAGTCCGGTCATTCATCCGATTCAGTCACTTCTTCGCTTCTCTGTGAGGATCGTACGAAGCTCTTCATATTCAAATAATCCATCAACGGGTTAGTTAGAAGGCAGTAAGTGTTTCGATTTTTTTTCTTTGGGTCGCAACATCCTGTGCCTGTGCTTAGGGCCTATAAATACACATCTTGCAGTGAGCATCTTCTTTTCTGGCTTAAAGAAGGTTCCCAATAATATGAGGAATCACGTTACCCACTATGATATTCTGCCACGCAGCCAAGGACGACGCAGGTTTCTTCAAGGAAAAAACATTTATTGTAGTGAACTTGCGCTCTGCTAAGAACTCGAAGAATGCACAAGCGGCGAAGTAGCAGTTACCTAATGACGTGCACATACGAGTGTGGGCGAATCGAATTCCGCGGCGTTTGCCCTGGGAGTATTTACCTTTCCCCGCTCTACTTTCTGAAACAGTAGAATTGCATTGAGAATAAAGAAGAGCCTTCTAGAAAAGTGACGAAATGGCGCAACAATCTCCTTATCAAATAAGGTAGCTTGTGCGGCATACAAAAGAAAGAGAGGGAAACACCTGCTTCGCTTCCAACAAAGACAAGACAATCAGACACGGCCAAACGCAGGCAACAAAACAAACGAGCAAACAAAACGCAAGGCATGGTTCGCGCAATACAAGCAAAGGCATCATCAGTTCCTCCTACATGATGCTGATATTCGCATGCCAGTGACCCCTCTACTACAGCATCGAAAGACTTTTTTCTATTCATTTGTCTGGTATTCATTTGTCTGTTCTTCCACCGGTATAACCTGCTCCTTGATGGTTTAACAGCAGCTTGAATAATGCCACAGCATCGCATGACACGAAAAAATTAAAGGGACCTTGCAACACTTTTTTCAACTTTTTTTGAGATCCTAAATGTTTGCAGAACTAAGTCACCCAACACACCCAGTACTTAGATTACGGGGTCGCAAAGTACCTCAGCCAAAAATTACTGCTCTATGCTCATGAGATAACGTGGAAACTCCCCCAAAAGATTTTTTATCTTTCCCGGTCTTGACGTTCTTCGACGGCCCGAATTACATCACTGAGGCCATGTAGCGGCTCTAGGCTGTTCTCCTTCAATTGCAGCAATGAACGGCTTCCGATAGCAACTTTAAAAAAAGCCACAAAACCAAAGCAGAAACAGAAGGCGTATCTGGTGCAACGAGCAAATCACGCAGTGCTGCTTAATGCTGGCGATAACTGTAACTTTCGCAGTGCGCAGCGCTTCCAGACGCGAAAGAAAGAGTGAAAGCGTTTATCAAAAGTGTTGCAGGGTCCCTTTAAAAGCATGCATTCCTCCTTCTAACGACGACGATGGTTGAACGCGAAGCATTCTCGTGAGTGATTCGTTGGTTGGCGTCTGAGTTTGGACTTTGACTCGAAGACGCTTTGACCTTGCCTTGTTCAATTTAGACTCCGACTCGAACACAGTTGGGATTTTTGATGGCAGCGACTTTTACCTTGACCCTTCGCCATCTGACATCGCACAAAGAAATCTTCGCGTTCAACCATCGTAGCCCTTACACGGAAGGGTGTGTGATTTTTGTCTAATTTTGCACGTCCATTCACCCCTGTACAAATACATACCGCTTCAACCGCACCGGAATGGCGCACAGTGACGAGAATGCCTCTTACTTTGCAGAAAATGTTAGCAAACTGAAGGAAGTGTACGCCAAACAACAATGTGGTGCTGATGTTTTGTCACTTATGAGTGTATTGAGCGTAATTCAAGGCCACAAATGTTGACTGCCAACTAAAGGTTCGGCAGCTTGGTTATTATGGCAATCAATATTTTTTGGGGTGTACGACGTCAAGCCAGACTGAAAAATGAAATAATAAAGTAAGGGTTGTGTACGACCATTGACTACACGTAGTACCGAACAAATGATAATGCTAAGCTGGGGTTACGGCTGGTCGCTGTATGTATTGTATGTTTTGTACCATGCTTTGTTGGTGGTACCTTTTCTTGTCTCTACCATGTGTTGTTATTTGTCTAAGTCCGGCAATAAAAAAAGTGCCGAAATGGCGCAGTCAGATAGACGCGGCTTCTTAACGCGAGGGACACAGGTTCGATTCCTACCACGTGAAGAGTTTTAACTTTTCTACTCGTATCCAAACCCACTTGTGTATAGCTATTGCTACCCAGGGCGGTATTTTGCTGAGTGTCATAGACGCCAGGAACGAGCGGACCTGGAGCACATGTTATGGCAATGTCCGCAGGCAATCACAAATGGCCGCACAGTCACTAACAGTGAGCAGTAGGAGACCCTGCTGCTCAGCTCCAGCCCGGAAGATCAACTCTGGGCCGTACAGCTGGCTGAGGACGCTGCTAAAGCCCAAGGGCTCACAGCCGACGCCTAAGCAACACAGTTGCCAAACTGAATAAAGGTTTCTCTCTCTCTCTCTCTCTCTCTCTCTCTCTCTCTCTCTCTCTCTCACACACACACACACACACACACACACCACACACACACACCACACACACACACTTCACCCACGACTGCCATCATCGTCAAAGAAAGTTGGCTTTCCTGCAGTGGGATTGCAGTGGACTACAAACGATATCAGTGAGAGGCTGAAACCTTCGCTTTAAAAGAGCCGTGAATTTCTGTTGACAAAAAATATAAGGATCCGAATGTCGGCTTAAGTTCTCACCATGAAGATGCCTTACTTACTCCTGTGCGTTGCACAATGAACGCTGTCTCCCGCCTTTGTATATAAGAGAGCAAAGAAGAAAATTGTTGACCGTGAATTTCGGCATTATAAAAAGAGTTTCCAGTGCATTAAACAGGTTGCTTCAGTGAGAATTTAAAAAATAAATCTTAAAACCACTAGTGAAACGTTCTATATTTAAAATATAATGGGTCCTCGCCTCTATAAAGACATTATGTCATCCAGCCATTAATAAATTTTACAACAATTTGCTACATGATTTGCGTACGTACGCCTTATTTGCTAGCTTTCTCCGCGTTAATCACTTACGCTTAGTTTGTGCATCCATCCACCAATTACGCACCGTACATTATTTTATGTTTAAGTTGAAATCACTCTTCTACCTCGAAACCGTGTGGACGTTAGCAATAAAAAAATATTCGGCGGATTAAAGATCAATTCATCAACCCTTTCAAGATGTCCAATGAAAGAAGAAACAAAACGCGTAATTGCGATGGCACTTCTGCTAATAATAGTCCACGTATTCCAGCCATTTCAACCAAAAACTTAGAGAGAGAGAGAGAGAGAGAGAGAGAGAGAGAGAGAGAAAGAGAGAGAGAGAGAGAAGGAACTTTATTTGAGCCCAAACTGGTAGAAGGCCTTATATGTGTCAGATTGCTACAGAAGCAAGCAATACGCCCCCACCTTCTTCATCGTGGGTATACGCTTATGTTGTCAAAACCAGAAGCTAAAGTTTTGTAATGTGGCTGTTTAAAACGTGCGTGTTCACTATTTTGTAAACAATTAAACTCCGTTTACTTGTACGTTTTGTACAATAACTTATCAGCAAATATTTTTTACCTGCGAAAATCATGTGTTAAAATATGCTCGTCTTCACAGTAGCCGAAGAAAAATGAAAGCAAACCTTTTCTCATGGAGAATTTTGAGTGCTTTGAAGCGTGTTTACACTTTTTAAGCTTGAAGCTAAGACAACAAATCCAAATTTTTTTTCAATATAGGAAGAACATACTGTCCAATAAACGGGATTCATGACATGGAAACGGTTCTGCCTGTTTTAACACTGCCCTGAATAAGAAGGGAACTTGGTAGAGTTCTTTTTTCCAGCTCGCAATTGGTGACCATAAATGCTGGAACCACTCAGACACGTTACCGCATCCGAGAGCGATTCGTACCAACGGGGTGTATGCTGTGACTTCTATCGGTTCACAGTGGGCAAGAAATTCCAGTTGCCTGACTGATTGCTTTAAGACCAATCTATTTCCGTGAGATTCATGGCCTTATGTTCGCTATTTGAATCCGCCAACCCTTCAGTTCTTTTTCTCCATTTCCCACCATGAGTTGAATATTTTCGTCTTACTGTTCTAGTTCGCAGGACTCACGCGTGGTGGCGCGACAAACAAACGAAGCCCTTGCTGGTGGTTCCGAGAAAGAATAGCGATAATTAAATCGGACCCTTTGAGCCAAGTGGGTCACGTGAAACTGAAATAGCCAAGAGAACATGCTAAGCGCTAACCTTTTCACTTCAACGTGAAACCTTTACGGATTTCGTTGGGAAGTCAGAGTCACTAGTTAAGGTACGATCTAGGAAAGAATAGGCTGAACAAGGTGCGACTAGAGGCATTCGGGAAGCATTTCTTATGGCGATTCATCCCGCATTTTTCGTGTGGACAAAAAAAACGAAAAGTTTTTGGTGGCGGCAGCGATACCGACATATTCCCACTCAGCTTCCTGTCGCTTGCCACGCCAGCTGAAAGGACGGCATCGAGAGAATGGATGTTGGTGGGAGGAGAGGCCGTCTCGAGTCCTTTGAAAGACTCGGGGGCGCAGTGAATAATAAATGCTTCCACTTTCTGCCTACTAAGTGTCATTTTAAATTAGTGAGCCTCCTTTGTCTTGCAACTCTGGACAGCATTCCTTTCATCTTCCATCCTCCTCATCTTTCTTCTCTTCCTTGTCCCCTCTTCCTTGCAGCTGAAAGCGAGAGACGTTACCGCGAGGCTGGCACCTGCACACAATGTCGTCGCTTCGGTGTACGAAGCGACATAAGGCCACGTAAGAGCACGGTGCTTGCAAATAAAGCTGAGGCTTGCTTGTCAAACGGAAGTCGTCTCGCTGCGTCCCTACTGAGAGAAGCATAATAGAGGCACGACGATGAGGACGCAAATGTTCGCTTCTACCGGGAACAAATTGGCCGAAATGAGGTCGGGGAGTATAACCATGTCTCGGTGCAAAGTGAGTTCTACGGTGTTGTAAGGATGATACCCATGTTAAGAATAAAGGTGTGAAAACAAGATTTGAAGTATAAACTTTAAACCCAGTCCGCCTTTAAATCTCTTTATACTGTAAGGCATAGCCCAGCTGCTTTTGACTCTTAATTTTTTAAGAAGAAACCGAAAACAAAACTTGTTTATCGCTCTTTATTCTGGCTGTAGAATGTCTTTTAAAATAAATGGGGTAACGTGGAAAAAGGCTTGCCTATACTGCAGTGCTCCCGGAGATTTTCTTCTACATGTAAAAAGTGAGTGGGTGAGTGAAAAGACTTTATTTGATTATCCGGCGGACGACTATCCTAGCCCCACAAGGGGAGGGTCATTGCGATGCGGCCACACATCATCTCGGTGTGGTGTCCTTTACTCGGCGAGCAGCCCTCACTACTCCCGCCTTCTGGCACCCGCGCCTGCCCCTGTGCTGGGGTGGTAGCGAGCACCTGGCGCTTTCGCTCGGGCGCTGCTTTTCGAGGGCAGCCGAAATCCACTGGACGGCCCGTGTCTGTAGTTCCCGTTGGACGCTTCCCGCAGCGGCCGCAAGCCATGGCGGGATCGTCGTCACTGTCCGTGCCTCCCTCGGATTTTGTGCACAGTCCCACAAAATGTGGGCCGCAGTAGCCCTTTCCGATTCACACACGCGACACAAGTCACTCACATATACGCTAGAGCACACGTGTTTCATGAGCACCGGCGTGGGTAGCGACCCAGTCTGTAGTTGCCGGAACGTCACTGCCTTGCTTCGGGTCAGGCCCGGGTGAGGCGGGGGCATAGTCCTGCGCCCTAGTCTATACCAGTTCAACACCTTACTATACTCCGTCATCCTGTCTTTGGCTTCACACCACCACTCCTTCGTCAAGTCGGCCGGTTGGGCGGGGCGGTATGTGAAACCTCGCGCCGCCTCGTTGGCCGTCTCGTTGTGGTTTGCGTTGCCTCGGGCTGACACGTCCCTTCCCATGTGGGCCGGGAACCACTTCATTGTAACCGCTCTGTCCGTTGGGTTCACCGCGCGCAGCACCCGCACTGCAGCCACACACACACTGCCTCTGGCGTAGTTCCGCACCGCGGTCCTGGAATCGCTCAGCACGGTCGTGCATCCGGGGTGGGCGAGGGCCAGGGCGATGGCAACCTCCTCGGCCTGATGCGCCGACCGTGTCCACACGCTCGCCGCCGCCTTCGTCTCGCCGGTGACCGTACTGACCACTGCCGCAGCGAAAGTTCCCCTCCTGTCCTGATATTCCGCCGCGTCCACATATACGGCACCGCTGTCTCTGGCATGGAGGTCGATCAAGGCCCTGTCCCTTGCCGCCCTTCGCTCCCTGTTGTACTGAGGGTTTACGTTCTTGGATATCGGGCACACTTGCACGTGTCTCCGCACACACTCTGGTACCTCCGCTCCTTCTGCAATCTCCTCGTCCGCTGTCCTTGGCTCCAGTCCTAGGTTACGGAGCACCTGCCGGCCGGTTCTCGTGCCCGAGCGCTGTTCCAGCTGGGCCGTTCTCTGGGCTTCTGCAGTCTCCTCGAGAGTGTTGTGCACCCCCAGTGACAGGAGCTTCTCCGTGCTTGCACAGTCGAAAAGCCCGAGTGCAGCCTTGTAGGCCCTTCGTATGACCACGTTGATCTTGTTGCGCTCGTGTACCTTCCCATTGTCGAAGGCCGCCACATAGGCAATATGGCTCGCAGCAAAGGACTGGACCAGCCGCGTGAGGCTGGCCTCCTCCATGCCTCCGGCCCTTCTGCTTGATACCCTCTTTAAACCGAAAGGGTCTGGTGTGACTCCACAGAACATAATACACTAGGTAAGTTATCTAATAAAGTGTTCTGCAAGACCATGTGTATATCTTTGTATGTCTTCCGTTCGTGGCAGAATCTGTGAGTAGAATCGTTACATCATTTTGCCTGCACGAGAGCCCAAGCCATACCTTCCTGTCTCTCCCTCCACGAGCTGCGTAAAGGAGTGCGTTTATTCTTTGTTTCTGTGAACGGTCCTCAGAGAGAGGAGAATGCCCCTCCGTGAGACACTGTTTCTCGGAAACAAGCAAGCCAATCCTGTTTCCACGATTTCAATTCCGAATGTACAACGCTGCCATGCTGTCCCCTTGAACTTGCACCAAGGTATAGCGCGAAATTCGGGCAGGAGCGCCGCAAAAGATACAATTCAGAGTACGTTTTCCTTTGATTTGCTCCCACCGGAGCATAAGGATGCGATGTGCATAAAAGAGTACACAGAATTCACTTTCGTTGGCAACCCACACGAAAACCCTTTTCACGACACCCACAGTGATCTCATTATCATTGATGGACACCGGCGTAGTCTTCATTGTTTTTAATTTATTACACGCCTTTTATTCTTTTCATATTCTGCCCTTATCTCTATCCAGTCATGCTGGGTTACTCCAATTCTAACCTGAACTTCATTATCTTCTGTCCACAGATGATCCCGCTGGCTGGCAGTGCAAAATAATCAGGCCTCCCCTGCTGCCAGATGCACAAAGGCTAGCTTCGGTGTCTCCCATGCAGCTTCTGACGGCGTATACATACTGTCGTAGGTAGATGGAACAATCGATTTTCGAGCGCATTCCTTTTACTACCGGAAGCAATCATTTTCTCAGTATTTCACAGTTTGGGGGTACCGAAGTTCTTTCACAAGAAACAAATTATCGTATGGATTTTCGCGCGCGGACACTACAACTGAACTATGATGCCCACGGTGGTGTTGGCCCACGAAAAAATGCGAAGACATTTGATGCTTTTTGATGCACCCAAGAACTCCAGTTGAATAAATTTGCAGAAAATAGAGCGGCCTGTACGCCTAATCTTCCATTTGCCCAGGCTAAATTTTCGCGCGTTATGGTTCATCAGCCACACCACGATTCCAAATTGTCTTCAGAAACTCTTCACAATCTCTTGAAAGGATCCACTCCATGTCACTTCCCGCGCACTTCACGCGCAGTGGTGTACAAAGTAGGATACATCTGCACCGTCAGCCAAATATAAATCACTAACAAGCGGTCGAAAATGCACAGAACGTTATCCAATTAATGCAAAGGTATTGCATGTGTACATATCACAGATTATTTAATAACTTTACACGTCAACCCCAGACCTGTGGGAACGTTTTAGGGAAGGACTTACATAGATGAAAATTTCTGATACGTGCTGCAAGTTTCTTCGGAGCTTGCGAGCGGAAAATGCTTTTCAAGTAAATCGGTGCAAACGCAGGACTTATTTCAGTGTGGCTCAAATTTCCGCGGAGTAAATATGGTGGCACTTGGAGATTCGATAGACTATGACATAGAAAAATTAATAAGCCCAACGTAATGTATACCCGCATATGGCTATAAGCAGTAGCTTCACTTGCGGAAGGTTCAGTTGGCGATGAAGTATAATTTTTTCCGTACGTTTATTGCGAAAAAAATCTTTTATTGAGCCACACACAAAATCTGCGAAATTTCATGTACTTAATTTCTAAAGCTTTTTTTTTAATTGAGATGAAAGCGAAGAGCAATCAGTTTTTCGTGCCCGGGTTTCATTTGTTTCCTACTTCGGGTGATTTAAGACGCGCGGAGCTATATATGAGAAACAACGGGGCTGACACATTAGTTAACTGTATAGATTTATATTCGGACAGCTTACCTGCTTAACTATCTCACGTTGTTAGTATCACCTCCGCTGTGGGCATGGAAACCCCACAACCTCGGGTTATATAGTTCGAAGCCTCGCTCACTGAGCCCCGACGAGCCGTACCGCAGTAATCGTGTTGCAACCGCCAAACAATACGAGTTATGCCAGTAAAAACTACGGGAAAAGTATTTCAACCAAGGCTAACAAATGCGAATAATTGCGAATTGGCATGTCAGGCTCCTGCACAAATAAAAAAATACGCTTGTATTGGGCGGTGAGGTTGGGTGCTGCCAATATCTGCGTTCGCGATGTTTGGCCGCCTAGGTCCGGTCATATTCACCAGGTCTACGATTAACTGTACAAAACGAAACAAGGGAAACACGGAGACAGAGAGTGATATGGGCAGAGTGGTCCCGTTCATGACCTTTTGAGGACATATCATACATATTGTGATCTTTAGTGGGGTTAGGGCGCCTATACAAATCCCCAGAGAACCTGACCCAAGCGCATCAGACACCGTTATCGAGCTTATGGGTGTCCGTGTTCCACCCTCTACCGTCAATCGACACGATTCAGCGCGGACTTCACATACGTTCAAATGGTGTTTGTTTCGATCATTCTCACACTTCCAGCTTGCTTAACCTTCTCTCTTCTGGAGAGCAAGTGAGCAAGCTCAGCGTTTGCAATACAAGCGTCGTAGCAACCATAGAGTTTTATACTAATATACACTAGAGGGGACACTGGCGCTAGTGTCTATGCGAGCCGTTGATCGTCTGCTTCAACCCCCATGAGGGCGGCCATGTCAAATAGACGTGTGATTTTCGAACTTGGCTTGACTATGCCGACATCTTGACTTGACTCAAAATACTTTTTTTAATTGAAAAGCTACAACTAATGTTTATTACTGTATAAATTATTAGTCGCGTAAACAACTTGTACTATACGTTAAGTTTTAATTAAGGTTTAGAAGTATTCTTTTATAAGAGGGGAACTGATTTGTGAACGGTATACACGGCTGAGTTTAGCGGAGCCGGCGATTCGGCGGCGAAGCGTATTTTCTTTCTTTC
This sequence comes from Haemaphysalis longicornis, assembly GCF_048455015.1. Lineage (NCBI taxonomy): Eukaryota > Metazoa > Arthropoda > Arachnida > Ixodida > Ixodidae > Haemaphysalis > Haemaphysalis longicornis. Next base: position 89,707,795 of record NW_027526385.1, read on the forward strand.
TTTTTTTTTCTTTTTTGCGTGCGAGTCGGCGGTGGCATGGCGGTGGCATGTGTCTGCTGAAGGGCCGCTGTACGGCGTTAAATTTTGTTCTGGAAGACTGCGAGTAGCGGAGCGACGCGTCCTATAACCCCAAGTAAGTATACATGGTTGTTGTTTATTTCCACTGATTAGTCGCCTTACCCAACGTGCGGTCGGCATGCTGACAAAATCGTGAAAGAACACTGAGTAACAGCTGATCGTTTGCTTTGGTGCCTTAAACAAGCCATAACGGCCAACTCGACCACGGAACTCGACCATATCACCTCTGTTCGTCGCTAACACGTAGACGATGTTTTATTGACCGGATGGTTAATCGGGTGAGAGATAGAGAAAGAAAACATCTTTATTTGTCCTGCAAACGTGACGCGGCCTCACGTCGTGTCAGCCGGCCACTCGGCTTCCGTCAATCGGGTTCTTTTTTTGTTGTACTGTTCGAGTATTCTTGATGTCTAATTGACGCACTGTAGAGCTGTTTCTGTGAGCAAATGTTAATTTTATATGTTGAGAGCGATAAACCTAGGAAACAGGGTATCTTATCAGGCCACACAGCGAAAAAATTATCGTACTTCATTCGTGTTAACCTTCCAGAAGACGGCCTCGTCTTGCTAAGAGCGACAGGCATGCAGATCGTTCTGGAGCCGTGGGCTGCATTTTACGGGAGTTCCTAATTTCGTGAAAATCTCCGTGTAGAATGTTTCTATTAGATGACCAATAACGCGCACTGATATATCTAAGCACCGTGTGTGTACATTACACTCCCACAAGTGCCAATCATCACCTGTCTAACCGAGGTCTCACGCCGATATAGCCAGGACCGCGTGTGAAATTGAAGGCACCCTATTTTTTCCAGTCCCTCCACAGAAGCGTGCCGAAGCGCAGGAACAGTTTGAAATTACGTGCGAAGGTGTCAAATAGTGTAAATGTTGCTGATCAGACGGTGCTTTCCTAAATAGGAACTAAATAGTGCCTCCGGGGTACCATTTCCATAATAAACAAGCTGCCTTCATGCATTCGTTGTTCCGAAGCTGTTCCACAATAAGTTCAAAACATTTACTCATTTTGTGTGGTTGTTCAGTCTTGAATAATCCAACTGCTAAAGTCATGTCTTGTTAAAGCACGACCTTTGAAAACATTGTTGGCTTCCTGTGAGTTCATTGTATGTGTCTTCTCTTTGGTTTACGTAATGACTTCAGCGTCACACGGCAGCGCGCAGCTGATCGTAACTGTGGGTTTTTATGAGAAAGCCAGAGTCATTGAATGTGTTATGTTGCTGGAACCCTTTTTGTAAATAAGCATGTTAGTGTGCTGGATTTTAAGAGTACATACTTGTGCTCTAAATATCTGTACAAAAGCCTTGCAAAACCTTCAATGATGCCATCCATTTCGATACAGGTCCCAGCTGTGTCAGCAGTGCAAGGGCCAGACCAGCAGGCAACACAAGAAGCTGCACCAGGCATGCAACCAGTTTCCAAGTCAGGATCATTGGATGGATCATCAGCAGCGCAAGACAAGGCAGGCATGCCGCCAACCTGTCAAAAACACCAAAATTCTAGCAAGGGCCACCGTTCAAAAAGCAAAAGGGCTTGGGGAGAGGTTGATTGCAGCCTACGATATGTAAATAGTAAAAACAATCCTGTACATTCAGCAGCGCAATAAAGAGAAAAACAAGTGGTGAGGAAAGTTCCTTGTAGTGCATGGGGGATGTTCTTTGTATCTTGCTTGTTAGGCACTCAAGATTTAAACTAATTTTCTCGGGTGCAAGAAAATTGGTAGTTCGAAACCATCCATTGTATGCATAAATGTGACTTATAGCAGTGGCGTCATTTGCGATAGCCTTTGCACGGCATGAAACCAACTTCATTTAACTACTATGAGCAGCCATTTGAAGACTTGTGTACGTGCTTATTGAACTGAAAGAATGAAGTGGAAGTATTCTGCATGGTATTCTAGCCCACTGTGTTCCAAAGTGGTATTCACTTGAGGGACCCTGCTGAGAAGGAATGTGTGTGATGCCAATGGCTGTGAGAGAGCTGACACGTCCTCACTGCCCATGTAAATCTCCAATGAAGCCAGGTTCTATTGTGCACCTTTCACAAACTTTTTGTGGCGCCGCCACCTCCTCCGGCAACATATTCATGAAGGTGTGACGTAGGGGATCAGCTTTCACCACGTGAATGTCAGTTAAAACCTACATTATACGTTGTGGCTGCAGTGTTTTGTTTATGCACCTGTGATGTATGTCCAAATAATGGATTGAAAAATGTTGAGCTGCCCTTTTCCATCTTGCACTGTTAGTACGGCTCAAAAGGTTCTGATCAATGGGGTAGAAGCCTGCCTCACCTACTTCTTGCTGTTATCAAGTTGCAGATTGTATCCACCCACGGCTGTTCACTGTGGCTGTATATTGTCGTGCCGAGTGTACGCTGTTTTAAGAACCTGGTTTTGTTCGTTGATCAGATATTGTTGCCCTGCTTCTACTGCGCTGGCAGATGCTGATCGAAACACTTCTGCTCTACAGCTATAAGCTTTTCTAGGGTTCCTTTCATGCAATCTTTTTACCGTAGCCTAACGTCGCATTTGTTCGTCACTTACAGTAACCATTTTCTTGGTTCCTGCATAAAGCACCCTGCGTACATCAGTACGCTGGTTGCGAAAATGGCAATGCTGGTAGGTAGCTACAAACTAAATCCTGGTACCAATATGTTCACGGTGGCTCTTGGATGGGACAATAAATACATTGATGTAACACGCTTATGCCTTCACTTATTTTCATTGCATAGTTTGCATGTTTGCTGTTCACCAGCCTTCAAAATTTCAAAACTTCCTCAAGGTAAGCTTGCACTCTTGCTTTTGATGTATTAAGCAATGCTGGCTCTTGGATGGGATATATAAATACATTGATGCGACATGCTTATGCTTTCACTCATTTTCACTGCATAGTTTGCATGTTTGCTGCTCACCAGCCTTCAAAATTTCAAAACAACGTCCTCAAGGTAAGCTTGCACTCTTGCTTTTGATGTATTAAGCAATGCTCTGCTTATTTTATTGGTGTTACAGAGTATGACTCATCTTAAAAATCCAACTGCGCGCAAATTAACGAGGACGTGAACACACTGAAGACACCACAAGCGTCAAGATGCGTCAATACCAACTCGCCCAACTTTCGACCCTTTTAGATTATGGCTGTGGTGAGGGCTTTTTTACAAATGAGTAAAACTAAATTCTGCACTTTGCTGTTGGCACAATAAATTCACACAGCACTCGCCTAGTACAGTCGCCAACTTTTTCTGTGTGCTCAATATGCCTGTCTCCAGGCGCTGAGCCAGGGTTCCACTAACACAAACAGTTGCTACAGCAACACCTGCCACTGGATGGGGAACACTGTGACCAATGCAGACTCACAGCGACTTCATTGAATAGCAAGCATGCATGCCTGTGATCGCCTCATCTTACAGGCATATGGCTTCACCAGTACATAGCTATATAAGCCATAGTTTATGGCCCAAAAGTACTGGTAGGCCCCAAGCAATCATTTGGCCACGTTCTGTTGCAATAGGTAAAGCCATTCTACCGTTGCAGAGGTACGTTTTCTCTCCCTGTCTGGTACGGCTTAACGAGATCATACTGCGCTGCGTATACAGAGTATTCATTTCATTACATTGTTTTACCTTTAGCTTCAAACACCCCATATGCGTCCATGGTTACAGGCGGTCACAGCGATTGCGCGTGAGCCTTGGTTACGTACTGAAATTCGAAACTGCGCAAAAAGACGGGACACGGAAACGACGACACAAGGCGCTGACTAACAACTGTCTAACTAACCAGTGTCTAACTGTCTAGCTAACCGTCTTTTTGGCTGTAATTTCAGTATGCACCACCAACTAGCCCAAACCACCGTTCTAACGCAGTCCTTGGTTACGCCGGTGAATACACGCAGCTGATTAGCAACGGAAAATGACTGTGTCGGCTGTGTTGTGCTTGCTGGAACAGCCTAGCAGACGACGGTTGCACTGGCGGGGTCGTCCTATGCAAGCATGGTGGAAAGAAAAGTTTTTTCTTCCTCCATGTATGCAAGCGGCCCACCCTCACTTGTTTCGCCACTTTCTCCCAAGATAAGGTGCCGACCCACCCGCTGGTTGGCGCTCCCGCAACATTAAAAAAAAAATCACCGGCTGTGCACACATATACCGTAAAAACCCGCGTATAATACGAGGTTTTTTCCCAAATTTTACTATCTAAAATTTGGGCCTCGTATTATATGTGGATCCCAAAGCTTTCAGCCTATAATTTGCACTTTCGGTTTCAGCGGAGGGTGCGCCATCTTGCGGTGGCGTTAGCTGGCTGCTGCTTCTCTCAGCCGGCGCCATTTTGATTGTTTTGACCACGCGAAGGATCTCGGCACGTTCACCGCAAGTCTATCGCGATGTTGGGTGCACCAAAACAGTATTCGGCTGCAATTAAAAGAAAAGTTATTTTATGCGCCGAGACCATCAGGAATTGCGCCGCAGGACGGCAGTTCGGCGTCACCGAAGGCAGCATTCGTGGGTGGAGAAAGGAACTGGTGCATGACTGGATAAAGTCTGTGCGGTGTCGGCGGCCTGGAGCACTGTTGGGGATTCCCGTCAGTGCTCGTGTTGGACGCCTAACGCTGCCACCTGGCCGATTCCGTGAAGAAGTTGTAGCGCAAACGCCGCACCGAACTCATTGTCATTCCAGGAGGAATGACATCCCAGCTGCAACCGCCAGACGTTTGCATCAACAAGACTTTCAAAGACTGCATCAAGTCCTGCTACCAAGAGTGGATGAGGTGAGGAGACCCGTAAGTGACAGCTACCGAATGGCTGACGCGGATTTCTCCAGCGGTGCTTTGTGGCTGGATCGCGGATGCGTGGGCCAGCATCCCAGAGGAGCTCGTCAGTCGCTCTTTTAAGAAATGCGGCATCTCGAACGCCCTTGATGGCACTGATGACCACTTTCTGGGGGAAGACATTTCCGACAAGGCGACTTCAGGAGACAGCGGCAGCGAACCTGACTATGACTGAACGGACGTCGGGAGATAGTACCACCGAAAACTGACAATGACTGAACGGAAACTGCAGTGCAAATAAATGTTTTCTGTGCTCTTTACCTCGCATTATATGCGGATGAAAACTTTTTTTCTGATTTTGATGTCCCCGAATTACACCTCGTATTATACGCGGGTCCGTATTATACGCGGGTTTTTACGGTACTTACTGCTGATAAAAGATTTTTATTTGTCTTCGGCGCTACCGTGCTCGTGTTATAATCGCAAGCGCAGTCATGAACGTGACTAGGATGGAACGCAGTACCCGGCGCGGAATGCTTCCCGTATCCATTCATTCCACCCGTGCAGTATTTGCTCACTGCAGCCGCTGGAATCGGACGCCAACAGCAATTCTGCCCCGGAATGACCCACCGATGCTTTTGACGCCGAAACCGAAACTGACGGCGCGGAGAAGTACGAAGCCTAGCACATATAACAATCGTCAAGCCTCAAGTTAAGCCAAGTTCGAAAATCACGAGTCTACGTCACACAATCAGCTCCATGGGAGTTGAACGATTGCAGCGCCAGTGTCCCCTCTAGTTTCATTAGTATGAAACTCTATGGTAGCAACATCATGACGCTACTTAAGCGCCACATAAACCCTGACTGTCCTCGCTATTCGCTAGTTATTTGCTAACCAGGCGTGACATCGCTTGCTCAAAGTGTCACGTTGCTGGTGACGTGGGACTAATTAAGATTATATTCACCTTCGGGGCACACAATAACTACTTGATTCTCTTTCAACGACAAAGATAGAAGCGGATGAAACGACATAAAACGAGATACATGGCGGACAGAAACACAGCAGTGATTCTTCTTTTTCTTAGTTTTTACTCGCCTTTTACGCCTTTGTAAGTAAGTGCCCTGTGCGAAAAGCCAAGAACACTACTTTTTTATCCTGTCATCATGGCGTTTCATATCGCTGGCAACTCAAGGTACTAACAGAGAAGAATTAGGCGCTTGAAGCTGAGAAAAATCCAGTAACTATAAAGCAAACATCCTGGTGCACCATAGACCTAGTCATTTTGAAGAATTTAAAACTCGTGCAAGTGATGTGTGGTAAAAGGCAACCAACGCAAGAGGAATATCTTCCCCCACACCTGCACCCTATACCATGTGGTATGAGGGTGTCATGGACCTGGTATTTTTGAAGACAGTTCAAAACTCGCGCGTGTGATTTGCGGTAGAAGGCAACCAACGCAAGAGGAATATCGGCGCCCACCCTGGCACCCTATAACATATGGTATGAGGGTGTCAACAAACCCCAGCTCTTACTCCCATTCCCCAACCTACATACGAGTAGTGTGTGACATGGCTGACCAGCTCCGACATCTCCTTCTAGCGTAGTCTGTGGAGAGGGCCCGGGTGGCCAGCGCAGGCCAGGGTACCCCGGACTAGAGGAAACCCCCCACCAGGCGTGGCCCAGACATCATCGCATAAGGCTTGCTTAAATAAAGTATACTCCTTCTCCACCTGCATGGCCTTTTTTTAGGCCTGAATTCAGGCCAGGTGTGGCTTTAGACTGACATTTCGACTGCTCGGGACTTTTTTCAAGTAACAATATACTCAGCGCATGTTTGCGATTCTTTGTTAGGGAAAATTGAGACTGTTTTCCTATTAACACACTGCCTTGTTCTATACACTTTTTTGCCGCGCAAGGACTTTAGCCCGAGTTGCCCCCGCAATAGACCATGGCGTGTAGTATTTTTTCTTGTGCAGTTTTATTTCAGAGATATTCAAAAGCGCCCATCCTGTTTCCCTCCCCTTTAATTATTGCCTTCATGGCGCTGTAGTTAATATTACGATGAATTACACACTCGCCCAATACTGCACCCTGTCAAAAAGGGGATATGTAGAGAAAAAAATAATGATGGTGAAAGCTTGTTCCAAAGGTGGCTTGCAACACAACAAAAAAGGTCCATTGAATTTACTTAAACTACGTAATACGGGAAATGCTTAGAATTATCTGAGAATGCGAAGGCGAAAGCCTTGTTGGACCTTACGCTGATCTGCTGTTGCGCAGTATTCTCAATGCTGACCAAATTTATTATATTAAGCTTTTACAGGTTATACACAAAGAAAATTTTCATGGCAAATATAACGACACTAGCAGTATATACTCTTTCAGATGTGCAAAATACATGCACCAAAATTACGAACAAAATACGACAGGCAGTCTTTTCTGTTTCAACGCACCGACATACTAAACAATATTGGAAACCAGATTGATTTCGAATACCGTAGAAACAAATGTTAAACACAGGGGAAAGGATGCCTGTCAAGTCAAAATTTCTGCTTCAATGGTTAGAAGTGTAGATGTTGTTTAGACTTATTTAATGCGCAGGTTTTGTAGCTATGCTCATCTTTAAAACGCAATCATAGTTCTACTCTGATTGTCCAATTGTACTTTATTTTATTTCACTCTGCTGTACTCTAACGTACTTTATTGTACTTTTTTTCTTATTGTAGTTTATTCTTTGGTGCTCTTCATGTTGCCTGTATTTTTTGTTACTTAAACAGATTTTCCAGCCTTTCAATGTTGCTTGCTTATTATACTGTACCAACGGGGCTGGTGCCTCTGTCAGGCTTTTGAAGCCTTTAGTCCCAGCCTGCCTCCTCGTATTTCAGAGGAAATAAAAATCTTTGAATCTTTGTACATTCTGCTAAACTTTGCAGCCGCGCCCGTCAACAGTTGACCAGCCTCCTGGGCAGCACCCTCCGAGGCTCGTTCCCGTCACTCGCCATCGCCAGGAGTCCCCTTAATCGCCCCTGCCGGTACTTTAACCCCTGATGCCAGCTCGTATTGTACGTGCGGCAGCGGCATACCCTCCTCCTGCGCTGCTGTTTTCTTTTATGTCCGAATTTCTGCGTGATTTTTTGTACCTCACTCGTTTCATGACGCATAGGATCTCAAGCTTCATCTTAAAAACGCAGAAGTACTGAGCTTAGCAATCGCTTCGACTCCACACTTTGCCGCTTGTGGCGGCACTATATCACTCTTCTGCCTACAAATTTACAAATTTACCACAAAATTTATTTTCCTTTCAAATAAACAAAACATTCGGTTCACAGCCGCTCAAGAGCCAGAATATCAGTTCTAGATGAAGTTAATCTTTGTTGAACTGCTCGTTGGCGAATATTTATTGATTATAATAGGTTGATTTTATTAACTCGAGTAGCTGTTCTATTTACTCAACCCATCTGCGACTGATATTTAGTACATGTACAAAGGTGATTTGATTGATTGTAGGGCTTAACGCACCGACGAAACTAAGGCGATGAGGCGCGCCGTAGTGGAGGGCTCCGGATTCATTTGGACCGCCTGGGGATCTTTAACGTGCGTCCAAATCTCGTACACACGGGCGTTTTTGCTTTTCGCCTCCATCAGAAAAGCGGCCATCGCGGCCGGGACTCGAACCCGCAACCTCGTGCTTAGCAGCGCAACGCCTTAGCCACTGAGCCACCGCGGCGGGTATGTACAAATGTGGGTGTATATCGTAGATTCAGCCGGGCTATATATCAGCTAGTTGTAGGTTAACGCCATGAGCCACCAAGTAAAGATACCAACTTTACATACCGACCGTTCTCTTGAATCTCGTGCCTGCCTTCAATGTGGAACACCACCCCCCTCCCCTTTTGTATCCCCTCTTCCAGTACATCTAGAAAGACTACAGGCTTGTGGCGCGTGCTAGTAGCTTCCTCGCTACACATGATAACTTCGTTCACAAAAAAAAAAAAATCGCGGGCCATTTCTACTAACGGGAAACCTGGGGAGGGGCGAAGCCTGCAGAGTACAAATGCATTCATGGCGCCTTGGTGTTTTTCCCCACGGGGATGAAACCATTAGGGGTAGAGGCATGCAGCTTTGCTCTAAAAGTCTCTTATCTTTGAAGCACGAAGCTCTCTACCACGAGGCATAAACGAGTGCTCTGGTGTTTTTTTTTTTTTAGTAGGTAGTGTCTCTTATCACGGCAACCGTGAGAATTACCGTCAGAAATTTCTCACGGCAGTCGCCTCTCATTGGCTAAGCACGCTACGCGGAGATTCTATGGGATAAATATTCCCTAAAAAGCCGTGTCCGTAGCTGGCCCTGTGGCGCTGTGGTAGAGTACTGGCTTTTAAACGAGGAGGCTCAGCTTTGAGTCCGACATGGCGATGTTTTTTAGATGCGGCGGCATCTCATTCACTCGCCTTGTCCCTCCATACGGCGTTGTCATTGTCCGTCCACACCCCTCCCCCATTCTCCTCGCCGCGCGAGCTGCGCTCTCCGCCGCTCACCCCTCTCCTCTCCGATAGCGAACACTCTCTCGCGAGGGGCATTGGATTGGATTCGATTGGATTGGCTTGGATTGGATTGGATTGGATTTGGATTGGATTGGATTGGATTGGATTAAAATGGATTGTGTTGGATTGTGTTGGATTGTGTTGCGTCATAGCCGCGCCACGTTGCGTCATAGCCGCGGCAGGGGGTTCACGGCACGTTTCACGCGATGGGAGAATCAACCTAACGGAAACAACAACGGAACCTCCTATGCGTCGCATCTACACAGGGGTTCCCGCGAGGGGAGGTGGGAGTAATTTTCTGATTTTTTTTTGGCTTTCGGAATGTTTTGGTCATCGTAAATTTGTTAATAAATTTTTTATTCTGGTTTTTACTATATGAAGTGATCGAAGCACAGGACTTCTAGAATGTGTTAGGTTACGGTAAATACAGGCTGTGTTCTGCGTCGCTGGAACGGGTTAAATTAGGTTTGTGGCAGTTGGGCTGGATTGGGTAGGTCAATGATGCATTCCGTTAGAATAGATTACGTTAGGTTCGGTGAGGTTATGTTATGTTAGGTGAGGTTACTCTGGGACGTAATATTATTCAGCCAATTTTAGGCCAGCCAGCTTTTATGGAAAATGCCATCAGAATTTCCCGGGGGTAATTCTCACGGCTGCCGTAACATTAGATGCAGCCTTTTTAGTACGCGTCATGTTCTAGCGCGGAGGCGCCAACAGACCCATCCCTTAAAGGGGCTTCGCCTCTAAAACAAACATTGGCGCAGCTGGAGAAACAGCAGAGCTGGTGGTCCCTCTCCCTTCGTCGTAGACCCGGATGTTGCACCGCACATTTATTTCCGAAAGCGCCGCTGAAAGTTCTCCATGGCTGGCAGTCCCGGATCGTTTCATCCGCAAGCTTGAACATCTCTCCCAAAGTTGACCATCCTTCAAGTGCCCTCTCGTTTGCAGCATACCGGCCGAAGTGTGTTTGCATTTCTTCATCCGGGACTTTCAGAAAGTGGCAGCCAACCTGTCACTACGAGTACTTCAACCAGAGTCACTCTTCGCCTGATGTACCAGCCTAACACTATTGGACGGCATTCACAAGCGGCTTTTAGTGAGACAAGAACCACGGGATTAGCGAGGTCGAAGTGATACACACAGAAAAAGGGCCCGATAAACCAGAAATGAACAGGAGCACAGTCGAAAACTAGGCTAGTTGAAAATCTGTCTTGAATGGAACTGAGCACATAAACTGGACGAGAGAAAGGAAACATACATCATGCAGTTTTCAACTAAATTTATTATCAGAAAAAACATATATATATAGGCTCTGCCACATCCCCGTAGGGGTACACATGCGCACGAGAACCCTGCATGCGCGTTACACGTGCGCCGCTTGCACATTATACTCCTTATCTAGTAAGACCAACAATGGGTTACTTATACTGTCCTCTTTTTTTGTGAAGAATTGAGGAAAGTGCACTAATAGAGTTTGTAGAAGCCTTCCACATTTCTTCGCAAGAAATGACTAAGTAACCCATCGTCGGTCTCACTAGATAAGGAGTATAATGTGCAAGCGGCGCACGTGTAACGCGCATGTAGATTTCCCGTGCGCATGTGTAGCCCTACAATTCACGTGACATACCTTCTATGTGTGTTTTTTCTGACAATAAATTTAGTTGAGAACTGCTTTGTGTGCATTTTCCTTCTTTCGTCCGGTTTTTGTGCGCAGTCCCAGTCAGTGTCCAGCAGCGAAGTATGTTTCTGGTTATTGTGTCCTTTGCTAGACGATACGAATGCTGGTATGTGCCCGCCTAACGTTAGTGGCGTCATCACGCGGCAGTCACTGAAACCTGCGATTCTACGGGGCTGCCTCAACAAATGGCGCGCACATGTGTGCCAGCATGACGTTAGGTCTGGCGTTAAGCTTTGAGCTCTTACTTCGTCAACCGGTACCCGAAGGTTGACGTACACTGACGTCTTGACGTAGCCTGGCACGTCGTAAGGCCCAGTGTTCCAGCTGCGTAATGTTGACCCTAGATATAGGGCTTCCAAGGCTGTAAATTGATTATGATGATGATGATGATGATGACATTTATGATGATGGTGGTGGTGGTGGTGGTGGTGATATTCAGTGGACACGTTCAACAATTGCACAAAAATGCTTTCGCATGCACTGCATCGCAAGAAGTACTTACGTGTTCCGTAATATTTTGCTCCTAGATTTATACAGCCAGGTGCTGATCCGTTCCCAGGAGTGATCTTATCCAGATGAAGAAGGGCGTGAACGTTGCAGTATTACGCCTCTTTTACGTACCGAGTACGTACACCCGACAAGCACGATCTGCTCGTTCGAGAAAATAAAGCACAGGGATGAATTTGAAGAGCTTTATTCAACACCACCATACGTACTGTGTTCACAATAACACTTCTCGTCCAACATTTCCTGTAGATCGTTCATAACAAAGCGTATAGGCAGAGGAACGGTGCTCGACTTAAGCGCGATCAGCAGGTTTCCTCCAAATGAAGCGACGCTCACAACAATTCCCCATGCAATCACACACAATTTACACATAGTGTCAATATAAGTATTCCCACTGCGAAACCCTCTTCGCCCACGTATTTTATTTGTATATCTATGCACAACTTACGGAATGCAACGTATAGGCTTCATAAAACTCATCTCGCGGAACCGGAAAACCTTTTATGTAAGCACTTTTCTTCTTTTTTTTCTTCACGTACGTTATCTCTAAGGCATGTATTTTTAAGTCGTAAGCTATTCATATCCACCAAACCAATTGCGCCCTTACGCAAGCGTAGAAAGCGCGAAAAAAAACTCTTGCGTACATTGGCAGCATTCCTATATTCCTTCAGGCAACGTATCACATCTCACTTCCCCGTTGCAATAACACGAGAAAAAGTACACGAAGGTACAGAGCATTTATTGTCGGGAAACAACTGGTGTAACGCTAGAATATATTAAAAAGTCTTTGGACTTTACCTTTCCAAAGCTTTGCCCGCCTGAGTAGTAAGCCGCGCCAGTGCGTAGCGCTTCGGGCAACATCGAGCCCCCTGAAATTCTTTAGCGCAAGCACCAATTGCATCATAATAATGTTGGGGCACACAAAAAAGCAGACACCAGCGCAGTATCCGGATTTTGAATGCCATCGCATTTACACGTGCAGCTGACAAGGGACGAAGTGGGTCGAGAGGAATGAGGAATGCCTCTTCTCTAGCACACTCCGCCTACACCACAGCATTCACACCATGTGGTCAGTGCATGGTCTCGCAGCTGCAAGTACTTTTGAGTTCGCGAAGGATGCTGTAATTAGGATACATTTTGATACCCTCCAAAAAATGAACATCACCGCCGACTACATTAAGTACAAACGCGTTTCGAAATGAGCTTCGAAAAATTCGAAATGAAAAAGGTTGGCGAAAAGTCTTGACGGCAGACTAAAGGTGCCATTTCGCGCAGTGTGCATCGACGGCTTTCGCCTATTCTCATTCTCACATATTCTCAGCCAGATTCCCAGGTTTCTATCCCATTCGCATAAAAACACATACAACCGCTAGAGCGCAAACTAGAGTCAGCAGCTTTTCTAGTGTTAGGCGCCACCATGGACAACTTTCTACCAACGTTTTCCCTGGCATCATGTGGTCTGAACATGCAGGAGAAAGAAAAGGTGGGGAACACTCTCCCGCGTTCTCCTAAACCTCCCTATTCTTCACATTCACTGTTTTATGAGCATTCACTGCGTTCGTAACACAACGTTGCGAAGGCAAGAGGCCAGTTTTTGCAATATATCTCTCCCTCTGAAATCATAATTCGCAGTACACTCCTCGCAGCACGTTAACGTGAATCTGCCAACAAGCGAAGGGTTCAGCAAATCCTGCATTCGCGTCCCGCTTATGGAGAGTGTCATTTTCGATATGTACAGCAGTCGGAGAAAATTTATGGAGTATCTCTTGCACATAATGCTGAAACAACGTGCTACGCCAGTGCTTCAACAGCGCCCGGCATTTGTCCCACATCGCCTCTTTTGGAAGCGTACATAGGTTCCAGACCTGCTCACAGCACTCGCGTACTTGAACTATGGCACGAAAAACAAACACCAGTGAAGCAGCGAGAATACGGACATACATTTCGCCGGACTTCATTTCATAAATGTCATAACAACTCGCGAATACCTTTTACTAACGAAGTGTGCTCGCACCTACCTTGTTCCAGCCCCGCTTGAGGCTGTGTGTTAACATGAATAACTCCTTTGATCGGCACGAATTGACTCCGCTTTCTAAAAAAAACATTTCGTAGAGCGCGTCTTGAAAACGAAGGCGCTTAGTTCAGTTAGCTGCTTCAATGTTCCCGCATGCATGTATTGTTGTAGAGGTTAACACAAAAACAAATACCCCCAAATATAGAAAGAACAAATTTGCGTATTCTGATTTAAGTAGGTACTCTATTACGGGTCATGTACATTTCAATTCGCAATGACTACGATTTTTGTTATGTAAATGCATCATGTCAATAGTAGGTATTTGGGGAGGAAGAAGGGGGAGGGGGTGGCATACCGGAATTAGTGCTACCGGCTCATACGTTTGTATCTATGGTTTATTTTATTTCTATAAATTGTTGTTGTACGTTAACGTTAGTTCTGTTAATACTGTTGCACGTTAATTCGCGTCATTTCCTGCTATTCTTGAGGAGGTATTCGGGAGCACTGGTGCTTTACGAGGGTAATGGCAACTCCTCTGCGGTTTCTCCCCCTCTACATCATCAGCTTTGCTTCCGCGAGTCTCAATAGCGGATGACTTCATGTCCGCAGCAGCGCCGCCTAGCGCCGGAAGTTTCCCTGGCGGGAGCCGAGCCCGCCCGCAGCAGTCACAAGAGCCTCTCGAGCTCCTGCGACTTAGGGCCCGGCTCCAGGCCGTCCGAGTCAGACTCGGTCTCTTCCTCGGAGGAAGACTCGTCCTCTTCGTCGTCCAGGTCATCCTCGTCGTCGAAATCGTCGCCACCTTTTCCACCACGCTGATGCTGCCGCTTTGTAAGTACCCTGAAAACAAGAAAAGTAAGCTCGGAAGCTTTACGGATGACCCGTGCTTTGTTTTTTTACCACGCGCTACTAGGCCCCGCTACCAGAGTGGTCGTTATTCTGTTGCTCACAATGAGTCTGTCAACGAGCTTTTCTGACACATCAATTCTGCTAAGCATCGCAGTTTAAAACACCATCCTCGCAGTTACAAAGACAAGAAAGATTGTCGCAGCACTCCTGACAAGCCAAAAGACTGACACCCGTGTTCGGGCACCATCAGCTTCCATAGAAGAACCGTGTAATGCACGGAGGCGTATCTGAATTGATGGATGTAACGAGGGTACATAAAACACGGGCGTTGTCAACTCGTGTGCACATCTCAATTTTTTAGCAATTGTATGCATCTTAGTTACGCTTTGAAGGAGGCTGCCGCCGACTGTTTGTCCCATTCCAGTGATAAACGCCTTTCTGTGTGCCATTGTTCTCTAGTTTGAAGCCTCCAAGTTATTTTGTACGTATCCAGCTTCTGTTGAAGTTCAATATTTTACCTTGAGTAAAAAACCCTGTATGAAGTCCAGTGTTTGCCCCATTTACCTGTCTTACTCTTCATCTACGCTGCTTTCTTAAAATAACGCATAGCAACACGAAAGGCTTCCCACACAAGTCACCAAGGAATTTTTTACACGTCAAAGTTCACGTTGTGGGAAGTATGTATTCAACAAGCTGCAACATAATAAGAAGGCACGTGTTTCGTTGTGCCTACAGAAGCGAAATACTTTTTACAGACTTTCGCGTACAATGTTCGTTATGCTGCGGAAATCCCAAAACTAAAATTACAAAAAGAATCAACTTTTTCGTCTACCAACAAGCAATGGCGACTTTTCGTAGACTAGATTCACGACTCATACTTAACCCCGAAGTGTCAGCTTGATTGCTAGAATATATTATTCACGTAGAGTTGTGTCTAAACCAAAGCGGCGTTCATCATTGTGAAGCAACGCCCACCAGCCGAGAAACAGGCACCGTTCTAATCCTGTCGCATTATCCCTGTGAAGCGTGCACCTCCACAACGTGACCATATGACAGGAGAAGCCAACTTTCGCACTATTTAGGGCTAAGTACAGCTCGACAAGTACGTTCTGTACAGCGTTCTCTTTGGCATCAAGAACGCGCCTAACAAGAAGAGCCAGTTTCGATAAGCTGGCAGACAAAAGTTATTAATTCGCCTTTCTGACATGCGCGCGGAATAATACGGCTGTGAGAGGAAAACAATGAGAAACTATCGGGAGTGGCCGCGAGGATTGTGCAGATAGAGGGAAAATAGAACATGACAGCGGAAAGGTTAAGATGATGACAAATGGAAGCGGCTTTCGCCAAAGAAAAGACTCTTTCGTGAAAGCCTCTTTTTAGAGGGCCGTAAACATATACGTAGACCCCATCAGGCAAAAACCTCTTTCGTGAAAGCCTCTTTTTAGAGGGCCGTAAACATATACGTAGACCCCATCAGGCAAAAACCGGAGATGTCTGTATACTAATTCGTTTGTATCTTTTGACACCGAAATAAATTTGTCTATGACATTGATATTTCCAAGCCGTCTCCGAAGAATATGTGGTTCAGGGAAAAGGTTATCTGCTTCAAATGCTTCAGACACCAATGAAAATTTACCAGCCCGCCTAGTGCTTATTTATCTTCGTCTGGTGAAGCCTTTTTTGCGCGGTTCATGATATGAACAGTAAGCTGCAAGTGCTCAGCTGTTTTCTGCAGTCCTCCCTTTCTTCTTGTCTAAGAATAAGATAAAACATATCTTCCAAGCCTATACAAAAGTTAGTGAACAAGAACACTCGTACTAAACCTAGTCGATGAAGGTTGGCGTAGCAATGACCCAGTAGAAAGCCGAATAGAGCGTGCATCGCGGAATATGAGTTATGCTAGAACGCTGGCTGTGTGCAATATACCCAGCAACAAAGTAGTCCAATATCGGCTTGCCTCACCGAGCAAGCAGCGGGCGAGACAGCGCTGTATCGGTACAACATCCCTTTGAAAACACACTGTGTTGTGGTAAAAAAAACAATACAATCAGACTAACATTTTGAGGTATTTCGCGACAAAGCTACACTTGGGGTATGAGGCGAACCGTAATGGAGTGCTAAGCAATAATCTTGAGCACATGCAGATCTTTAACGTGCACTAGAATATTACCACATGTGTTTATGTTTTTTTTATTCCATCTGAAAAGCAGCCGCCTTGACTGCGAATCGAACAAACGTCACTGTGCTCAGCAGCGCACCGCCGTAGCCACTGAAATATGGTACTCCATGCCAGCTTCTCGTCCCACGCCTGTGTTTTCTGCACATAAAGCATCGATAGGACTTGGAGTTCTAAAAAACTCTCCGCATGTTACGGCCATTATACGTACGTTCCAATTAAAAAAAAAGAAGCTAGCAGGATAGCCTTTGGCAGCTGTTCTTGTGGAAGGTGCGACGGTATCGGAGATGCACATCTTTGGAACTCGGAATAAGGAAGACTGTGGAGGAGGGCAAGTTTGCTCCTTTCCCATCAGTACATTTGCGCAAGGTTGTAAACGAGTGGACCCAGAATAGTCGGTGTTACCGCAGTCTAGAGGATGTCAACTTGCATCTTCCGTCCGATGTGAACAAAAGTAGGCAAAAGTCGGGCACATAAATTCAATAAAAAATTGGAATGGACCATAACATAACAGGAATATGCTGTAAATCAGGATTTCGCCTAATACGAAAGCGTGCGCCAGAAGTCGTTCAGGCTAAAACCGGGAAAGCCAAGTGGCACGTCATCTATTATGTGCAGAAAAAGGGGGTTGTGTACATTGCAATAAATCTCCCATGCATCAAATGCAACGCAGGGCATTTGGAAGACGAGGTGCGCTTTGACGGATGGGTACGGATGTTCTTGGGTGTGTTTATCATGCACAGAAATATCGTACACACGGATACTTTTGCTTGTCATCTCTACAGAAAAAATTGAATGGGCGGCCGGAAATCCAACTCCCATCGTGCTCAGCTCCACAGAACGAGTAAACTGGGGCCAGAAAAGAATATGCTCGAGAATGGGTAAAACTAGTGGTGACCACTTAGTTTCGCTGCAAACACAAATCTGGCGTTTCCACAAGAATAGGTTAGTCACAACTAAGCTAAATTTTCTGAAATTGGCATGCAAAGCCGGATACTATAGGACTAATGGGTTCATGGACATGCCATGAGCCTGATTATTGGCCGGTTCAGTATGAGGTACGAGAAATTGTATAAAAATCACCATCGCCCTCGCAATAGTCGTACCTCGAGCGTTGAGGGGGGTCGCGCTCCTCGTCGTCGGACCAGTGGTCCAGTGACTCCCGATGGTGCTCGAGGGCCAGAAGCGAGGGAAAGAGCGCGTCGCACACGGGGCAGCCGAAGTGGCCCTTGCGCTGCTGGTGCTGCGACAGCCGCCGCCCTGAGGGGAAGGAGCGCTCGCACACGTTGCACGTCAGGCTCTCCTCCTCGTCCTCTTCCTCATCCTCGTCCCCACCATCCGCTGCCTCCACCTCCTCCTCATCCTCTGAAAAGGAGAAAATTGAAAAAAAAACCGTCACTGTGCCATCCAGTGGCTTGCGCGAAGGCGGTAGAGATGGTGATTAAATAACCATCCAGGGTAGTACACGTACGCGAGTAATGACGTACTTTTTTTTTTAAGAAATGTTTGCATCATATTTTCTGACAAAAATTGAGATAACCTAAGCCAGCCACACGAGTGGGTTCTTTCGTTATGCTGCAATGATTAATATTTTGTTTATCGCCAGAACACCCTAACAATTTTACGTCATGCCTGCTCTAGCAACCAATTCTTTGGTCAGTAAATTCTATAGTCATTGTTGAGAAGGTTAGAAAATATTCCAGGTTTCAGTCACGTAGTAGAACACCCGGCTGAATATCGCGAAACCGCTCTACTAATCTCTTTCAGATATTCTCTTTCGCTTTACTAATCCCTGCAAGCACTGTACCTTTTTCCTCCCTCTCTCTGAGATAACTTGATAAATCGACGTCAGTATTGTGACTTTAGAGGGATTCTAACCGGCTCGTCAGAAGTTTCGCTAGTCCGTGCGTTTTCTAATTACAATCGACATTTTTATGCGCGCGAATTACTTAGAAAGCCAGTTAGTAGCTCCGACTACCGCTGTGTTTACGGAACGGCACTTACGCTTCCGAAGAAGGCGACCCTGGGCAAAACCGTTAAAGCCACTGAGCCCTGTCCGCTTTTTGCGATGCAGGAGAAGAACCTGACGCGGGTTTCCCCGCGTTGAAGTTAGTTTGCGCAAGACTTTCGTGCAGTTTTCACGTCGCTTGTTGGATGTGTCAGTTCTCATGTTTTCAAAGCAACTTATGCTCGTGCAAACAAACCACTGTTCAGCTAGTTAACAGTAAATTTTCATGGATTGTCTTGTTGTATAGCAAAGTTAAATGTCACCGGAAGTTCAACATTTTAAGTGGTCTTTACAACACGCTAAAGCTGTTTGCGGTGCAACAATTGTCATTCACATCGCAGTCAAGACATCTTAAATTTGAATACTACTCGCTTGCCCGTGCAACGGGCGAAACATTTGAGTTTAACTGCAGCCCAGAAGCCGTTTTCATCCCTTTTTGCGCATATGAAGAGCAAAAACCGGCGGCCCGGTGGGGTAGTCTCAGAGAATGACGTTGGTGCAAGCGTGA
This sequence comes from Haemaphysalis longicornis, assembly GCF_048455015.1. Classification (NCBI taxonomy): domain Eukaryota; kingdom Metazoa; phylum Arthropoda; class Arachnida; order Ixodida; family Ixodidae; genus Haemaphysalis; species Haemaphysalis longicornis. The sequence goes on from NW_027526385.1 coordinate 89,726,920, forward strand.
CAAACGCGACCAAACTCTCGCACTACAGTCGAAATAAGCTTTCAAGTTCATATTTTGATGGACCAAGTGCATTTTTATATGGTATTCATCAGGTTCCCAGGGAGGTTCGGCCAATGCCAGTTAAGTTAGCACATACTATGCAACGATGCGTTCTCAAAAACTTGGACGTTAGTGTTTGGTTTTTCGTCGTACATGTTCAATGGGGCTAGAGGAAGCGCACTCAAGTTTGAATTACATGAATGACGAGCGTATTAAATTATTGAATCGCAAAAATCGTATTGAATTACATGCATGATGAGCATCATCGATGCAACTTGGTTGGCGACATTGAAAAGCCATATTACCCAAAGTCACGGACATCATTCTCTATAGAAACATTGAGCAGTAGTGAATGAAGGCGCGAAGTGTGCGGTCGCGTGTAAGAAGTGCTGCGCTCGTCTGACGGGACGCATTAGGAGAACGCTAAATTTTGTCAGCGTTTCCTATTCATGCTGAAGCCACAGAAGTGAATCTTTCAACCCGTTCCTACATTGGGCAGAGAGTGGGAGCGTTCCCACCATACGAAGGTCTACCGAACATGCACGACGTTACTTTTGTAAGTCACAAAATCATTAAACTAACGCAATTTCGATAAGGTCAGACTTGTAAACAAATAACAAGCGGAAATTTCTTTCCCAGCATTTTCCTCCCCCTTCTCTATTCCCTAACCATAAAAAATCATACTTTCATCCACTTCGCTCCAGTGGTGTGTGCTTGTTCTTTATGCTCAGTTTTCTTTGTTGCAGTGATTGAAGGACGACTACGAGGAAGCAAAAAGTAACCACGTGTAATGTGTCTTTTTTTCTACACCAGCATTATTTCAGTCCAGGCACGCTAAGCGGCTTCAAATTAAGGTCGTCAATGATAACAGGGTTTGCAGATTGCCAAAATAGTTCGCCCTCACAGCTGGAAAAACAAATTCGCTGTGGGTGATGTAATCGAATCAAGATGCCTGACTATTCGCAGAGAGCTTGCACCCTCATTTGCACTTACGCTCAGGTTATAAGCGCCCGCACGAAAAAGATGTCTAAGTGTTCTTAGCGCCCTTAGCGCGTCCTTTCATCGTCCCTAAACCCTAGGATTGTAGTTTATATAACCTTTTCAGGCACACAGCGGATCATCACGCGAACGTCCAACATTACACGCTTGGGTTATTTTTCCGCCTTAAGCTGGTCCAGCCAATAACAGAGGCCAGTTAGAGAAAATATCACGATGAGGCGCATACGGAATTCCGTTACTTAAATTACAAAAAAAACGGGGTTTATTGTATTTCTAGCTGCGTTCCTTATTTTTGCTTTTTCACAATTGAGGCCTGACACTTTTTCACCTCTTATGAAAAATATCTTGTGGCGCAGAAAAAAATATAGTTGCAAAGAATGAACTGCACCCAATGAACTAATAATTAAAGTAAATTAACTGTGATCCTAAGTGGTTCACGTGAGTCACGTAATGCGGAAGTCAGTGCTAAACATGAACAAAGTTTTGTAGCCACTCTTTTTGAAGAATGTCAACGTCGCAGCATTTCTTCTCTTGTTTTTTGTTCGAAAATAAAGTAATTTGGCTTCCAGATGTCGTCATTTCCCGCCAAAAGCTAAGAGACGAGGCCGCAGAAGAATCCAGAGTCTAAGTCTAAGTATAAGGGCATAGTCTAAGTCTAAGCGCAGCAATCACCTAATGTTAAAAAAAAGGTTGGAACAAGATCGAGGCAGCCATGCGTTGTTATCACGCGGGTCAGAGAATCCGTCATCGTGTAACCCGTAAACTAACCAAAACTACGCTCGTTTCGGCGTCTTCTGGAAATACAGCGAAAGCTTAGGCATACACGCCTAGTCGGAAAGCGAAAATATCTATTTCAGAGAAATTCATTTGCTCCGCGCTTGTTGTGAAATCCTCTCTGCCATCTACTCCCCCTTCACCCATCTACCTCTCCGAAAATAGCTGTCGGTGTCTGAAAATTCTCTATTACACCCATTGCCTACAATAAACACCCTAGCACAGTTATTGTGGCCAACCTGCAATGAATTTGTCTTCTCTTCGAAAGTAGTACGAGCTAGGCAGGTTATTTTCAAATGCGTTCGAATGCGTCTGTACATGCATGTCTGGAAGCGTGCCAGTTCGTGCGTGCGTAATCCTTAAAAATAACAGAAGTGGCACATCCCACGACTAGGTGGCAATCGACGCAAAGCGCATGTTCACGTGGATCACCTGCCAGCTTTTAGTGTGGACGTACATTTCCACGTCGGAAACGTTACATAGGAGGGTCGTAATCACGTAATCCACCTCGGCGGCGGCGTTCACACTCGCAGTCTAGACAGCGAGGCTGGTCCTTCTGGCCAGCACGCCGGGGATTCCCGCAGCCCGTCGCCTTCTGGCCCCGCGGGCGTGGTATGCGGAAACCAGCGCTATCTGATGTGAGATAAAATCCAGCGGCGCGCCCTGCTAGAAAAATCAAAGCACCTTTCTTAACCCTTTCGGCCCTGGTGTCCTATATTTAGGACATTAACCAAAAGTCTTCTAGCAATTTGAGAACAAAACGATTGTTTGATTGATTGTAGGGTTTAACGCGCCGACGCAACGCAGGCGATGAGGCGTGCCGTAGTGGAGGGCTCCGGATTAATTTTGACCACCTGGGGATCTTTATCGTGCGCCGAAATCTCGCACACACGGGCGTTTTTGCTTTTTCGCCTCCATCAGAAAAGCGGCCGCCGCGGCCGGGAATCGAACCCGCGACCTCGTGCTCAGCAGCGCAACGCCTTAGCCACTGAGCCACCGCGGCGGGTTGAGAACAAAACGAAAACAGATAGTTTTCTGGGAAATAGTTCTTTAACGATGCCCCTTCCGATTGATATAACTATTGTTCGTTTTTTGGTATAGCTGAACACATGAAAGAGGAAGGCATTGCAGTGAAGACCAAATTGACGTCAGGGTGACTCCAAGGACTGAAGTCATAGTTAGATTACACGGCTGTCAATCGAAAAATATTTGCACTACCAGCTTCAATTTTTGTATGTAGGTTAAGTTCTTTCCAAAATTTAGGAAAACGAGCAAAAATATTTTTTCTACTGGACTTTAAAATTTTAATTGCCTAATGACCTAATTAGTTGTCATGCCTGTAGATCGCTAATTACATGCATCACAAGCTCAATTTTTTGTTTGTAAACTTATAGGGTACAAATATTAAAGAAAACACATAGAAAAAATCTTTTCAGTAGAAAGAAAAAATTCCGAGAGAGACGGTTAAAACGTGAAGCTTCCTCCCATCCAACCTGAGAGTCAAAGCCAAAGTCTAAAATCCACTCTCACAAAGTACGAAGTCCAAACTGCCCAAAGTCAAAGCCAAAATTCAACCCTGCTTAGAAACCTATTTCGCCATCATCATCATCACTGCTAATCGTGTGTACTGTGAAACTATATTTTCGTATTACGAGAGGTCCGTTAGCTGTGCAAAGACATCCCATTATTATGTATGTGGTGTATGACTAATCTACCCTTTGTGAAACACATTGTGCAAAGCTGGTTTTCCTGCGGTGTTTTACTCGGACGTCAACGCCGTGAGGCATAGAAAACTTCGCTTTAAAAGCAGCACCAGCGGCACCAGCACCCGGGGATCAGATATAAAGAAAGCTTTGCTTTAAAAATGAAGGCCCAAGGCATATTCGAAACCGGGAAGTAGGAATGGTGGGTATTGGCGCTTTTCGCGGTTGATGCGGCAAGTAAGCGTGATGCGGCAAGTAAGCGTGATGCGGCAAGTAAGCGCGATGCGGAAAGTAAGCGCGATGCGGTAAGTAAGCGTGAGCCTCGCTCGACGGCGCCTCACAGTATTAGCTCCCGCTCAGGAGACAGGGAGCTGAGTGAGCGAGAGGCTACGGTAAAACTGTGGAGGTATCTGGTAAAAAGTATGGCACAAAGCCATTTTGGCGGCGAAGTTTATCGCAGGAAACATCGAATTTGCTTTGTCATGTTTGCAATGTATTCGGTTACAAGAAAATCATCATCAGCCGCAGTGTGTAAGCGTGATCTCGGTTGCGTCCCGTTGAAAGTGGCGTCCCTGTCACCACACAGCTACTGATTTCATTATTGTCATTAGCCGGCTTAATAATGATAATCGAATATTAGAACGTTGGTTGCTTTTTCCCTCCTATACTAGGAAAACCAACGCAGACAATTTATAGCACGAGTGATTTATTTATTTATTTATTTATTTATTTATTTTTATTTATTTATTTATTTATTTATTTATTTATTAATTTATTTATTTATTTATTTATTTATTTATTTATTTATTTATTTATTTATTTATAATGTGCGATAAATCAATTATTCCATGTTCTGTGTGATGTGCTTTTCTCTCCAGTTTTTTGTTGCCTTTTTGTTGTGTTATTCATTTTCTTTATTTCCGATTTGTACGTTTAGCCTTCTACTACTACTGTATTCACATTTTTCTTCTTTCTGCTTTGATGCTTCTCTTTCTTTCCTTTGAACCACTCTTAACAAAATGGGAAAATTTCTGAACCTCAAGAACACGTCAAATACAACAAATGCAACCGGCAATCGCCTGTCAGACGCGATTTACCTTGGTTGCCTACTTTTTCTGTGGAGCCGTCTCCTCGCCCAAAGAATAGCCCTCCAACCTCCATAAACGCGTAGTTTTTTTGTTGCTTTCGGAATTGAAGGTCAACATCCAATCGACGACTGACGGTACGCAGAACCGAAACAAAGAGTGCCGCGAAAGCCTGGCGACTTGCCCGGGACGCAATTTTTCCTTCGACATCCATTCACATAGCTCCGCGAAGAAAAGAAAAACAAAATGCGGAAACGACATCAACTTCCCCTTAACGGCCTTAGCGCGTCCTTCTGATCATTTGCGACGCAGGAAACTTCGGACCTGTTCCGGCCTCTTCCCTCGCCAATCCTTGCGCGCACAAAACAAAGCGGACCGAGATACAGTGAGCAAAGAGGGAAAAAAAACGAAAGGATGAAGACAGCTGCCACACGAACAACATAAAATTGAAAGAAGCTACTGAAGGCGTCTGTTAGAAATTTATAGCAAGGACGGTGCACGTGAAGGCCGCATTTCGTGTCCCCAGGAAAAAGAGAAGTGGCGGTAGTACCTCTATCGAACGCTTAGTGTTAAAGACAAAGGTCGAACGGCTTTGTTTTCTTGAAAAAAAAGACAGGAACGATTGCTCGAGTAGAAAGCTTTAAAATCAACATTGTTCCCACGCGGAGGGAGCTTCTTGGGCCTAAAGTTCGAAACAAGAACGCGAAGCGAATTTTTACGGTCTTGTTACTAAGAGGTGGTATGTCGATACCCTCAAGGACATCAAACACAACTCGGCGCTGGGTGGAAAGACAAGAGAACCAATCTGGAGAAAAAAAGTGAATAATGGGCATGGGAAGGGTTGAGCTGAGATAGGAAATTCCGTACCGATAAAACAACAGAACCTTTGCGAAAAGAGATTTATTTCCATCCACGGATGCCACAGCCTTCCCCCTCCCTTGCACAAAAAAAAACGATGTCGTGAGAAATTGTCAACAAAAAACAAGCACAAAGGCAGCAAAGCGATGCTAAAATACTGGTGCGCGGAAAATGCGACCACCACGTGACCCTGAAAAAAGATCGCAAAGTCAAAAAAGGAAGTAACTAACAAACTCAAAAAACAGAGCCCGTAGAAACCCGAAAACGAAATGAGAACCTGTTACTCTCCGGCCGAACGGAGATACGCCCGAAGAGGGGCGCTGCGAGCTTAGAGTTACGTTCTGTCTCCTGTCGTTCCGCGCATACATAGAGAGCCAGCGTTCTGTGGATTCTAAGCAATAACTCGTGCCGACTGCCTAAAGGAAAGAAGGAGTGAAAGGGGGATTGTGAACAGCGTAATCCTGTAGAAGAAGGCGGCCTGTCCGTCACAGGAGGCGCTTGGTAACGCGAGGGCACACATCGAACGGAGAAACCAAGGGGGATAGAGACGCGCTGGAGATGAGGGGACGACCACACACTGGGCATTCGAACCGCTCGCTCTCCTATCCCTCCTCGCATCTCTCAGCTTATTTTTTGTACGCAGGGAGCTGGAAGAACAAATATGAATGGGAATAAAAGAAATTGCCTAGGTATAAAATTAGGCGAATGGAAGAAAAACAGAGCTGAAGAATGGCGAGAAGGCTTGTAACGTGTTTTAAAGGAAATGCAGGTCGCGGCGGGGATTTGCCCGTGTCAGAGGGGGAATGCTAGGCGGGTACCGTACGCATCGTAAAGATTGAAACGCGAGATGTCAGCGAAAGTGGAATGTTTGGTGAAGAGAGCTGACGGAAAGGAAGAGTTGTATAGATTGTGCGGTTGAAAGGTTGGTCGCCTTTCAAATTTTAGAAGCGGAGCAAAAAATGACATACTCTGATGACGGCTTCCTTTCAGGTGTGTGCAAACTTTGAGGGAAAGTTTCGCCGAGATAAATTACATGTCTGGAAGGAATCGGATGTTTCAAATAGTTTTTAGAATTTCTCGTCTTTTTTTCGTAATTGCCAGCTAAATAAAAACATGGTCGGCTTCGCCTTATGTCCGTGCCACGACCAAGACGTTCTCTTTAAAAGCTGCTCAAACGCAAGCGCGATTGTATTCTGGTGAGACTATCCGTGCAACGTTAGCGCTGAGAAAAAAATGGCCGCGTGTCTTCTCCTTTCGCTGCAAATGTCGACGAAAGACGAGTCTTTCGTCAACATTTGCCAATTAAATGCCTACCTTCGCTTTCGCGCTCGCCTCTCATGCTGTTCCTCTGCCGTCGCGCTCCTTCCAAGGTAAACACGCTTTAGAGGTTTGCTCAAAACAATTTAAATTTAACGCATTCCACTTCCCCAGGCCAGGTGCCTCGATGCCAGCGATGCCGCACGGCGGAGACGCGTGTGAATCAAGGCGCCCTACTTCAACGTTTATTGAACCGCGTGGCCCTGCTCCACGTGCGTTCCAAGCGGAACGTGTAACCTATCTAGTAGAACCCTTCGTTACTGTTGCCGTTTGATTTCTTACAATTCTTCTTGAAGCTACAGTGGCGCGAGCGACAGCAGGCGACACAGTGAACTGCCTTTTATGCAGTAGATGCAGTATTTCATTTTAATCAAGATTCCATGAATTTTTATAAGGGAACACTGTAAATATCACTTATGTATTGATTTTCTGCCTCTTATTTGAGTAATGTTTTCTTCTTGCTCAACAATGTAGAACCGTTACACCGGACGTACACACTTAGATTTGGATGTGGGTATATAAAAGTATTACGCAACTTCTGTTTCACTTTGGCCGGGTGGCTGAATTGAGTCACAGACAGACAGACAGCGGGTCCTAGCGGGCCCTACAGTGGGTCCTAGCTGTAACTAGTTTTAATAAATTTTCTTTTCGACAGACAGCCATACATACACACCAAAATTTCTGCGTTTAAGTAACCCAAAAGAGACTATCGTCTTTTAAACTTGAGAGCGTATGAGTTACGTTGCAATTTATGATATTTTTATTTATTTTGCAGAGGCTGACGCAGCGAGATAAACAAGATGCTCAATATTCACACTACGTTTCTGCATTTATTTATCATTTTTTGTTGTTGTTAAGGCTACTTTGTCGGCTTTACGACTCAACCCAGTGCTGGAGAAAAGAGGCTTGCACGTGCTTTTTTTTATTAAAATCCCTGGCATCTCCACTAACCTGAAACCTGGGGAGGCGCGAAGCATGCAGTGTATAAGTGTATTCTTGGCACCTTGGCGTTTTTTACTAATGGAGATGAAACCGTTAGGGGGTAGAGATATACAGCTTTGCTATAAAAGTCTCTTGTCTTTGAAGTATGAAGCTCTCTAGCGCGAGGCGCAAACGAGCATCCCGGTGTTTTTTTAGTACGCATTACGAAGCGCTCGAGCGCGAGGCGTAAACGAGAATCCCGGTGTTTTTTTAGCACGCTTTAGTTTCTAGTGCGAGGCGTAAACGAGTTTCCCGGTGTCTTAGCACCGTAACTACATGAGACGATGATTATGACGATGACGACAGGAGACGGCAACAGCCCGAACCCCTAAGGAGCTTCGCCCCTAAAATGCGTGCGAGAACAATTCTCCACAATTAAGTTGTAACAGTGTTTATTGAGGGTTTGAGAACAAAAAGAAATTGTGTGCGCGAATAAAAAGTCCAGCATTTTTATCTTCGCAATGACGATGCCGTGTTTAAACAAGAGAGAGAGAGTGACAGACAGCACACTGTCACGTAGTGAAAACGGAACCGAGGCTCATGTAGAAATGTACGTTTACTGAAGCGAAAATATGCTCGGCAACCACTTGAAAGAATACGCAAACGGCGAAGAAGCAGTCAACGAAGTGAAGGGCACCTACGAACATCGAAGAATGGAATTCCGCGGTGTTCTCCCTGTGAGCATTTATCTCTCCGCGTTATTATTTCCCGAGCCATGAAATGAGATGGAGACCTAGCGAACACTGGCGATCAAAGAAGAATATTCTAGTCTAAAGTGATGAAAGACCGAAACCCTTAAATTATCAATATCGTGGCCGGTGGAGCATTAAAATTAATGACACGAAAACACACGCTTCGAAAACATAGATAACTCAGATAACATAGATAACACCGATTATGTGTTCTTATTCACAAGGTTTTTATAATTCCCACGTCGTTTCCGAAGGCAGCCTCATGGGCATTTGTAAGTGGGAAGAGCGTAGTAGACGTATGTAAACAGCTGCTTGCGCTGGTGACTAAGGACAGGACGTGAACCATGTTGATTCAGTCCAAATTTTCTGGCTGGTCTCTCAGCTAGTATTCTCTCGGAGTGACGCGCCATTGTGTTATGTTGAGGCTAATATTGCCGACACGTCTGTAGAAGCTCGTTCACTTAATTCTAAAGTGTAACCTGGATATATTAATACTATCAATCCAGGAACGAAGAAAGCCACAAGGATACACTTGTGTTCAAAGAAGAAACCGCGGAGGTTTATCAATGAATTCAAATCACGTCCGATGGGAAGATTGTCAGAATCGAATCTGGTTGGCTGCCCAAATTCAGTGGAAAGACAAAAGCTTTTAAAAAAAATCCCGGGCCATCTCCCCTAACGTGAAACCTGGAGAGGGGCGAAGCCTGCAGTGTATAAGTGTAATCTTGGCGCCTTGGCGTTTTTGCCAACGGAGATGAAACCATTGGGAAGTAGAGGTATACAGCGTTGCTGTAGAAGTCTCTTGTCTTTGAAGCACGAAGCTCTCTAGCGCGAGGCGTAAACGAGTGTCCCAGTGTGTTAGTATCGTGACTACATCAGACGACGATTACGACGACGACAGGAGACGCCAACAGCCCTGGCCCCTAAGGGGCTTCGCCTCTAAAACTTGGGTAGAGCGAATTGAGATGTGCTCCGGAGAAAACGGTGGTCAGTGAGCTTTGCAATGGTTTCCCTTGCGCCCATGTAGCTGACTGTTTGTGTACTGCTTAACACAAGACGTCGAAACTAACCTTACGGAAAGTCTCCCGTGCGATTTTTTTAAACTCCGCAATTTAGCGTACCTACCTCAAGCGTACGATATTATCTCTGCAGAGGCAACTCCTTGCGCCTATGCGCCCTATCGCTGTCGTCATAGCAACTGCGCTCCCTCTGGCTTCGTCACCGTTGAAATGGAATTCGATAGACAGAGAACCTGACGCTATCTCATGCGGAGCTTGAATAAAAGATACCAACTGTAAAGAATCTGAACGCCAGCTAGATAAGAAGGTGAAGGTTTAAAACCGCACAGTTACTGAACCCAGCTACTCTGTTTCGGTACAGAACAATTCCACCTGCAATAGCAAGTCAGTCTTCAGGAAAAGCATTTCGGGCTTCTGGGGCAAAGCCCCGGTTGTTCAGTTGTACTCTTACCCAAGTGCTGCATAAATGGGCAGGTTTGTCACTTTGCCTTGCGAGTTCCCAGGAAATTTCTTTTCCTTTGTTTGTGAAGGAGTAAGAGCTAGGCTCTTATATTAATTTTGCTTTTTTTGCTGTATTATAAAGCTTTTCGGCTTTCTGACGGAGTAGGAGCTAGGCATTTCTATTAGTGTTGCTTTCGTGCAAACAATACATAGAGGTGTATAAAAAATGCCCTGGAGTGCCAAATTTCTCAGTTATTAAAATGAGGCACACAGATGGTTAAGTCAGAACCATTGCATACACCAAATTCAAACAAAATACTCAAAACCATTTGCTTGTTTGAAGTGCCGAAGCTACGCCTGTGTCATGAGTCGGGCGTAGAGAACTACGCATTTACTTGACCACCTTGGAATTTTAAACATGCGCTATTATCTTGACACATAGCATCTAAATTTTTCGCCAACATGAAAAACCGGCCTCAGTAGTCCGGTTTGAATCCGCGTGCTTCGACTCATCAGCACGATGTCTCAGCCACTAAGCCGACGCAGCTGGCGTCAAGCCAAAAGTCAGAAATACAGGTTTGGAGACGGTGGCGGCATAAGACCAAGGAAGCAAACTTTTTTGGAAAAGTTCTACAAATATTCATGTGGCATGTGAAATAAAAAATCACTGCAACTTAATGGTTAAAACTCGAAGCTTTCTTCCAAGCAACTTTAGTCAAAGTCAAAGAAAGAATCCAAACTGCTTGGCCCGCGTCGGGATAGCGAAATCCAACCAACATCGTAAGGTTTGATTGCGACAACAAAAAAACGTTTTACTTGAGACGATTCGCGTTTCATTATCATCGTGCGCCCTTTGTGAAATAAAAAATTCCCCGCATTTCCCCGAGGGGAAGAATGTGAAAGTGCGAATGCACGAGTTGAATTTGCGCGGTTCGGTAATGTTCGCGAAAGAGAGATCACACACACACACACACAACTACAAAGAAAGAAAGATGCATTTATTCACAGACACCTATTTGTGTTGTCGTTATACTTGATTGCTAGAGCGGATCTCAGCTTTGAAATTTCGTGTCAGTACTCCTTTAAGCGGGTGCATTAGCCCTTCTCACGCCCGATTCCTGGCCAATCCCCCACGTGGGTATGTGCCATGTCAGCGGCCAGGCAGCGCGCGCCCATCTCCCCCCGTTGCCAAGGAAGACGAGGAGATTCCTGGCCAATCCCCCACGTGGGTATGCTATGCGGACATCGCCGGTGGACGCAGGTTCAGGGTCGCTTAAGAAGTGCATCGCACTTAATTGTGCAAAGTTGGCTTTTCTGTACTGCCTTTTTCTCTCACGATGTACGGCATAAGTCAGGCATAAAAAGCTTCGCTTTGAAAGGAACAGAACCGAATCATCGCAAGCGTGGCGGCTTATGTGAAAGTGCATGCAACAGAGAGCAAACTTCCCTTAACTTAAATTAATAAAAAAAGAAACCTCCAATGACAGGTGCACACACGGTCACAGTTTCAGAAAAATAATGTGGAGAATTGCGTCACCAGCAGTAAATTTTAAAAAATTGCCCCCACCTCCCCGAAGGGAATCGTGAGGAAGTGCGAATGCATTTCTTGCGCCGAGAGTACACGGCGTAGTAATTCTGCCATCGCCTTGAGAGGCGCAGTACCGGCGAGGCGGGAGCTGTCAGGCGAGGGGAGAGGCGCGCGCCGAGGGTGAGTGCAAACCTAACGGGGGGAGAGGCGCGCCAGCTGCAGAGCATGTGACGTCACGGCGCGAGGAGAGGGGGAGCAGACGCAAAGGCGCCAGAACGCGGTCACGTGGGAGTGTGACGTCACTGCGCGAGGAGTGGTGCGGGAGCCGGCGCGGGCGCGCGCAGCCACGGCGCGGGAGGCGGAGCGCGCGCGGGTCACGTGGGGTGTGACGTCGCTGCGCCGTTGCTACAGACGCTCCTCTCCGCTCCTCGCGCCGTTGCTAGGGGAGAGGAGGAGGAGCAATGCGGACGGCGGAAGGTTCGGGGTCGCTTATAAAGTGCATCGCACTTAAAAAAAAGCATCAAAACGCTGCTCCAGATTTAAACAACTGTGCTTGACAGGAAGGAGTTAACGAGCTTGGAACTAGAAGCATGTTTACTTCTGTTCCCTTTACTCTCGTATAGAAAGTCCGGAAACACAAACATGTCTGCGTAGCGATGGCAACGAGTTTTCGTTTATGCTCGTTAGATGAGCACCAGAAGATCAAAGAGATTAAAATGCAGGAGCTTTGCGCCCGTATTGTGTTTACGCGCCAAAGAAGCTGACGAAGATTACTTTGAACTGTGTGCGATTTCCGTGTGTAGTACGCTGCTTCGTAAAGAGCTGTCTTGCCAGAAAGGGGAACCTCTACAAGATTAAAGTAGGAGATCCGAGCAATGACGAACCATCCTGCAGGTTAAAAGCTATTTGAACGTTAGCTCTCTGTAAAAGCTGAAATTCAAAAGCACAAACAAAAATTGTGCCGCACCTTTTTTTTTTTTTTGCTATCTTCAAGCTTCGCTGCAGCAACGGCATTCTTGCAACGGAGTACCCTTTACAGGCGAACAACGTGTTGTACGTTCGACGTCAAGCAGCGATTCATGGCTTTAGCATAAAAGTCATTGCAGTTCTATAGTACCCTATCAAATCAAGTATTTCCAACGCAGAATGAGAATGAAGGGTCAGCATAGATTCCTGATTTATGTTTGCCAATCTAATAACCTGCTTTGCCCCCCTTAGAAGGAAAGAAAGCGTAGGTAAAACTGTGCCTCATAGTAGAGTGTTATGGCAGAGCGGAGAACCGATCCCGGTATGGTATTCGGTACACCTGCGCATGTGCACAACCAATTTTTCTCCTCTGCGCACGTGCAGTAGTACTGGTCGCCTACTGGGTACCGTACCGGGACCTATTCCTCGTTCTGCTATAACTCTCTGGTAATAAGGCATTTGAATTTAAAGGGACCCTGCAACACTCTTCGTGCAGTGCAAGTAAACCTGCGCGACGTTTAGATTAGACTTCCAGAAACACCGGAGTCAAATATTACACGTGCACGTGAAGCGGTAAGCGCGCAAATCGCCGTGAGAGACGCGCAAAAACCAACCGCGCTCTCCTCAATTCTCCTCATTATGCACCCCTGTCATGGCCTCTGCGACGTCAATCGGGCCATGGCTTTCCTGGCTGTCCTATTGGCTGCCGCTGGTCAACTTCGCGGCTAAATTCTGGCATTTCCTGTGACGATCAGCCGTCGTCGGCGCTGTGTACGAACCTCTTCTATGTCTGAACCTGTCCGCATGCTTTTGGTGTTTCTTTTGTTTTGAGTGCGCGCGGAGTTGGAGTGACAAACTAAATATTCCACTTTCAACGAGCCCACTCGACAACAAGCGTTTATTGCTCCAAAAACGCCCTACCAGACCGAGCGCGCACTTGCGAGCAGGCACCCATGCCTGCTTTTTTGTGGCTCCAGACCGGAAATAGACCCGTCCACGTTGCGGAGAAAAGGACGAAACTCCCCGGCCCGTGACATATCGAAGGCCGCCGAACAGAACGTCGCGCGCCGCCCCCCTCTCCGGGAGAGAGCACGCAGCTTTCGTCGCGTTGTCCGCGGTTGAGTTGAGAGGAAACATTTATGCGCGATTTTTCATCGCGCATAGTTTCGGTGATAGTGAACGGATTTTCATAATTTTGCGGGACGAGATTGCTGGGACAATAGACTTTGCCCCAAAATACATTCCGAGTAGTCGATGGTAAGTGTTGCTGGATCTATTTAATGCAAAATACCATGCACCGTTGAAACGGCACATTGACAGAATTTACGTTTTGTTTTTAAAGCGAAGCTCTGTATGTCTCACTGCTCGTCCGTGAGTGGCAAAAAGCGCACAGCAAGAAAGGCAAATTGTTTATGAGTAAAACTCAAAACGCTTGGAGAACATAATTCGTGTCCACTCAGTTTCCCTTTAGGGCCTCAAGAAAAAGAGAAAAGTCCCTTTTTCTCAAGAAAATGGTTTAACACGAAGCTTTCTCGAATTTCAAAGTCAGAATGAAAGCCAACGACCACGCAATGAAAACAAGAAATGCGGAGTGGCCCGAATCAAATCACCTAATACAACCAAAACATCGCATCAGGTCGCTCAGCATTTCTTGGGTTCTCTGCGTGGTCGTCAGCATTCAACTTTGACTTAAATTTGATTCAATTTGCATGGCAGAAAGCTTCCCGTTAAACCATTTTTCCTTAAAAGGGGGGAGGGGGGGGGGGGCTTTGGTTTTTTTATGAAAAGCCCACGTTTACAAATGGAAAAAAAATAAGGCCTTCATCATCGCGTCCATGTCACGTAACTACACAAGACAGAGTTGACCTTTTCCGCTTTACGGAGAGGAATATTCTTTCTGCAGTTCGGAACGGCTGTAGATTTTGTTGCGAAAAGAAAAATATTTGGTGCACGAAACATTGTCCTGGAAAACGCGTTGAATGCGAACACGGAGACGAAACAGATGGCGACACTTACCGTACTCGTCGTCGTCGTCGTACTCCTCGTCATCGTCGTCGTCGCTGCTGCTGTCCGTGCCGGCACACTCGGCCGACCCAGCCGGACGAGGGACTGCACCGGTGCGGACCACGTGGTGGCCTCCTGCACCGCTGCTGCCGCCTCCGGCCGAGCGTGACTTGAGGAAGCAACGCCGGGGGACTGCTGCGCCACCGGCCTCGCAGCTCGCATCTGGGAAAGGGTAAACAGAGAGAGAGAGATGCAGAGCGAGGCTTTTGTAGAAGTAGCCTGACAGCCCACCTAGACGTTCACACACTTCTAAATCAAAGCGCAGTAAGGTCTGCTATGATGAGTCATAAATGCAGAGGTCTTTTATTCTGCCCACAAAGGAGAGACAGGCCATTCTACTAGGCCTAAGGGGACAAACACGGGATTGGGAAATGGCTAGAACCATGCGCTCCAAGCCAATCCCAGTGGGATCAAGAGAAGCCAAGGGGATCATGTCTCCCCAGCAGCGAACGGGCATGGCATCTCTCGCAAACGTTAGGCAGTGCTAGCATATTTATACAAATTGTCACGGGAGACGTATAGGCGGGAGGCAAAAGGGTATCGAGCGGCGTGGTCGTTTCCCTCTCGTAGATAAGGTAAAAGGGTGAGAAGCCTGCAGTGTCGTGCTACCCCAGCTACCAAAATGTTACGTTACAGCAGGACACAGATAAGACGAAAGATGGGATGGGGTGAAGTGATCTATTTACAGAATGTCCATGGCGGCCATAAGATAGCGCGCGCAAGGACACAGCCAGTTCGTCGTCTTCGTCGTCTCGTGCCTGAGCCCACGCAGTAGGGATCATTTCCCGCCTGTACGTGTCCCGTGACAATGCAATCCATTATACGTGTATTGAGAGCACTGACGTAATTATGCAGCAGCGTCCCGCGTGCTGTTGCATTATATAACTGTTGTACCTGGCCTTAATGTGTTGCGCGCAACGGGTTAAAACTACCAAGAAAATGCCGAGCGCACGTGAGCGCCTGCCTCGAGGCGACCGCCGAGCGTCCCCGGCACGCGCGGTGGTTTCAGCAAAAAGAAAAAGAAAACAGGCCATAACCCCGAGAAGCGCATCACGTTGCCTAGCAACCCACAACGCCACAGCTGGCAGAAAACCTGCTCCCCGGAACCTCGATGCGACGACAGGAACGCCGCGCATGCGTCGTGCACGTACGTGCCGCCGCTGTGCCCCACCTGTCGCCAAGCGCTGCCGCGCACGTAATGCTTGGCATGAGGAACACGACGATATCGATGCGTATGACGATGTCTACCACTAGCGCAGTGCAAAGCGATGACGGAGCATGTAAATAAACAACTTCAAACATCTACAAATGCGTGGTGATTGTCCCGCAGTGCTCACGTAGAGAGAAAGAGAGAGTGAAAAAGTAAAGGAAAGGCAGGAATGTTAACCAGGCTACGGCCTAGTATGCTATGTCTTTAGTGTCCTACCGCTGGGCACACCACTCCACGTAGAGGGAAATACTGCAGCTTCGCTATGGTTCAAGCCATGCACCACTTAGTGCAGGCTTCCGCAGGCTGTTTTACTTTTGTATTTTTTCCCCACACACACGAAGACGTTGCCGGCGTTCCGTGTTTCCTGCTGCTGCGTGTTGATGACGGGAGGCCAGAACAATCCGTCATTTTTATCACCTCGGGACCACCTGCGAACTTAGCCGTATTTCGGCACACTTCAGACCTGCTCGCTTCTCTTCGCTTTGTTTTTCCCGTCTACCGGCTCAGCGGCGCTTAATGGTGTCTACATACCCCGGTAATACATCATTCCTTTGTTTTCTGAGCGTCTGAAGATTCAGAACATATTTTAGCATCAAAGCTTCCAAGCACCCGATATTGCTTTAACTGTCGTTGGCGATGTGTAACTTGGCTGTATTTTTTGCGTCCTCTCTTTATCCAAAACTTTCTTTCAGATTTCTTTTTTTCTGTGAAGTCACTTTTTTTACCGAGACGAATGTATCAACTCTGAGTATAGGATTCTTGCACTGTGGGAAACGGAATAAAAATAAAAAATGAATTAAAAAACCCGCCGGTGATTTTCTGAATTCCAAAGTTCCCTTTCGAAGCGTACATTTTCCGTTTCCTTTCACCCTCGAGTAAACCCGAATCTTTTCGTTGCGTTGCTTTATTATTTTTATGGGGATGAAGCAGTGAAGATGGATAAAATAAGACCCTTCAGTTGGAGCGGGGGATGGGGGGTTGGGGGCGGTGGCTGAACGTTTATGCTGCAACCACACTTCGAGGACAACCTCGTATTTTTAGGATAATCTCGTCGCGCCAACCATCACCATCGCCTCTGACAAATAGAAAGCGAGAGAAAGCTATATGAAAAATGCTGCCTTGAACGGCTCTCTTTCCACACCCTGTGGACTTTGCAAAAAATCTAGTTTTCGCTGCATCGGCGCGTCTAGGGTTCAAGTACTCCGAGAATTCCATCATGCTCTGGAAAGTTGCACAGGACTGCTCTCCCGGGTCGACCTATCACGTGTGGAAGGCTTGAGCAACACACAAACGGCGTTTAAATTTTCGATTGTTTACATCCTGAAACTTTTTGCGCGCACTCAATAAGGCAACCCGTCTGTAACGCTTTATGTTCCAAACTGCCGCATCATACAAAAAACAGTGTCAATAAAAGACGTCAGGGTCTTCATAGCTCAATTTCGTACTCCTTTTATTTCCCAAAAAAACGTGTGCTCCCAGCTACGCACTGTGCAATGTGGCGAAGCCGGCTTCGCTGTATTGTTCAGCGTATTTTTAAGTGGTTGCAAGGGCTAGGTGGATCATTCGTTTTTCATCTTTGTAATTCATGAAGTTTTTATACACCATTTCTGTTCCCTGAATCAAATATTCGTTAAGAGTGATGGTTCCCCGGCCTTCACAAGCGTGGGTTTTGGGGGGAAAATAGGAACTTCTTCGGTGGATTGCTACAAGCGTGGGGTGTGGTAAGTGCAGCCGTCCGTCTGTCCCTCGGAGGCACCTAGCTTGTGGCCGCATCTCTCCATTCTTCATGCGAAGCTGGCGGAGCCACGGGCTAATGCTCTTAACGTTCCCCAGAGAAAACGGGGAGGTCCCGGCAGATTTGTTCAGTCGTCGGCCTCATCAATAATGCGTGCAAGTGAGGGCACGTGGCTCTATGCTCCAAGACCCTTCCCGTGGGTCTCAGGTTGTTTGTGCACGCTGGGTACGAAGTTTAACTCGATTATTCCGCATGTGCTCGGGTATATTACGCACGTGCTTGGATTCGAAAACAAAAAAAAATTACTTTAGGCATTTTTATCGATTTGTCGAAAGCTTCTGACAGGATAAACCTTGAACTTATGTTAACCAAGCTAGAACACTACCGTTTTCGTGGCGTTACTTTAGAACTTATAACGTCGTTTTTGAATTTCAGGAAACAATGTGTCAGGATCAAAGAAACTAGTTCTTCGCTAAGGAACGTAATAGCGGGAGTTCTGCAAGGTAGTATTCTCGGTCTTGTTTTATTTAATATTTTTTTATAAATGATATATTCAATATTAGTGAGTGTGCCCATTATGTTGTCTACGCTGACGATACCAGCCCCTTTTTTCAATCTGATGATCTAATGAACTTTCGAACGCAGCCAACACGACCCTTCAAAATTTTCTGAAGTGGTGTGAGCTAAACGCCCTAGAAATAAACATAAGAAAAACGAAAGCTGTACTATTTTCTACTGCACAAAAAAACATTACTTCGGATTTGACCCTATACCTTGGATCCGATAAGGTAGAGATTGTAAAAGAAGCCAAACCCTGCGAGTAACATTCAATGAACATTTATTTTGGGATACACACGTTCGACGCGTACGAGGAAGCTTAACTAAGGCTTGCGGTATTCTTTCCAGACTGCGATATGTTATCTCCATCAAAACAAAACTGCTTTTATACAACACACTTTTTAGCCCCCCCCCCCCCCCTAAATTGTATGGGGCACCACATTTCAAGCAAACATAACTAAATTATTTTTACTGCAAAAGAAAGCGCTTCGCCATATTGCAAACGCTTCATACGACGCCCACATGCAGAACTTTTTTTTTCAGCATTTAAGGTGTTGCCTCTGTCGAACTTATATAATTATAATCTTGGGATGAAATACAAACAGGCTGTCCGTTACAATAACAAATGTTTTCTAACTTTATCCAACCTTAAACCACCTTTGGAAGTTATGTATATTATCAGACATAAAAATCTTTGGATGACTCCTTTCTCACGTACAAACCATAGATATCGCAGGCTACCGTACTGTATTCCCAGTATCTTAAATAATTTAGCAAGCAAAAATATCTACATAAATATTATCTCCACCAGAAATTGGAAAGAGCACGCCATAGAAATGGGTATTCGCTTATAACACTAATAAATTTGTGACAGCCATGCACAGGACAAATATATTCTTTTGAATGGATTTCTCTCCGAAACATTTCCTGTAATGCAATTTGCTTTTCCTTTTTTTCGCTTACCGAAAAGGTTTTCTTTTAGTGTGTTACATGAGCCTATTATTTCTCTGGCTGTATGTTTTACTACACAGGTTGTTTGTTCTTCCACTTGGTATACATGTTCATTAGTACCTACCACTGCACCAGGTATACAGTGCTCAGGTACATTAAACAAATATTTGTAATATTTTAATTGGGTGTATGCATATGTAATGTGTGTTTGTATCTACTTTCTTATTAGATATGTATATCCGAGCGTACATATGACTGCTTATGTGCATTTTTATTTGTATTCATATGCATCCACGTGTACATCATTTTTTGTGTGTGCTCTTTTTATCCAATTTCTGCAAAAGTTCAATCATTTGTATTCATTTTTCTGCTGTTCTTACGGTGTCAAAAACGGGGCAGACACCTTGTCAAGTTCCTTCTTCGCAGCTTTTTGTTTCTTCCCTTATTATTTACACTTTGTACGAGATTACAATGCTGAATAAACGAACTTTGAACTTTTGAACTTTGAACATATCCCTGGGTAAAAGACTCCCATTCGCCAATTACGTCGGTTGTGCGGATGTCGCGGAGGATTCTGTATAATCGGTGCACTGCGTGCATATTGATTGATTGATTGATTGATTGATTGATTGATTGATTGATTGATTGATTGATTGATTGATTGATTGATTGATTGATTGATTGATTGATTGATTGATTGATTGATTGATTGATTGATTGATTGATTGATTGATTGATTGATTGATTGATTGATTGATTGATTGATGCTACGTCTTTCCCCGCTCTCTCCTGTTTCCAATCGGCTGCGGCTTGGTAGGCCCAAGCTCGGCAGGAGGCCGCTGTGCGTATCAACAGGAAGCCAATTAATGGGAACACAGTCGGCGGCGCTAATGAGCACCACATCAACAAGGCCGGCACAAATTAACGCCTTCCTTTCGGGGAGCCGACTAATTACTCATCAGGTTTACTTTACGTCACCTATATTGGGAAGGAACATAAGCAGGCCGACAAAGAAAGTCGCCACTCCCTGGCTGGTTTGATATCAAGTCGCCTCTGACGAGTTAATTGGGAGCCGGCGTCGGATATCGGAATACACGACCGGAAATATCTCTCGGAGAAATTGCGACGACCCGTGCGCAGGTGTTACAACACTCGTTTCGCGAAGAAACATTCGTTGTTTCATTAGAAACAATAGTTGTAGGCACGACTTTCAAACCAACCACCGCCACATGATGTAGGGAACCGCCAAATTCTATTACAGTACTGTTTTATTCTTTTGGTCCATGTGCAATTCAGGGGGTTACGTGGAATACAAATGTAAATGAAGGGTTTTCCGTAGTAAACGGGGGAGGGGAATCGCAACCTATTCCCACAAGGCTTGTAATGCTATGTCACCTATTAAATCCAAACGTACGTGGAGAGGGAAAAGTCTTTTTTTTTTCAACTTTCAATTCAACGCATGGTATAAATTGACCAAGTAAAGATTCGATTAGAAGGGCCTTACCTCCCTGCTCTTCCGGTCAGCAACTGGCGCTGGAGGGTATTTTATTTATTTATTTATTTATTTATTTATTTATTTATTTATTTATTTATTTATTTATTTATTTATTGTTTGCTTGTTTGTTTGTTTGGTCGATTGATTGAGTAAATAAATTATTAATTTATTATTAATTATTATTCACTCCGTTCCTCGATCAGTTAGTTATTAAGTCAGTAAATTAGACCGTTGGTTACTCTCAGTGTGCGAAGCGCGTTACAGAGGAAAGCGGGTCATCCACTCGTGTAAGAGAACAATAAAACCAGTATCACAAGTAGCACCTGAAAATAACAGCACAATAAATAACATTAATTCCTGCATGTTTGCTACAGCAGACCGAAAAGCATCTTCGTCGGCAGCCACTGACCGAAGAATGTGGTTCGAAAACACGCGCAAGGGAATAGAGAAGAAAGACTGACGATAAAAGCTTTGTGCGGAAAGACAGGTCCCTAAGTTCGGGCTGGTGATTAATGGTTCGGCACAATGGTTGCAGCGATGACGGGAAGATGACGAACACAGCACCCGTTGTCTTCGAATGGGAGTTTCATGGTATATTTTGCTCGCAAGCCGCAACAATTTTTTTCCGGGGTTCCAGAAAGGGTAACGACAGGCTTACTTTTATGGCTGCAACACTTGACGTGAGGTGATGGGAAGAATGAAATGCGACTCATAATTTTAGACAGCTCCTACTTCGGCGATGAGCCATTCTCGACCGGGGTCCCTGCTTTACAAAAGCGGAGGAGTGGGAAGCGACGACGTGCCCGGCTTGCAAATGACCCGAAGGGGTATTCCAACGTTTGTTTTTGTTTTTTTTTTCGGACGTGTGGTTCTGTTTTTCGTCCGTGCATCTCAGCAAAGCACCGCGTCGATATAGACACACAATATCGCGCTGCGCTATTGCGCTTCACTCGCTGCGCTTATGGGATCGCCTCGCGCTTTATCTTCGCCCTAGGATGCCTTTCGCTATCTCTACTGGTGGTGCTTTCCGGATAGATAAAGACAGTAGCAGCCACTCGTTCGTTTTTTGTTTTTGTTTTTCTGGTGCCTGACTTTCCCAGTTGGCTATTTCTCCACTCAATCTCTAACGTGGTCGTGGATACAAAGTATCGTCTGCTGGAGGCACTCGCGCCCAGCGAAGAGATCGGTGATGATTTCCTCGTCCTCATCACCTGCGTTTCCTCGCTCCGTCCTGTCTCATGACAGCAAAACCCGCCGCTTTTTAACAGCCGAGCTGTTTAAGCTTGAACATGTTCCTTTGGCGGTCGCAAAAAAATGCTAAGAAAAATTTACGCCCATCTTCCCGCGAGGGAACCCTGATGTGATGCGACGCATCAGGGGGGAGCGTTTGGACTGACGCTGGTATTGGATTGCGTCAGTCCACTCGCTGAAGGGACTGTCGCTTCCATCACGTCTTCATTGGAAGATCTTGCACGGAGGTATCGTCACGCAAAGTCAAGTCAAGTGCGAGAGCGAGCGCTGGACTGATCCGACGCCGTGCGCTCCCCCGCTTATATTCCAGCTTTTGAAAGGAGAGGAGCCGGGGGGGAGAGTCGCGCGCATGCGCACACATGCGCGCACCCAGAGCAGCGAAGCGAGCACGCGCAGCTGTTGTTATGATAATGAGACGGAGTGAGAGTGCGCACACATGCGCGCACCCGGAGCAGCGAAGCGCACACGCACAACTGTTGTTATGATAATGAGACGGAGTGAGAGTGTTGCGCACAGCTGTCGGAGAGAAGAACGGAGGAGTGTTACACATGTGCAGTGAGCGTGCGGACAACGCCGCGACTCAGGAAGGACATACCCCCGAGCAAGAGATGCGTCGCATCTAAAAAAGACTCCGCCGGCACCACGCGCCCGTCACGACCTTCGCTCAGCGGCGTAGGCGGAGCCAAGCCTCCCCTAGCTATGACGTCATCACGCGCGCCTGCACCTCTCGACCTTCCAGAACACTCTCCCCAGCGTTCGCGGCGAGATCTCTCGCGTGCTTTTCTCCTCGCAAGTTCACGTGCGTTCGCGCCGAAAGTGGGGAGCACTAACGCCGAGTTCGCGCTACATACGCCGAGTATGCGAAGCTGGTTGTCGTGGGTTCTAGCGCGTGCTAACGCGGTCAACTTTGGGAGAGATGTGAAAGCCTGCGGACGAAACGATCCGGACCTGCCAGTCATGGGGAACTTTCAGCGGCAAGTTTTTAAATCCATGTGCGGTGCAACTGCCGGGTCTCCCACGAAGGGAGAGGGGCCGGCAGTTCCACTGTTTCTCCCCCTTAGCCAAGTTGTGGAAGCTGCACCAATTTTTTTTTCTTGTGCCCTAGTTTCCCACGTGGCAATTTCTCCACTCAGTCTCTGATGATGTGGACACAAAGCACCGCCTGCTGCAGCTACTCGCGCCTAGGGTTAGAGAACATTTTCTCGTCCTGATCACGTGATTTTCCTTGGTCCTCCCTGTCCCATACTACCTCACCTCGCTCCCTTATTTTGCGGTGCTGCCCTTAGTGGGGCGTTAGTTGACGCCGTGGCGGTAAGCCCATCTATCCCATCATGCACCGCACTCCTGTAAAACATAAAATAACTTGTCCAGAGTGGTGGGGGAACGGTTGAGCTGAAGCAGTGAACAACGGAACAGCACGTGACGAAAGAACATAGAATCGTAACCATCCCGCGGGTGAACAGCAAGCGACCATTGGGCATGCGCCAGAACAGCACAACGACAAAACAGCGCGCTTTTGTAATACGCCTAAGTGGCAGTTACGTACGTTTTTACGAGGTACAAGCCTTCTTGAGTGTGCGAAATGGTTTTGCAGCAAAGCTGTACCTCTACCCTTCAACGGTTTCATCTCCGTGGGCAAAAACGCAATGGCGCCAAGGCCTAAGACGCCGAGCGGGTGCGTCATACAGGTATACTGCATAAAGCTCAGAATTTGTTTAAGGAAACCCCGAAACAAGCATCGAAACCGCATTATGAATGATAACGCGCCTGTGAACAATGGGACCCACCCCACCAGTTGTTCCAGTTGTACCACATGAAAGCACTATGACAAGCTGGGGGGCGGCAACACTCGCTATAACATCCTCATCGCATCGATACTTGTAATCAACCGTTTTGATTAGCTCATCACCACCATTCGCTAGAGGCACTAACGCATCTTAATCTTATCATTGCTGCCATTGCTTATCTTATCATTGCTTATCATTGCTGCAGGTATAGCTAATAGCTATACCTGCCTCATAAACGCACCACTACTACAACTTCTTACTGTCATATAATCATAATTTTGTTATTACTGCACTATTGTAGTGTTGTCCCACTTTCGAGCAGTGTCACCCAGGTTGTGTTATACTTTCGAATACCGGTTGGCAAACTTGTCTCCGTATTTTTCTCCGCGTGTTCCGTTCCTTAGCGTTTTGTTCAAGCAAAAGCCATTTGTAGGACTCGTGGTTCAGTCGACCTTAAACGACACCTTAGCGTCCACACCTTTCGTACAATAAACCAAATCGGTGCGATGGGACGGCTCGCGATATATAACGCCTTTCCCTCCAGAGACTTAGAGCCCGAGGCGGGGATTAAAAGGGGAGTCAAATATTAACGGGAAGAGGGCCTAAGCAGCAACACAAGAGCAAGACGGGGAAAATGTTAGTTCAGCATTGTATGTTCACCAGAAGAGAAAGAAACGTATGTCGACGGTGGATGTGGAAATTGCGCTGCTGAACAGACTACACGCGCATAAACGCGCTTCCATGTCTCGCTAACATGTCTAAAACAGGTGCACGCATCGTAATGAGTCATCGCAGAAGGTGAAAAAATGTAAATCGTTTCTCCGTCTGTAAAGGATCGTTACTCAGGCTTTCGCTTTCAATTCGTCGTTGGGATAGCATGAGAGACCCTACTAATTTTGTTCCTCTGTTTTCCTGTCGTCTTTGCTATCTACTCGGAAAATAATCGCCGTCGTTCGTCCTACCTCCTGCCCTCGTTTGCCGTGACGGTGAAGCTGTTCGTCTTTACCGTGGGCACCCGCTGTGCCATCTAAACACGCTGTTCCAGCACCCGCCACTGAAACGGTGGTAGAAAATGGGTGCGCGTTCAGTACTTGTGTTTATACCGAGGGCCAGATATGAGCTCTGCCGCCCCTGTTCGCGAGAGCTTGTGTTGTTTGCGCTTGCGTTTTCTTTTTGACCAGAGCGATAAAGGTCGCATCTAGCGGCCATTACATGGCAGCGTGCACCAGAATAACTTACCCCGTTTCTGGCGTTCGCCCCGGGGCGAACTTCGCTTATTGACGTAACATTTATCACCTTGTCCCTAGTGCGGGGAACTTGTACAGGCACTTGTAACCACTTCTGCCGGCACTGAAGACTCGCTCTCATGAATGTCGGTATCGTGGTTCTTCTTTCTTCACTGCGCGCGATCTTATTCCAGAACGAAAGGGCAATACCGAGCGCGAAGCAACAGTCAATGAACGAGGGCCATCGCTTGATGTTTATCTCTTATGCTGCGTTGTGGTAAGCATCAAAAGCAATGCTAGCATGAGCAAAGTCGGGAACGGAAACTCTTTCGAGTGGGTGCGCTGTTTTGCTGCAACAGCTGCGGTTATTTATTATGACGGGCAATTTCGGCTCGCAGGGGCGTGTCGATTGGTCGTCGTGTCGTGTGTACATGGGTTGTAGCTTGGCCTGTGTTCGTCTCCACCCTCACGTCGCAGGCGCCGCCAAGCAAGTCTTAACAATAAAGTTCCTTGAGGTATTTAAGCCTGCTTATGTGTTTTGAAAGAGATAGCATGACGGCTTCAATCGAATTTGCTATGGGGCCTCAAGGGGGGCGCACTCGTTTCTCTGCTTTCCACCTTTCTTTCGTATCTTAAGTGCCCCAAAAACCGTCTTGTGCGTGGCGCTGGCCTAGAGTAATAATTAAACAAAAAAAATTCGGCCACATCCGGAAGGGAGTTGCGAAGACTGAGAAAACAGCGGACCTGGTAGCCTTAATAGCATTAACTCGGCTTTTCTGAGGTCTGAGAAACATGGTTAAAAAGAGAAGCTTCCTGCATTAAAAACAAGGTAAATCAAAGTTCAGAATTCGCCCTCCGACAGTCCGAAATCCAAACTGCCACAGTCCGAAGCCACAAACTAGTTCAGCTCAGCCAAAGTCCAAAGCCAACTCCTCTACTACGAATCCAAAAGAAATGGTATGCGCCCCAGATTCGATGACAACGCAAACAAATAGAAACCGGTTATACAGTCAAACCCGGCTATAACGAACCCGGATAGAGCGAATTATGCTATATATCGAACAGAAATATTTCAGTTACAGAAATACATGGGGAAAATATTCCTTATAACGAAGTTCACATCCGATATATCGAACTCTGCGCGCCTAGAATGGCTGCCGAAATGCATGGTCTCGAAGCGGCGATTGAGATGTGGATTGGCCACGACCACGGAGCAAGAGCCGCGACTGAGACATTGCGCCTCACATGGAGTGACGTGATGCCCGACACTTTCCGTAACTGTTTCCGACGCGCGGGACTCACGATGGAACCCGCCCATTCCGTGAGTCCGGACCAAGACAGCAGTATAGGTGAACTGTGGGAAGAGCTCGCCAGCGTTCCCGATGATGTCGCGAGTGAAAGCCGTCCGACGCTTACAATGAAGCGCTTTCGGCAGTCGATGTGTTCCGCCAATGCTTTTTTAGATTTTGGAGGACGCGGACTCGAACTGGTACAAACAATGTTTCGTGTAGAGAATGATATGCTAGTTGAAGCCGCCAAAATGAAAGTGAAAAAAAAATCACTGCTTTTTTGCAAAATAGGCAGCTAAGGCGGAAAGTAGCTTTATTATTTGCAATAAATGGATTATTTTGTGTATGGTAATGGCTAATTTACTGTGTTCGTTTCTGCATGCGGGGATGGCGGAGTTGGGGGGGGGGCTCCTGCGGATTGCGAACTCGTGAAATAGGTTCGTTATAAGCGGGTTCGGCTATAACAAACTATTGGATATATCGAACTAATCGCAGTGCATATTGCAGTTCGCTATAAACGGGTTTGACTGGTATAACGCCAGGAACCCAGGCTCGATTCTGACTGTGGGAAGTTTTTTTTTTTTTTTTTTTTCTTGAGGCGTCTATTCCTCACACCTACTCGCGGGCCTCGCGGGCTCCTGGTACATAATTCCGCCGAGCGGAATTTTCTATTATCTGCAAGCAAGTCTGTTTGAGCTTTCTTCCCACTCCGTGCAGTTATTTAAGAGAAAATTCCGCTCGGCGGAAGTTTCTGTTAACTAACCGCAGGCAAGTCTGTTTACGCTTTCTTCTGCACGTGAAGACAAGTCTTAAGCTTTTTTCTGTCCGTGCCGATAGTTACCAGAAAATTTTGCTCGGCGGAATTTTCTGTTAACTGCAAGCAAGTCTGTCTAAGCTTTATTCTGTACGTGGAGTTAACGGAACGTTCCGCCGAGCGGAATTTTCTGTTAACTAAATGCAAAGACAGCAGAAAGCTTGAACCGACTTGCCTGCCAGTCACCATGCGCCTCTCGGTTCGATTCGCGCCCGTACACCGTTTTTGGATAATGTGATGGCACGCCCGTTCTGAAGTTCGCGCCATGAGTTTTGGTATCATCCACAGCTCGCAGCGCCGCACGTAATGCTATCGCGTTAAAAACGCCTTTTCCCACCATGCACGTATTAGGCGTCGGGCTCGGGCTCGGGCCCTGAAGAACTTTATTAATGAAAACTAGATTTTCTAGTTTTGTTCGCGATGTGTTAAGGTAATTTTGTGTTATGTCCTAAATAAACGACACCATGATTGAAATGGTTAACGCGAAAGCGGTACTAGGCTAGCATTGCGTGGTCTCAGCGTGCCCGCCATTCGTGTCGGAAGGTGGCGCCATCAAGGCACAGCGGAAGCAAAAACGGCAGCCATTGTCGGGTATTTCATTAACTTAGTAATTTTGCCCTGCAGCATATGAAGAAGGCTGGTATGTATCACAGATTAGCCTAAACGTTCCGCTTCGAAGTCTTAGGTCGCCAACCTGGACCAGCTGCTTGAAATGCAAGGAGTTTGACATTGTCTCGCACGATGTTATCTTAACGTTAGGGCTATTAGCCCTTTAAAGTAAGCCTAGGCCTAACAAGGGAAACTCGCCATAACACCGTAACGAATAAGTAGGCATATCACAGCAGCAACTGCCCGGTATGTGCTGGAAGTTAAGCCTGACGTTAAGCTTTGAGGCTTAAAGTCATCCACCGATACCTCCCGCAGGACGTACAATGAGTTCGACGTTGCCTGCCATGTCGTTAATCTTAATGGGCAGCCAAAAAACAGACCTAAACCTCTAACAAGGGGGGCTCTGCCGAGTGCCGAGGCTCTTACTCAAAGAAGGAGAAAAGGACACCAAAAAAAAAAAGGATCGTGATGACTTTGCGACAACTTCTACAGCCCCGTAAGATTAGCTGTTCTTTGCTACATCCTGGACACTCATAGAAGGAAGACATCTTATTGACAAAAAAATTAAGCGGTCCCTGCATGTCCCGACTAACAGTGTCTAACCCGCATTTTCTGTTTCTTTCGCATTTAGGAACCGCTTTTTATATTTTTCTTATCTTGGCGATGTTCCTCTGCATTTTTCAAGAGCCTGGGTCGGCTTCAATCTCGTACAGGTGCATTTATCCTAAAAGGGATGACCTTTATGCCTTCCGCATTCTTACTGCAGCAGTTTTGTTGTGTTCGCGTAAAGAAATTTATGCGAGGATATGCACACAGATAATATTAATGAGTTACGACGTCTGTTCAAACAGGCAAACGGCGGTTTGCCATTGCGCAGTCCTTTTACGGGCCGACAAAGGCCATAAATTACCCTGTCTCCCCCGTTTCAAACGACCGCTTCCGTGCTGCAACCTGCGCCCGGGGGGACATTTTTCTTCTAGGCGCCTTAATTTTCTTGGGCCATCGATTTTAAAACTGCCGCAGACGGAAACAGCGCGAAACGGCCAGGAGTCCGTATTACTTTACTCCTTTCATGTTCGTCTGCGCCCCTCGCAAAGCGTTAGAATCATAATATTGTGCCATGACCGTTCGCTTAGCTGATTGCGCCTAATGTGATCGGCTCGGATTTCTTCTTTTCGCCAAGATGCCTTTGCAATCTTTTCCCCCCGGGGCTTCCTCGAAAAAAATTGTCCGCGTATCTGATCTTTTCATTGCAGATGTCGGCAAAAGACGATAGCCTTTGTCGACATTTGCCAAGGAAGTGACTCCCTTCGTTTTCCCTTTCACTATTCTGGTTGTTCCTCTTGCGTCGCGCTCCTCCCAAGGTAAACACGCTAAAATTATGCTCAAGTCAATAGAGAGTTTTAGCGTATCGTTACCGCGTTTGCGTTACCGTCTACCGGGTTTGCGGGAGTCGACTGCGCATGCGCGAGAGTTACCGCGAACGGTAACTTAACGGCACAGGCTTTACCGTCGCCAGCGAGCTTCCTGAGTAGACGAAGTTTACCTTCGCGTATTGATTACAGCAAATGCAGTGCGGTCGGCGCTTTATGCTTGGTACGGCCGAATAATGTAATCTTACTTGATGCTGTTTATTGTTGTTGGGCAAGATTGCAGCCAGGGCAGGGGCGTCAGCAGGGCTTCAACCGTTGTCAACCTCTAATCAAAACGGCTGCAGCCATTCTGCTGTTACGAGGCATGCTGTAAGCTTAAAAGCTGTTGCGCTTTAAATTGACGAGCCACATGAATGCCTGCTTCTCCTAAGCAAAAACGATTGTCAGAATGAGGTTGAGAATGCTAAGCCACCCGCCGCGGTGGCTCAGTGGCTAAGGCGTTGCTCTGCTGAGCACAAGGTCGCGGGTTCGATTCCCGGCCGCGGCAGCCGCTTTTCTGATGGAGGCGAAAAGCTAAAATGCCCGTGTGTACGAGATTTCGGCGCGCGTTAAAGATCCCCAGGTGGTCAAAATTAATCCGGAGCCCTCCACTACGGCGCGCCTCATCGCCTGCGTTGCGTCGGTGCGTTAAACCCTACAATCAATCAATCAGGATGCTATGCCAGGAACTACACATGCTTTACAACCATTCATCTGCTATTTGCGAGCCGAACTCTCACGGTGCTCTCCGCATGCCGTAACCTGGACCTCGAAAATGACAGATACGCTTGACTTGTTCTCGTCGATGCCCTTCCATACTTCCTTCCTTGCGCGAAAGACAGAAAAAGCTCGTCGATAGCACCAGTGGCCTCTTGGACCGTCTGCTTTTGACCCACGACCGGCGGGACATTCGTCCTTAAAGTCACCCCGCCAACGGAGAGGGCGAATCTTAGGCGTGGAATATAATCTAGTCGCATGGCGTGTTCCTTCAACAAATAAATGAAAAGAAGCATTGAGAGTAGCGAATCCTACCGCTTTTGCAGTGTTTGTCGCTTTATTTTTGCAATTTGGCAGTGTTTGCCCTTTGTGATCCTCGCAAGAATCTCTTTTTTTTGGGGGGGGGAAACTCTCCTTCCGCCTTAAGCTCCCCTTCTTCCCGGGGACAGTCAATGCGGTAAGTAGATTACTGCGCGCTTTTTTTTCCCGCCAACCCTTTTTCTCTCGCCCCGTCTCCCAAAGATGGCGGCGCTGTCCTCACGCGTGCGATAAAAACAGCATTTTCACGCACGGTATTCTTCTTCCCTTCCCCCCCCCCCTCCCGTAGTTCATCCACTAACACAGAAATATTCATTCGGTATCCTCTTTGTGTTGCCGGGCTTACTTCGCTCATAATCCCGAACCCCCAAGAGGGTGGCCACGTTCATCTCCTGATTCACTGTGTTTTATGCGATATCGTAGCGGAAGGTGTCCGTGACGTCCACGTTCGACGATGCAATCCCTTCTTCATTGTCATCATCATCATAATCATCGTCACCAGCCTGTCTATTCCCACTGCAGGGCAAAGGCCTCTCCCATTAATCTCCAATTATCCCGGTCCTGTGCTAACTGCGACCAATTTATCCCCGCAAACTTCTTGATCTCATCTGCCCATCTAACTTTCTGCCACCCCCTGCCACGCTTGCCTTCTCTAGGAATCCACTCTGTTACCCTTAATGACCAACGGTTGTCTTGCCTTCGCATTACATGCCCCTCCCACGTCCATTTCCCCTTCTTAATTTCTACTAGTATGTCCTTAACACGCGTTTGTTCCCTGACCCACTCCGGTCTCTTCTTGTCCCTTAATGTTACACCTATCATCTTCCGCTCCATTGCCCGCTGAGTCGTCCTCATTGTTGAACCCTCTTAGTGAGCCTCCAAGTTTCTGTCCCCTAGGTGAGTACCGGTAAGATGCAGCTGTCATACACTTTTTTTTTCCCGAACTCGCACCGTTCTCGGCGAACTCGCTAGTTGGTGTAAGCGAGCGGGGGACACCCGCCGTGGTGCTTCAGTGGAGGAAGCACGAACCTCCGCTCTTTTTCTCGTGAAGGCGAAGACTCAGAGGATCTGATGTGTACGACTCACTAGATCGCTTCAACGGTCCCAGGCGCTATAAATTAGTTCCCTCAAAACGGTGTGCCCCACAGTCGAGGCGTAACCTTTGTACCTAAAACGACAATTGAACCGATTTTCGGGGGGATGTTAATGTCACGGTCTTTAGAGACCGCTATCGTTTATGCGGTCCAACAAATACACTTTACGGTAAAGCTAATCTAACGGCGAGAGCTTTTGTAACTGACACTTTGTTGCAGAACGCATTTAAAAAATATATATAGAGCGCTCGGCTGCTAAAACGAGAATGTCGCTGCGCTAAGTTCGCGTGCCTGGACTAATTTCACATCAGAGAGTCAAGCGTTCGTAAATTAAGTTGTATTTCATGGTAAAGTTGTCTTTGCTGAAAAGCGTATTTTGTCTGGAAGGAAAGCCTTCGCAAAAATGTCGGGGACAGTGGCAGTGACAGTTTTCCTTCCTTTTAAAGAAACGGTGATACGACATTTACAGTCTGTTTACTTAAGCCTTATTATAATCCGTGCTTCATGGATCAGCTCCACGTATTAGGCGCACAACTTCGCATTTTCATTTGAGCTGAACAAAAATACAGCTGCCTAATGGCCAGTGGAAAAGGGCCTGCGCCAACAAGCTTGCTGCCCCGAACACGCCCCATCCAGTGCAGCGGCCGGTCGCTCTAAACGTACACTGCAGTGAATTTACCGTTAGTGGGGCTGACATTTTCAGCTTTCACTCAAGTTTTTCTCTCTCTGAAGTGAGTTTGTTTAGGTCCAACTTGTAACCGCAATGTAAAGCTTAAGCCCTATAACTCGGCATTTGTCCTTTTAGTCAACTTCTATAGCCCTTTCTTGCGTGTAACAGGCCGAAAAGCAACATATTCCATCAGCTGTTCACGACCGTCGCAGTAACCGCTCTAATAACGCGACGCTGCCGTCAAATGTAGTTCCACGAAACCTGAGTCTCCTAATTTCTAACTTCTCACTCCTCTCGTGGTTATAACCGACTTTTTTTTGGTTCTCTCAAAAGTTACAAATGCCGAGAAAGCTAGCAATCCGTTAAATTTATCTCTGCCAGTTGTGAGGTCACATTGCAGCAGAGTGTGACGTCGAATCCAACTGCCAGCGTCAGCATCTGCAGATACGCCCGGAGTCTGATGCGAGTTGAACGACACTTTTGAACGCACTTCTCTCGTTAAAATACGTGCCCTCGGGTCGGAAAATACCAAAACACGGCCAGCTAATTGTAGTTTTCAATCTGGCGACGCACTTACACAATGCGCACTTCTGACTTATTTGTCCCGTGGTGCCATGCCGAAAAAAAAACGGCGTGCGAACCCCGACAGAAAACACTTACCGCTCCCACTCTCGTAGAAACACCAACGCAGTTCTTAAGAAGTCTGTCGTAAACTATACCAAGCAATCGATAACTCTAACACTACCATATATGTGCGCCCTTGCGCTAGTGACAAAGGTCTGATATGGTTTTTCATGTCGCTTGCATCTCCACCCTCAGTTGATTCACTAAGAAGCAAGACACTTCAGTAGGCACAGGGCCTTTCTACCACGCATGAGAGAACTCTCTAGGGCGAACTAAGGCTCCACGGCAGCGTCGGGCCTACACAAAGCCAGGCAGTTGAATAGATTATCCTGGCACCGCAGCTCCCTCACCCGGTCGCTCGAGAAAATAGCCCGAGGTATTTGCTTGCGCAGACCTCATTTACCTTGAGCAGGGCACCACACATCTCATGCGACCACTCCGCTTCCTCCAGCAGACTTAACAGCAGCTCCAGCCATTTCGTGTCGGGGACTCTATTACCCTATTGCCAGTTCCAGAACCGGACCCTTGGCTCCACTGCCTCTACCCACTACCAAGCTCCGGTGGCTAGGGCCCTCTTGTGGCAAGGGGATTCTTACTGGGCGTCGAAGATCGGGTGTCGTTTGTGCGACCACTCTCCGTTCACAAGAATTGCTCCGTACTGGCCTTCGACATGTTTCTCGGTGCTTTGCTCATCCACTGGCTGCCGCTTCTGCATCTGGCGGGGTGCACGTCCTGCCATCTAATTACCTCCGACCCAAGCTGCCTGCTTCTCCCCCCGTGGTCGTACGCGGCATGGGTTATGTGCATCACTGTACTTGTAATAGGTAACAAGTCGGCTATGCCCGAATCGGCATTGACATATTTTGTCCTGGGGCATATCCATACCCGTTATCCTGACAACATACAAGCGTACGCGGATGGATTTGCGACTTCGGCCTCTTCGGCAATCGGCGTATATGTTCTGGTCGTTCATATAATAAAGGCTCAGCTACAGAACATCTTCAACCACCGCTGAGCTAGCAGCTGTCAGAACAGCACTCCTTTACATAACTGATCGGCGGTGAGTAAATTCTTTCCGAATCCCGGTCAGCCTTGCAACTACTAAATAGGCCGTCTCATTGTCGCTACCAACCTGTCTGGGATTTGAATAAAAAAACACAGAAGTGCGGTGCGCGAAGGACATAAAATTTGCTTTCAGTGGCTACCAGGTCACTCTATTATAACGGGCAACATCGTATCCGATGCGGCCGCCAGAGGACCCCACGACCTAAACTACACCATTGGAATCACGTTTTCCAACGAGGATAGCAAAACAGCTGAATTTGACCTAGCATGGAAACTCCGGCAGGATCCTCTGAAAAGGCATGCACCTCTCCATGTGATAGACGCTAAGGGCGATTTTCTGCATCCGCGGGGTCTGCCCAAGCGGACTGAAGGCGTGCTGCACCGGCTGCCACTTAACGCTGCATACACCCGAAGCTTCTTGTTTAAGCTGGGCTGGGTAGAGTCGCCATTGTGTTCAGTGTTGTATACTACGGAAAACATTCGGCATATTTTAAGCCGCTGCCCGCGATATGTTGGTCAACGAGCAAGCATCGGAGGCCATTGTGCGACTCCAACGTGGAGGTCCTATAGAACTCTCGCACTTCCTTGGACCCTGGTGACGTCATGACGAGGCAGTGCTGGGAAGAAAAACTCTGCTTACTTTTCTTGCGGAAACCGGGCTATAAGAGGTCCTGTGAACCCTGTGAACATATGTGCACATCTCCCCTCCCTTCTTTTTTTCCCTTTCCTCTTTCTCTCGCTCTCTATTTCACCCTGTAATTTCACGGTATTCACCCCCATCTATTGTAGCAAGCCTTGCCGTTAGGGGGGCTGACCTCTTCAGCTTCCATTAAAGGTTATCTCTCTCTCTCTCTCTCTCTCTCTCTCTCTCTCTCTCTCTCTCTCTCTCTCTCTCTCTCTCTCTCTCTCTCTCTATCTATCTATCTATCTATCTATCTATCTCTTTCTCTTTCTCTCTCTAGGTTTGATCAAGAAAGAAGAAGCCCACTGTGCCGGCGGGAATCAATGTTTCACCGGTAATGAGGCGTTGCCTTCTCATTAACAACAGCTTGGGCGGTAATTAGACAAATATCACAGATTTCTATGGGGAGAGAGAGAGAGGGAAGGAGTTGAGAGAGCGAGAGATATAATGCTTACTGAATAGGCATTTTCATGGAGGCACGCACACTTCTTCACAAGAAAACCGTATGCTTCATCTTAGTAGGTTGACCTCAAATGATCCTAGGGTGAACACGAACGATTGAAAAACCTCAGTTAACCAAGCAAAACCAAGACGCGAACCAAAGCATACCAACCGTGTATAAGAGAAAATTATTAATTTTGCTGGAAAAAGGTGGGAATTAAATTGTATAATTATAGACAAGTAATTAATGAAATGAATAGTAAGGTAGGGGTAGTGTGGATCAAGGTTAATTAGGATGAATTAATGTTAATTAAATTTGTATAAGATGAATTACGGTATATTAAGATTTATTAAGTTGTATTAAGAATGATTAAGGGCGGTAAAATAGCGAGGCTGTTGTGTCGACGTGCGCACGTGTATAAAAGGTACCCGTCACAGTAACACACCAGAGTTTCGCCTTCAAAGCCCGTAAGGCGAATTAAATGTTCCGTGGAAATATTTAATATACAGTAAACATTCCACCGGCATGGACGCATGGTAACCCTTCGTACAAAGCACTCGTACAGAAAAATGCCTTTGATATACCCGGTGCTTGGTTAAAACAAGGAATAATTTCCTTTCTTGGTTCTTTCCTACATTAAAGAAAGAGAGAGAGTAATCTTTTATGGAAATGAGAGTCGGTCGGCCTCCGAGAATATTCCTAGGCCTGCTACTTCCCAAAGAAGACGTTCATTAAGAAAGCGACAGGACGCTTAAATTTGAAGATTGAAAGTGAGCGGTTATGTTAGCTGCGTAACTTTCTTCAACTGTCCCTATATTACAATCACCAAATGACGAGGCACTTGCCATTGTAAAGAGCAAAAAAAGTAGACGTTTTCTCTTTTTATTTTTCTGCCGCATAGCCAAAAAACGAAGAAACCAATGCCGACTTTCTTCCCATACCAACCCTGCCGCCCTTTACTTTCGTAAGAACGTTCTTTTGATTGTTTCTTTTTGCAATATGAGACGCCAAAAGATAAAAAATGAAATATGCGGCTTCGTGCGACAGCAAGCGTTGTCGTTCGCGTAGGCGTCTCCGCTTGCTTACGAAACATCGCCTCTATCAGCATAACTGAAGAGCGGATCGGACCATTCTCCGAAGCAGTCGTGTATGAAAAAAAAAACGCAAAAGCAGCAATATTGCAAGAAGGAAAAGCCGACGTTCGCATGTAACAAATCAAGCCGTGGAGCAGCCGACAGAGCGAAAATGTCGCGTCCCCGGTTTCTTTACTGCATTTCATGGTACTTTTTTTCCGCGCCAGCCACCTGCAGTTTGTTCGCATTTCCTTCGTTCGGTGTGCAATGTCTTCCTTTTCTTCCCGTAGTTCACTTTTGGCCGTGTCTAGAGTGCCGTCCGGCGGTATTATAAGCACTCCACTATATCGACGTCCACCGGCGTTTTGTGACAAAATTGCCGCGTCTGGCACTACGTCGCTCTAGAGAACGTAAAGCTAGGCAACCTAACGCAAACATAACATAAGATAAACTAACTCACACAAAGAAATCATTTAAAACGCCAAAACTAATCTAAGGCATAAAAATTACACTTCAATTACATATTTAAAAAAAAAAACAAGGCAGGATTTCGAACTACCGATTTTGGGATCAAGAAGCTAAGGCAGATCCGCTACACTACAACGACAGACTCTTTGTACAGTGCTAGCCTAGAGTTAAATATTCAAATGTCGTCGGACGGCACTCTAGCCATGCCTGCAACGATCAGCTAGAATGCCGTCGGACGGCACTCTAGACACTGCGTTCACTTTTAAGTGCAATGCACTTCTTAAGCGACCCTGAACCTGCGTCCACCGGCGATGTCCGCATCACATACCCACGTGGGGGATTGGCCAGGAATCTCCTCGTCTTCCTTGGCAACGGGGGGAGATGGGCGTGCGCTGCCTGGCCGCTGACATGGCACATACCCACGTGGGGGATTGGCCAGGAATCGGGCGTGAGAAGGGCTAATGCACCTGCTTAAAGGAGTACTGACACGAAATTTCAAAGCTGAGATCCGCTCTAGCAATCAAGTACAACGACAACACAAATAGGTGTCTGTGAATAAATGCATCTTTCTTTCTTTGTAGTTGTGTGTGTGTGTGTGTGATCTCTCTTTCGCGAACATAAACCGAACCGCGCAAATTCAACTCCTGCATTCGCACTTTCACATTCTTCCCCTCGGGGAAATGCGGGGAAATTTTTTGCAGGAAGGCAGAGCCGACGTTCGCATGTAACAAATCAAGCCGAGGAGCAGCCGACAGAGCGAAAATGTCGTGTCCCCGGTTTCTTTGCTGCATTTCATGGTACCTTTTTTCCGCGTCCACAGCCGGCAGTTGGTTCGCATTTCCCTCGTTCGGTGCGCAATTTCTTCCTTTTCTTCCCGTAGTTAACTTTTTAACAGCGACGCTGTTTAGCAAATCGTAATTTTTCTTCTTCGAAGTTAAAAATACCAAGAAACTGCCGAGCGCGAGTACGTGATTACGTGCACGTGAGAACGTGCCTTGCGGCGACCCCCCCGGCAGTTAACAAAACCAAGAAAATGCCTCACGACGACCGCCCTGCATCTCCAGCGCACGTTTGTCAATCCAAGCATACCCACTTTGGGAGATGGGCCACGATTGGCAAAAAAAAAAGAAACAACTCCAGCGTTCGCCGTAAACGTGGCAACACTTGCTCGGAACGAGAAAGAAATGGAAACGCCCCTCCAAGGTGATGTCCAATGATTACCACTTCCAAAAAAAATGAAGGGAGCTCACACTTAAAGCAAGAATGGTGGAGTAAATGTCGTTGCGGAAGCGAAGAAGAAGCAAATCGGCTGCAATCGTGGACTGAAACCTTCGCGATGGTCGTGAAGGTTGCGTGAAGCTTCGCTACCTTCAAGTCTTATGCGTTAGTGCGAGCTTAGAGTTTTTTTCTCATGTATGGCTGCTTTTCTAATTGAGGCGAAAAGCGAAACCTCAATTGTGTCGGGGTTGCGGCGCACGTTAAAGATCCCCAGGGGGTCAAAATTATTTCGGAGCCCTCCAATACAGCGCACCTGATTGCCCGGGCGTAGCTTCGGCGCGTTAAACCCCAAACCAATCAATCAATCAATAAATAAATCAATTAATCAATCAATGAAGTGGGAAAAAAATTGAGTTCTCGTAGAAGGATGGTGCTTTTTATTTCCCCCTTTTTTACATTTCGAATCATCCCTTGCCATTCCAACCCATTTCGTCTTTCCTCGTAGTATACTGCTGCCTGAATCCTCGTTCAAACGTAGCAGTCATTCATAAGAGCGGTGACATCTGTGATCGCTCTTTTCTGTCGGGTTCTTTCTCCTTTCGTAAAAATGAAGAAAGACAAGTACTTAACAGAAAAGCTTTAACAACTAAAAAAAATGCCGTACTTGTTTTGCGCGCCGATTTTATGGCGCAGCGATGCAATTCTAAACAGCCGAGGCAAGAAAAACATAACGATGCATCGCACATATGAGAACAAGTAGGCGAAAAGAGACGTTTACAAAGTAGATGCAAGATGATAAATTGCGTCTCTACTAGATGAATCAAAACGCGAACAAAAATATCCCGGTCTTCTAGCGGGCACCTACACTCACATTTGTATGCAAACGCATTAGCATAAGACATTGAGCCACTTTCGATTTGGCGCGGAATGTCTCTTCGATTTCTTTAAGCATTGCTTTCCTCGACGTGCTCGAGAGCTGTATAATAAAGTGTATGTCGTTGAATAAAACTGCCTCATTACCCCGTTATCGAGAACAGTTTTGAGAGCAACAACAGCTCATCGGTCAAGAACACCAGTGAGAAATAATAATGTAAGCAGACACCACGTAGAAATGAAGCCAGGCGAGAAAGCCGATTGAAACAAGTAACTTTCAGTTATTTTCTATTCCTTTTACACAGGACAAGTTGTGATTAAGAATGTCAGAATATCTATTTCTTTCGTAGGAATAAACAATTGTCCCCAGAATAGTGCCACAATGAGCTGTGACAAGAAATTTTCAATGGCGAGTGCGGGAACGATAGTGTAAGTCAACGAAATGGCTATTACGCAGCACTTTTCGCACTAATAAATCTTTGCACAGGACGAACAATAAAAAATCACGCAAAAAAAGAATACGCGCCAGTCCACCCTGTGAAGGTTGTTGGAAAGCGAAGCTGTAAACGACACCCACAACGATCACCCATGCGACGTCACTTGAATTCACACACGTGGCTGTACAAAGAGTGAAATCAGAGACAAGTGAAATGCGTTTAACCACACCCTTTATTACTTCAAAGAGATATTTTTTGCAAATGTAAATAAACGGATGATCCATGAACGGTATGTCGAAACCTTCCGAAAGCGCAACACTTGAAAAAGCGCGACACAAACGAAAGGGAACGCAGGACGAGCGCTTGCTCGCAACTGAACTTTAATCAGAAACGACGAAGAACATATACCAGTCAACATACCACGCATGCGTCTCCAATAATGGTTTCAATTGATTGTTGTAGCCGCATGCGCGATATGTTTACTGGGAGTGCATATGTTCTTTGTCTTTTCTGATTAAACTTCAGTTGTGAGCAAGCGCTCGTCCTGTGTTCTCTTTCGTTTGTGTCGCGTTTTCTCAAGTGTTGCGCTTTTCGAAGGTTTCGACATGCAATTTCACCAACTAGCCTAACTCAGTCTCCTGCAGCATATTTCCACGAAAGGTGTTTGGTTGAGTTGTATTGGTGAAACACATAAGTGGAAACTCTTGTTTTACAAAATTAAAGGACGCTCAAACTTGGGGTTAGACGATCTCACTTCTCCTCCGTCTCTGCCGCCACCGATGGGGGCGACGAGATCGGCGGCAAAGACAGAGAAGTGAGATGCCATACGTTGTTGTGAGCTTCCTTTAATTTTTACTAACTCCTAGCTCATGCGCA
This sequence comes from Haemaphysalis longicornis, assembly GCF_048455015.1. Taxonomy (NCBI): domain Eukaryota; kingdom Metazoa; phylum Arthropoda; class Arachnida; order Ixodida; family Ixodidae; genus Haemaphysalis; species Haemaphysalis longicornis. Next base: position 89,766,280 of record NW_027526385.1, read on the forward strand.
AGGCGCGCCCACGGCCGCTACACGTGCCGTGGGAGGAGCGCACAGCGCCGCGAGAGGTCGCGTGACGCTATCACATATCTTTCCGCGAAAATGCGCTCGGTGAGTGCACCGTCTGTCTACCCCGTCTCCACGTGGGCTCGTAGCTCAATTGGTAAGACAACGGGCCCCCGCTCCGTTTCTCTATTTGTTCCAGGTTCCATTCAAGGCGGTGCCAGTAACATCTTTTATTTGATCGCGGGAATTTTCTGTTGACACCAACGGTCACGAAAGAACCCTTGGCGGGTAAGTGTACAAAACTTCGCTTTGAAACAATATCGCGTCAACACGATCCCAGTGATTCAAAACGGAAGAAACAAACCGACGTATCGAAGTGCAGCAAAGACGAGGACAGGAACACAGAAGACGACACACTTCGAAACGTCGCTATGTACCACCTCGCCCAAACCAATACTCTCCTGAAGAAACAAACGTTTTTCGCGTCGTTGTGGCTTATTGAGCAAAAACACAAAGCGACAATAAATTGCTCGACACACAAGCGTGTTGCCCGACCAGTGCCTTGTGCATCCGGCTTCATGCGTTGATTTTCCAGCTTTTTTACTGCTTACCATGTTACTTAGGCATGCTATCTACATAAACATACAGCTTTTTTTTAATCCCGATGGCCCTAATCTGCGAGTCCCTCGAAGTTTTAATTGACGAGCAGTGGAGGTACCTGGAGTTCGCCTCAAAGACAATTAAAAGCATTGTGGTAACCATTAAAAACCATACTCTCTCTCTCTCTCTCTCTCTCTCTCTCTCTCTCTCTCTCTCTCTCTCTCTATGTCCGGAGCTGAAGCGAACTAAGCTGCTGAACCACGAACCACCATGCACGACTTCGTTATCTCTACGAATCCCTCAAACTGAATACCCCTGGTTTAGCGGACAAGCGGACAATGATGAATTCCTTCCATTGACGGAGTAATTAAACTTGCTTTTTTTTCGATATCACGTCGGAACCTGACGGGGGTTTCTGAGTACGAAACTCAAGAAAAAGCGAAGCTCGTTCCACTACAGCGCGTTTCGTAGAGCAGGTGGGTCTTCGGCGCGGCGCGAAAAAGATGAAAATTTGAATTTGAAAGGAAACAGAGCTGATTGCTTCGAAGGATTGAGAGGCTGACAATTTTGTTTCACGGACTGTGCAGGCGGGAAAAAATAACGAGAAAATTACCAGAGGTTGGGATTTCTTTTCGTATCAACTGCGATAAAATGTGACAAGAAGTAATTGTTCAGATGACCTAATTATTACATGTTGCTTAGGCGCATGAAACCCTTAAAAGTAAACTTGCTTTTTTCTGGAACGGTTGCACACTTCTGAAACGAATTCAGGGCACTGCTTATAATGTAGAAAGCTCCCTATTTCAGCTAGTTGAACACGTTTCACAAATGTTTCCATAAATCGAATTTTACTTTTATAAGGACTATATACAAAGCTCTCTCTAGCGGTTTTCATCCTTCAACGACGTAATCGCAAGAGAGCAAACCTTTAAACTTTCCTCTTTTTCAGCCGTGCGCTGTGCCTGCCTTCAATGACTAAGGTGAACTCACAGAAAGCCCGTCCTCGTTTTAGGCAAATCAGTTCTTTAAAATAATAAGAAAGCACGTTCCCCCTAATGAAATACGAATGAATGTGCTTTTCCACGTTCCTCTTTCAAGGAACTCATTTTATTTGTGTTACGGCGACCTCAAAATGGCCGCATTAAAAAGTGTTTTTCGCGCATACGTCGAGGAAAGCGCTCATTTGTCTCTTCTGGCGTCGGAACGTCCTACTCCCGAATGAATGACAAGCTATTTTATCTCTCGTAATAAAACAGCGTATTTTAAGAAACGAGCACGGATAGGAGAATTTGTGTTTCTTCTTTCTTTAAGGGGGACTCTCACCAGAACACATTCCTATAGGAGTCACTAATTCATTTCCCGCTGGCCTAAAAACCATCCTTCACCAATACAAAAAGCTTTACACATCCATGAAAATGTTCCTAATTGCCTAGTTTGCTTACTTTAGAAGTAAATCACTTCTGTACTAAAATTAAAAATAAACACGAAACACATTTTAGGTTAGCTTGTTTGCACTATAGATGGCGCTCGCTGTATTGCAGGCGAGTGATATATTTTTTTAGTAAAGATGTTATATTCGGTACAGTTTCAGAAAAGACGTTGGACAAAACGGTGAACAGAAATTTACCATTCGTTTCCAAACAAAGTTTAGTGGGGCGCGCAACCTACAAGTGCGCCGAACCTTACTGAGAGCACGTCCAATCGATCATCAAACCTTCAAAGTTCCAAACCGCGAACGGAGAACCAACCCATGCGACGATTTTTTTGCGCACTAAGTAAACTCCACCCCTGTATATAGACTTCCTAGATAATGAGAAATCATTTGATTCGGTTGCGACGTCAGCAGTCATTAAGGCATTACGGAATCAGGGTGTAGACGAGCATTATGTAAGAATACTTAAGGATATCTACAATGGGTCCACAGCTACCAAAGTCCCCCATTAGGACAGCATTAAAATACCTATAAGGAAGCGCGTCAGACAGCGACACACAATCGCTCCAATGTTATTCAGAGCATGTTTACAAGAGGTATACAGAACATCGGATTCGGAACAGGTGGGCATAAGGATTAGTAGAGTAAATTGAGGTAGAGTTAAAAAGGGTTAATAACGTTACTCCTAACATATTCCATTGCATTGCTCGCTGAGTCGTCCTCAATTTCAGTTGAACCATTTTAGTGAGCCCCGTTTCTGCCCTGTAGTTTGTGCCCTGTAGGTGAGTACCGTTAAGATGCAGCTGTGTTACACTTTCTTCTTCAGGGACAATGGTAGGCTGCCATTCTGAGAATTCCTGCCGAATGCACTCACCCCATTCTTATCCTTCTAATTATCTCTGCCTCATGATTGGGATCCGGAGTTACTACTTGGTTGAAGTAGATATATTCGCTTACCACATCCACTGCCTCGTCATCTATCTCAAACCGCTGTGCTCTTCCTAGGTTATTCATCATTACTTTAGTTTTCTGCATAAGAATTTTCATGCCCACGGTTCCACTCTGTTTGTCCAGTACGGTAAGCATGGTTTGCAATTCGTCCCCCGAGTTACTTAGCAAGGCAACGACATCAGCAAATCTGAGGTTACTGAGGTACTCTCCATTAACCCTTACACCCACCTGTTCCCAATCCAGCAAGCGTTCGCATCGGGTCGAGCTTCAAGTTCGCGAGGGACAGGACGAGGAGTCCATGTATTCAGGGGCATTACAGGTGCAAGGGACAAGAACAAAATTTGAAGGAACTCCGCAACACTTCGTATAAACGCTTTCACTCTTTCTTTCGCGTCTGAAAGCATTATCAAAGCTATAGTTATCAAGAGCACCGAGCGGCAAGCCGTGATTTGCTCGTCGCAGCAGATGCGCCTTCCATTCCAGATTTGCTGTGTGGGCGTTTTTCTAAAGCGGCTATCGAATGTGTTTATTGCTGCAACTGCAAGAAAGCAGGCCAATCGCCGCTACACCGCTTTAGTTACGTCATTCGAGCGCTTGAAGAACGTTAAGAGCGGCAAAGAGGGAAAATTTTCTTCAGCAAGTTTCCAAGTTATCTGATGGGCATACAGCAGTAAATTTTGGCTGACGTTCTTTGTGACCTCCTATTCCAAGTACTGGATGGCTTTATTGACTGCGTTCTCAAAGCGGTTAGGATATTAAAAAAAGTAAAAAAAAAGTATTGCAGGATTCCTGAAAAGATTCACCAAAAGACCTTCCATTTATTTTACCGCACATGCGTACAGGACCTGTTGAAATGTGCCCTCCACAGAGGGGAAGTGTTCTAGCGTCGTTGTCCTCTTCTCGAATTCCCGCAAAATTTCTAAGATTATTTTTCCACCTTTCCAAATCCAGCGGGCGTGCAAGATCGTTCTTTATCTCCTCGTTTTCCGAGGGGCCGGTCTATGTGGGGTTTAAAAAGCAAAAAAAGGGAAATAATTCTGTTTGTTTTTTTTTTAATCAGAAGTGTGAAGGTTTTGCAGTTTCAGCTTCCGTACACGCAATGTTTCTAGAAAGCTTAAGAAAGAGGCTTCAATTAACAACAACAACAAAAATGCTCAAATAGAACATAAAACATTTCAAACATTCTACTTCCAGTAGTGCGCATGAAAAACGCTAATTTTTCGCGAAGCATACTGCCAGGTGTAAACCACAGCCGAGTGAGTACGTTCCCGTGCTTAATGCTCCAGCGGAATATGGGACATAATCTGTTTTACAAAAGATTTCGCGTTACTTCTCTTTCTCTCTTTCTGTTTCTCTCTCTATCTCTATATCTCTCTCCTCCCTCTCTCTTTCTGTCTCTCTGTCGCTTCTTTCACTCTGACACTGCTTTCTAATGGTCATGCTGGGTTTACATTTCCAACATCGCTCACCAATACAAAAAAGTGCAACATGCATGTTGTTCTCAAAAATAAATTATAAATGCAAGCACATAAAAATAACTCCTCAAAATTGTGTGTTGGCTGCTAATTCCCCGCATAGTTTTCGCTGTTGCGCGTCTAATGTAATGCGCCCCGTGGAAGAACGTGGAAAAACTGGAAGAAGGTTTGCCGTGCCGTCAACCAAGTGTTATACTGTTTTCCTGTTTCTGTTTATGATTCTGTTTTTCGCCACAGTAAGCCGTAAGATTATTTTATTTTTTTTGCGAAAGCTCGAGGTACGAGACGGCGTGCATTCTTCATAAAGCCCGCCACTGCTGAATTTCACTAAAACCGAGAGGAAAACATCCTTCATCTCGAGCCTCACTGTTTTGCTTTGCTTTCTGTTAACTGATTCCTCGAAATAATTTTTACATTCCTTCATCTCAGACATTTAAGTAACTTGGAGAAAAAAACGTGCTTCCTCTGAGGCGCTTAATTCTTTAATTTTCATTCAGAATGAGTACGCGGAAAAATGAAACGCTGTGCAGTTGGTAAGGCTACAGGGCCTAAGAAGCGGGTAATGCACAGCTAACCCTAGGGGCGTGCACCGCCCACACTACAAAAGCAAAACCGTTCAAAATTGCTAGAGTTCCTACACTAGAGCTGCTACACTATTCACGGCAAAGGAAACCACAGCCATACCTCAGGCAAAACATAAGTACATAATCGAGAGTACCAACTTTTCTTTTTTATTGTTTTTAATTTTGCATACTCGTTGATTCGTTTTTTTAGGACTGCAAAGGAAAAACAACGCGTTAAAAACAGCGCGAAAACACTAAAGCGGGAGATTTCAATTCGAACTGTTATAAAAACAACAGAAAGAAAAAAAGAGTCCCAACGGATTGTGAGCGAGCAACGCACGCGCGGGAAAAGTGAGTTCCACCCAGCAAACCGCATTGCATTCATCTACGGAGGAGCGGAAACGAAAGAAAAGAGCATGAGGGGTTGGAAGAGGACGGGAGAGAGTGGTACGTGCGCAGGAGGGGCGGAAGGCTATCGTCTTCCGACGACTTGTCCAGAGAAGCAAAAACAGATACGTTGCCATTTCTTTTTACTTCCACTGTTCCTGCTCCGCGTCTCCAACAAAGCCCGCGCGAAATAATCCTGCCTCCCACAAGGATAGCGAAGGAGACCTTGGCACTGCTGATTCCATCTCAGACTTTGCGGACCGACAAGAAGATGCGGCCCCGCTGACCCAAGGGATTTCCCCAGCGTCGCCAGCATGCGCGGTCGATGCATTTCCGGGTGGAGACGGAAGAGGGTGCACATCCGGCAGTGCTATTCGCTTGAGAGGACACATTCGACGGAAAAGATGCAGCTGGTCCAGCGTACGCGTTCAATGTCGAAGCCGCCATGGGCATTCTCTGAGGACTTCTGGCGGACACCCGGCGTTCGTGCCTCTCTGTTTGTTTTTTCTCGCTTATCGACAGATGGCTGCAGTGTGTGGAATACAAATTTTGCGTGGTTAATATGATCGTAGGGAATTCAGGAAACGTAAGCACTTGATTGTTCTACGAGAAAAACCTTACTGCGTGCCTGTTCTCACAAAAGTCATAGTTTTGTTGTTGTTAAATGTTTTATTCAAAAAGGGAAGGCCGGAGGCCTTGTGGGGGAGTTGGGAGGGGAGGATTCTTCGTTGAAGGGGGCTCATATGAGTTCGTGATCTTCGGGGGGCGGTATCAGTTTTTCACAGGACAATTGTAAGCATTGAATCCTCCATTCACTGGTGTAGGCCATCGCTATACAACTCGCGCTAGACAGCTTTTAGTGGCAAACCGTATGATAAGGTTATTGGTGTGTTCATTTAATGAGAGTGGATCGATGTGGGTTGAGGGATCTGGGTTGGGGGAAGCGAAATTCCGGTATCGAGAGAATTTGGGGCATATTCAGACCAGGTGGTGCAAATCAGCCTTGACGGCTCGCTGACAGTATGGACATTTCGGGTTGATGTGGGGGTAGTACCATTTGCGAATTCATAGTTTTAACTGCTGGGCCGTCACCGCGAGGCGCGCGCGGCAATTCCTTTGTGTGTTTAACGGCGGACACGAAAAATTACGAATGCCTAAAGAGCCTCTCTCTTAAAAGAAGCCTTCGTGGATGATGTTGGGACCCGACCCAGACACTCTTCACGCACAGGTTCGCGTAAGCGAATCACGTGACGCATGCTGTAATGACATTTTGTGTATCCTTGGATGAAAAAATTAGCATCCCTTTCTTTAGAAAGTTGAGAGGAGCGCGAAAGCTAAAATTGCGTCTAACCTTCGCTGAAGGTGCGTCCAATCGATAGTGAAACCTTCGAAGACCCAAATCGCGAACGAAGAACGAACCAATGCGACGAGTTTTCGCGCACTAATCAACCGCATTCACGAACGATCGAAACGTATACCCAAACGAGGTTAATGATATAAAGGCATATTATTGCACTCCTTCCTCACGATCGATGCGTGCATTGTCTTATCTAGAACCGTTCCTTTTTCGCGATTTTCAAGTAACCGTTTTGACACAGTGGAAGCCCAGTTTTACACATGTTCTGTGTGTCCACAGATCTCATCGGAGATTTTCGGTCGACCAACCAGTCTATGGGGAAATGCATTAGTTTTGGGACAGAACTCCATCGGTCCCACAAAAAAAGCTTTCGCTTTAAAACATTGATGCAGGCGCACAAAACGCCCACATATTTTTGTCGAGGTGCAAGTTTCATGGCAACAGTTGCGCAAGCAGCTCTCCACAGTACGCTGTACGCTGTTACCCTGCCCTCGAAAGCGACGCTGTACAGCTTCGACGGAGAATGGTAGCGGTACGGACGTCGACACACTCCCACCCAGTGAAGCTGCCTAGACATCAAGAGGGGGGATGACAGTTTCGACAGCGCCGGGAGACGCGGAGATTCGTCGCGATGAATTATAAATGCCTCTACTCTCTGCCTAATGAGACTCATTATAAATGAGTGGGCCTCCGCTGTACGATATGCTCGAGCAGTCATCCCTTTCCTCTTCTACTCCTCTCTCTATCCTCGTATCTTCTAGAAGAGAGGAAAGCTTGCTCTGGGCTGGACCCTGCTTTGCTTGACAATGTTCCCCTTTGTCTGTCCAGTGCCGAGGGAGGCCCGGGGAAAGAGCCGTGGAACTTGCAAATTGAAAGCGAGGCTTGTCGGCCTGTCGGAAATTATTTGCCTGCGTCCGGTGCTGGAGAAGCCAGAGGGAAGCTGGAAGATGAGGACGTCCTCATTTGGTTAAACCAGGATTAGCTTCGACAGACAATGCGAGCCCCTCGGGACGCATATCAAGCTAGAGAGAGAGAACGAGAAGGCCCTTTGATTTATGGGAAAGCAGAGAGGTCTACCGGCATGTTGGCTCCTACGTGCTCCACTGTGGAAATGGGGAACTGATTATAAAGGAGTAGTTTGGGAGAGAGAGAAAAAATGAAGAGGCCAAAAAGAGGTTAGCACGCCGCTTTAATCATGTCATCTCAATAGTCCTGATGATTTATTTATTTATTTATTTATTTATTTATTTATTTATTTATTTATTTATTTATTTATTTATTTATTTATTTATTTATTTATTTATTTATTGTAGGGTGTAACGCGCCGACCCAACGCAGGCGACGAGGCGCGCCGTAGTGGAGTGCTCCGGATTTAATTTTGATCACTTGTAGATCTTTAATGAATATTCCTCATAATCTAACACGATCACGCGGTTCTCTCCTGAAGCCTCTCGCCGACGTTGATGTACACGCTTCAACATCCTCGTGAAAAAAAAAAACTCATCATTGCGTGACCTTCCAACTCACTACATGTGGAAAAGGGTAAAATAACAAGGTTTCAGGCGTAGTATCAGCCTGAACGCACCCCGAAGGCTGCATATTCTTAAGCCTAAGCTGCACTTGACGCTTACTTCTTCCACAAAAAAAGCAAATATGACTTTTTTTCTAATTTTTTTCTGTCAAGCCTACACCCGTAACATGTGAACAAGAAAGCGTACAATACCTGCATCTCTCTTTTCTGTAATAAAATGCCTCGTAAATATTGTTACGGGTAAATATTTTTAGGGGGGGGGGGGGGGGAATCACAGCGAGAGCAACAAAAATTTGTAAAAGAAAAAAGGTGCCTCTATATTTTGTTACAAGAAGTCATATTGCCTTGACAAAATGTCTTCCCAGCAATGCATTAGCGTAAGAAGATCAGTATAGGCTTAGTTTTATTTTTAACCTGGCTTTCCCACACCATGTGTTGCGCAGGGAAGCACGGCCATCTACGGAGGGACAATGGTTACAACCCCGCTTCATACTCCTCTCCACCGCTGCTACATCTTTCTCGAGTAGCCATGATGATTATGATGATGTTGTTGATGATGATGATGATTATGATGATTATGATGATGTCGTTCCTGGGTGAATGGCACATACCCAAACAGGGAATCGGCGAAACATCAGGGGTATAAAAAAATGATGTTATTTGTTTACAGGCCCCCATAGATTGTAAATTTCGAGAGGTTGGAATACTTTTTGAAAGTAAAATCCAAGATTCAGAAAAAGAAAGAAAAAGGGGGAAGTATGGGGAAGACCTCAAACCAATTACTTAAGTTTCAGCGTAAATTATGATGATGAATAAATCTTTATTTGTCAAGCTGGGGCAGATGTTAGGGCACCGACCCGGTGGGGGGCTTCCCTATTCCGGGATACCCTGAGCTCGGCTGGCGGTCCAGGCCCTCTTCACCAGTTCACGGTGGATCCCAAGGTCCGGGCTCGTCAGGCGGTTCGCCCACTGCTTGTAGAGGGGGGAGGTTATTGGGGCAAGGCCTGGGGTCTTCTGGCACTCCCAAATCTGGTGGTACAGTGTACCGGGCGTTGGACAGAAATTGCAGGTGGACGGGTATTGGATGGGGTAAATAGCATGGAGTAGGGTTCTGTGGGGGCACGTATTTGTCTGTAGTCTTCGAAGGGTGGTGGTTTCTGCTCTTGTTAACTGGGAATGCGGAGTCGGGAAGGCTCTTCGGCCTTGACGGTAGTAAATGAGAATGTCAGCATACCTGACAAGCGATTCCGTTTTGGGGGCCGCAAGCGGTGTTTGTCCCTCTATGGTAATGGCCCGGTGTATAAGCGCGCGGGCAGCGGCGTGAGCCGCCTCATTACCTCCGAGAGATTCGTGACCACGTATCCAGATGAGCCGCGTTTCAGGTATGTGGGCAGTATCCTTAAGAATTTGAAGTGTCGTTTTGCTGATGCGGCCTCGTTGGTAACTGCGGCACGCCGCCTGCGAATCCGTCAAAATTGTAATTGCATATTTTCCCGTCGTAATGGCCAGGGCAATAGCGGCTTCTTCAGCAGCTTCCGTTGATGTTGTGCGGGCGGTGAGGGTGGTTGTTACTTGCCCTGCTGCATTGGTGACACACACGACGTGGGCTGGCTTGTTTCTGTATGGAGACGCGTCCGTATACCTTGTTGTTGGATTGTCGCCGTATTTATTATTCATGGCTCGTACTCTTGCTATGCGTCGAGCTTTGTTGTGGAGTGGGTGCATGTTTCTTGGGATGGGGGCTACCCTGATGGCTTGTCTGAGTTGGAGTGGAACCCGCTCCTTACGGTCTTGCAGTGGCGGTATGGCATATCCCAGCCGTCACAGTGTAGCTCGTCCCGTTGTTGTTAGGCGTAAGCATTCCAGTTGAGAGCTATGTTGCACCTCCTGTATTTCCTCGCATGTGTTATGTAGTCCAAGATGCAATAATCTCTCCGTCAATGTTTTTTGGTGCAGTCCTAAGGCTGTCATATGCTTGATGAATGATGACATAGAGCCTGGATTTTTCAGGTGTTTTCAGGGCCAAATAAGGGGTTCCGTAAGCTACCCGGCTTATGAGTATGGCTTGGACAATACGCACTGTGTCTGACTCTTGCAAACCAAATCAGCGGTTTGACACGCATCTTATGAGGCGGGTTAGCTGACTGAGTGTCTGCTGTTGCAGCGCTTCAGCGTAAAAGAATCTAATCAGAGCGGGAATCGAGTAGTGTATATAGCTCGAAGCACGCAGTGTGTATCTCGCCCCTGCCATTTTTATGCATGATGCATTTTTTTATGGGGGGGGGGGGGGGGGGGGCTAGGGTGAGGGGAGTGCGCGCAGAGGCAGGTTTCACGCGTTTTAGCCTTCGCGTGGCCCTTATTCACGAAGGCCCGGCTCAGCGCTCGCAATGTCAATAAAGCCTACCTGCACCGTCTTTTTTTATTTCGTGGAATTCGAGTCTTTCATTTTATCTAAATTGAGTCCCTGTACGCGACGGAAGCCAATAACGCGAGCTCCATTGTCTGCTTTCTACGAACAAGAATTGTGCCTGGGCTGCCGCATACTAATTAGCCTCGCGCGCTGTCAGAGTCGACACCGATCAAAGTCAAGGCATGGCGCGTTCAGTGTTCCTGATCTAGTAGCTCCTAGAAAAGATGGGCGTTTGTTTGCGTAGTATCGTGCGCGGACGGAACGAACTGTTTTCCAGGCTATTCCTTTCACCGCTAGAAGCAGTCATTTCCCCAGCATTTCACGCATCAACGGCACTGAAAGACTTTCACCATGTTCAACTTTTGGGGGGTTCTTTTATGCGCAGAGGCGAAAAATTGGCTTCGAGACAATCGTTTGAAATGTAGATTGATTGACAAAACGAGAAATTATCCGGTGTGCGCCGAATAAGTTCTGTTGACTAAATGTGCGACGACATTCTGTTCCCAGATAGGTACCAGCCTGCCACATCCTCTCCGCGCCTAACGCCATCTATTGTTTGGCTTGGAATAATAATAATAATAATAATAATAATAATAATAATAATAATAATAATAATAATAATAATAATAATAATAATAATAATAATAATAATAATAATAATAATAATAATAATAATCAGCCTATCTACGCCCACTGCAGGGCAAAGCCCTCTCCCATTATTCTCCAATTACCTCGGTCCTGTGCCAACTGTGACCAATTTATCCCTGCAAACTTCTTGATCTCATCTGCCCATCTAACTTTCTGCCACCCCCTGCAACGCTTGCCTTCTCTAGGGATCCACTCTGTTACCCTTAATGATCAGCGGTTATCTTGCCTTCGCATTACATGCCCTGCCCACATCCATTTCTTTTTCTTAATCTCTACTAATATGTCCTTAATACCTGTTTGTTCCCTGACCCACTCCGCTCTCTTCTTGTCCCTAATGTTACACCTATCATTTTCCGCTCCATTGCACGCTGAGTCGTTCTCAATTTAAGTTGAACCCCTTAGTGAGCCTCCAGGTTTCTGCCCCGTAAGTGAGTACCGGTAAGATGCAGCTGTCATACACTTTCTTCTTCAGCGCCAATGGTAGGCTGCCATTCATTATGTGAGAATTTCTGCCATATGCACCCCACCCCATTCTTATCCTTCTAATTATCTCTGCCTCATGGTTGGGATCTGGGGTCACAACTTGGCCTAAGTAGATATATTCGCTTACCACTTCCACTGCCTCGCCACATATCTCAAACCGCTGTGCTGTCCCGAGGTTATTGATCATTACTTTAGTTTTCTGCATATTAATTTTCAGGCCCTCGGTTTTACTCTGTTCGTCCAGTGCGGAAAGCATGCTTTGCAATTCGTCCCCCGAGTTACTTAGCAAGGCAACGTCATCAGCAAATCTGAGGTTACTGAAAACTGAATCTGAGGTTACTTGGAATACTCCTCTTTTTTTTAGCAAATGTTAAAATAAAATCGTTTTTCGGGGTTAACATAAGCTGGCTTGGGTGGGAACGACCTGTTTTCGAGCCCCAGCAGTGCTGAAATTTTTTCTTAGGTCCCGTGTGTTTGTTTGTTTGTTTGTATGTATGTTTGTATGTTTGTATGTTTTTTTGGTTGTTTGTTTGTTTGCTCGTTTGTTTGTTCGTTTGTTTGTTTGGTCGTTTGTTTGTTTGCTCGTTCGTTTGTTTGTTTGATCGTTTGCTCTTTCGTTTGTTTGTTTGCTAGTTCGTTTGTTTTTAGCTCATTTGCTCGTTTGTTTGTTTGCTCGTTTGTTTGTTTGTTTGTTTTTGTTTTTGTTTGTTTGTTTATTTGCTTTGTTGCTCGTTTGTTTGTTTGTTTGCTCGTTCGCTCACTTGCTTGTTGGCTCGTTTGTTTGTTTGCTTGTTTGCTTTTTTGTTTTCTCGTTGGTTTGTTTGCTCGTTTGCTCGTTTGTTTGTTTGCTCGTTTACTTGTTTGTTTGCTCGTTTGTTTGTTTGTTTGTTTGTTTGTTTGTTTGTTTGTTTGTTTGTTTGTTTGTTTGTTTGTTTGTTTGTTTGTTTGTTTGTTTGTTTGTTTGTTTGTTTGTTTGTTTGTTTGTTTGTTTGCGCGTTTGTTTGCGCGTTTACTCCTTTGTTTGCTCGTTTGCTCGCTTGCTCGTTTGTTTGCTCATTTGTTCGCTCGTTTGCCCGTTTTTTTTATCGTTTGCTCGTTTGTTTGCTCGTTCGCTTGTTTGCTTGCTTGTTTGCTTGCTTGCTTGCTTGTTTGTTTCGTTGCTTGCTTGTTTGTTTGCTTGCTCGTGTTTGTTTGTTTGTTTGGTTGGTTGGTTGGTTGGTCGGTCGGTCGGTCGGTCGGTCGGTCGGTCGGTCGGTCGGTCGGTCGGTCGGTCGGTCGGTCGGTTGGTCGGTCGGTTGGTTGGTTGGTTGGTTGGTTGGTTGGTTGGTTGGTTGGTTTTTGTTTGTTTGTGTCTGTCTTTCTGCTTGCTTGTTCGTTTGTCTATTTGTTTGTTATTTAAAACGTTCTCTTAGCTTAATTATACGCATAGCTTCCATAAATAAGTGTGGTTTGGCACATTTTGGGTCGGTATAGGGGTAGGACGCGGCCAATCGACGAAAATGAATCATCATCATCATCATATTTACGTACACTGCTGGACGATGGCCTCTTCTATTAGCCTCCCCTCTCACCTGTCCTTCGCGATAGCGCCTTCGTAATCGGTCTTGATTTGTTACTGACTGCCCGCATTCCAGGAGGTAGGGAGATCGTATTTAAGAGTACGGTAAGGCCGACGCCTTACTTCGAAGCAGAAGTATATAGCAATGAAGCTTTATGGCATAACTATATCATCTAGTTAATGTCGCACCCAACTAATAAAACTCTATCTAATTCACTCAAAAAACACCTGGTAGCAGTTCATTATGGCCCTATGCTCAGGTTATAGTCTCTAGAAATTTGGTTAGTCTGCCGTCCGCGCCAGTTGTGCATTATAACGTTGTGTCGCCTTGTTAATGAAAACGAGCGATAAACAGCACAACAGTTGACCGCTGCGCCCTCTCGGAACACTATCCGCGTGTACCATTAAGGCTGCTTTCAGGACTTAAATTGCTGTTCTAATAACTTCTTGTTGTGAAATTATTTCTTCACTCATTTTTTCTTGTCAGAATAAATATTTTCTATGAATTAAAAAGGAAATTTTAGCGTCGTCTGCTTGCACTCCGCCTAAACTGCTGTCGTGATGATGATAATAACTTTATTTTGCCCAAAACTGGGTGAAAGGAGGAAGGGGGAGTGGTGCCGTCTGCACTCTGCAGTGAGCCGGCGATCAGAAGTAGGTACAGTACTGTTTACAGTTTTAAAAATTTCTAAATAAGCTTATTCAGACAAAAAGCATGGAAACCAGAATAATGTCACAAAAAGCTGTCATGAGAACAATTCAGTTTTTTTTTTTTTTACAATTTAGAAGTAGATGGCTCGGTAGCAAAAAGGGCGAGCACAATGAGAGGGCGCTGCAGTCGACAGGTGTGCTGGCTGCCCGAGGTTTTCATCACAAAAAGGACCCCGCTGAAGGCATCCGACGGCAAAAAGCATAATTTTTTAGGGACCATACTTGTATGGTAATAGCTGTTTTTATCCTGCCACGCTAACAAGTTGAACCAGAGACGCACGAACTCTCGCGCATCGCTAATCTTCCCGTACCCACCCCTCCAAAGCACAGCTCTGGAACGGGGTCTCGGTTTCGCAACGCCGACATAGTTCATTAACGGAATAATACTCCCAAAAAAAGGCGTTGACGACGTCGAGAAACTTTGACCTAGTTTGGAGCTGGACTATTAGTAATTAAGCGCATGCCCACATGACCCCTGCAAGCGTTACTGTTGAGAACCTTGAGAATATTTTTGTTGTTAGTTTTGTTGTTGCCGCTGTTTTTGTTGTTGAACAAGGTATCGTTAAGCGTGGCTCGTCTGCACGAGCTATTCTGCTTTGAGTGCCTGTGATGTGATACGTGTCGGCCGTTTATAGGGGTAATAAAGACAAAATACACCTTTGTTCAATACGGAACAGTTAGAATTTGATAACTATTCCAGCCGTGAAAACTGTTTTTTTTTTAACGACAAAACGGAAGAAATATTGCAAAGTGCTCTAATTTTGCAGAACAGTGACGTAATAAGTGCCACACGTAATATAGTCCAGCACTAAAAACGCAATTTTTGTAAACCCATTTTGGTCGAATATGTTTTTCTTATTCCAACTGAAATGGCATCACTTAAAACACCTTAACACCAAATGATTTTGCTGCCTGAGCCCTAGAACTTTTGAAATCGCAATGTATAGATCGACCAGCCAAATGTGGCCCCGGCCAGAAGGAATGCTGGCAACAATGGCAGTGAGCCGTGCTGCAACATACTTTTAACTGCACGTGAGATTCAAAGAGGTGTTTAAAAACTTGTCCCCGGCTAAAACAGCAATAATGTGTACTTTTTCCTATTCCTTCATGCGATTTTTGAATCACGCATTGAAACAGACGGAATTGTGTGGACACGAAAGGTAGTGTCATGTTTAGACACTACATGTCTCCACTTTACAGACTTCAGAAATTTCGGTGCAAAATTAAAATTATTTCCGCCTATTTATATAGAAATCCCTTCCGGTTACCCGAGTATATTATACGCTAGTTTGGGTTTTTGACGTTTAAAGGGACCCTGCAAAACATTTTTCAGCTCTTTTTGAAAACTTAAATGCTTGCAGAACGTAGTCACGCAACGCACCCAGTACTTAGGTTAGGGTGTCGCAAAGTACCTCAGCCGAAAATTACTGCTCTGTGTCCATCAGATAACTGGAAACTCGCTCAAAAGATTTTTCTCTCTTTCCCGGTCTTGACGTTCATCGACCGCTCGAATTACGTCATTAAGACCATGTAGCGGCTGGGGCCGGGTTTCCTTCAGTTGTAGCAATGAGCGCTTTTCGATAGCGACTTTAAAAATAAAGCCACAAGAACAAAGCCGACACGCAGGCGTATCTGCGGCGACGAGCAAATCACGCAGTACCGCTCCGTGCTGGCGATTACTGCAGCCTTCGCAGTGCTTCCAGACGCGAAGGAAAGAGTGAAAGCGTTTATCGAAAGTGTTGCACGGTCCCTTTAATTTGACCCAGGTTGCATTGGCGAAAGCTTGGCGTTTTAACCATCTTTCTCGAAAGAAAGGCGCTTTGATCTTTTCTAGGGGACAAGCACGACGCTGAACGTTTCCCTTCCGCGTCATGGTCATGCTGCTGTCTGTGTAACCCACCAACGCAAACCTCTCTAGCACAGGGGACAGCATTCAGGTCGCATCAGGACGTGAGACGTTCACGTTTGGATCTCCCGCCAACACAACGCGCATCTCATAGGTGACCGCAAGAAGCCTGGCTGTTCATGCCACAATCATCACGGTGCTCAGCGACTCGAGGACCGCAGTAGCAAGCTACGCCAGGAACGCCGTGTGCGGGACTGCAGCGAGCCTGCTCCCCGAGCGCAAGGAGACTACAACGCACATCCGCTGGTTCCCCGCACACGCGGGGGGCATTGCGGGTGGCACCGTCAACCGCAACAAGGAGGCGGACGCCATCGCACGCGAGCTCGCGCACTGTGTGGTGCCCCCCTGCCCATCGTCTGCGGCGGAGATCATGGAGCCCCTGACCAACTACGGGGACATCCTTCACTGGCATCGTGCGGGAAGACGCGCCCTGCCCCCACCTCACCCGAGGCTCAAGAGGGGCGACGCCGTCCTCCTCCGTCAACTACAGACTGGATCCGTGCTGACTCCAGCGCTCGCGCGCCACGTGTGCCGTCCTGGAACTTACGAAAGTGCAGTGTGCAGTGTGTGCGCGTTGGTGACTGCAGACCTGGCCCACATCATGTGGGGATGTGAAAGACACAGTGCAGTGGGGAGCCCAAAAGAGCTACCACCGGACATTATAGGACTCGTGAGCTCGCCCGAATACGAGCGGCAACTGCTGGCAGTCCAGCGGCTCGAGGCTGCTCTGGCCCGGCAAAGGCGAAAAGGAGACCCTCCTTCGGGAGGGGACTCGCCGAGTAGCCTGAACCGGTGCCCAGGCATAGCTTCGCGGTCTGCTTCGTACATAGACAGGGGGTGGCGAAGCCCTGCGTGGCCTGACCCGCCTCCCCGCCGGAAATTTTCAATAAATGTCATTTTCTCTCTCTCTTCATGCATCCCCCCAACAATGCAACCGGTGATGTTCGCGTGGTTTGATTAGATTAATTAATTAATTAGCTAATTAATTGGTTGATTGATTGATTGATTGATTGATTGATTGATTGATTGATTGATTGATTGATTGATTGATTGATTCATTGATTGATTGATTGATTGATTGATTGATTGATTGATTGATTGATTGATTGATTGATTGATTGATTGATTGATTGATTGATTGATTGATTGATTGATTGATTGATTGATTGATTGATTGATTGATTGCAGGGTTTCACGCGAGGGCTCGGGATTAATTTTGACCACCTGGGTATCTTTAGTGAGCGCCGAAATCTCGTACACATGGGAGTTTTTGCTTTTCGGCCTCCATCAGAAAAGCGGCCGCCGCGGCCGGGAATCGAACCCGCGTCCGCGTGCTGCTCGCGTGCTTAGACATGAATGACACCGTCAAAAACGTCGCTCCGGAAGCCCTTTAAGAAGATACACAAAACACTACATCTTGGGTGCGACAAATTTCAGGTCTATGCGACTTATCCACGCACGTTATATGTGGAAACCAAGGTATATGCAGCTTCACTGAAAAAAAGAAACATAATGTCCTGTCGTGACCACCCAACCAGCATCACCTTTTTTTTTTTTTTCTTCGTGGAACTAGAGTCTTTTATTCTGCCCAAATTAAATCCCTCTCCGGCCACGCGCGTTTACGGAAGCCCTAAACGCGAGCTTCATTATCTCCTCTCTACGGACAAGTCTTGGGTCCGGGCAGCTGCATACTAATTAGGCCTCGCGTGCTGTCAGACTCGACCACGGTCAAAGGCAAGGCATGGCGCGTTCAGTGTTCCTCATTTACCAGCTCCTGAATAGCATGGACGTTTACATAGCGTCGTGCGCTGACGGGACGACCTGTTTTCGAGAGAATTCCTTTCACTGCTAGAGGCAGTCATTTCCCCGGCATTTCACCCATCGACGGCAGTGAAAGACTTTCACCAAGTTCAACTTTTGGGCTCTTTGTTTTGGGTGCAGAAACGAGACATGGGCTTCGGGACAAGCGTTTGAAATGCAGATTAATTGGCAACACGAGAAATTATTTAGCCTGCGCCGAATGAGTCACCTTGAATAAATGCGCCGAAGAAGCGGCATTCCGTCCCCGGATAGGTACGAACCCGCCAGCGGTCCACCGCTGCGCCCTCTTGGAGCTCACTCCGTGTTTGCCATTAGGGCTTCTTTTAAGATTTCAATTGCTGTTTTAATGACTTTTAGTGATAAAATTACTTATTCGCTTACTTTTTCTTGCCCGAATAAATATTTTCTAGGAATTGAAAGGGAGATTTTAGGTCGTCTGCTTGCACACCGCCTTTAGCTGCGGTCGTCTGCACTCAACGGTGAGCCGGCGATCAGAAGCATGCACCGTACTGTTCACACGTTTAAAAAAAATGCAGTGCCCCGTTTAGACAATGCATGTCTCCAGCATTCAGAGTCCAAAAATTTCCCTGCAAAATTAGAATTATTTCTGCCTGTTTATTCAGAAATCTCTTGCGGTTGCCCTAGTATAATAAACGCTGACTTTCGTATGAACGGAAGGACATGCACTCCACAAAAATCGGTTTTTTTTTTTTGCCCGCACTTTAGCATTCAAGTGACATGATCAAACGAAACGACAGGCCCCACTCCATAGAGGAAAGAAAAGGTTAGGAGAGGCCCTGACATCACGTTTGTGAAGCCGCAACATCCATGTCGACGAGCACACTAAGCCTAGAACTCTTTCCAATTCTCCTCTGCTGTTTCCGGTTTGATAACAGCTTCGCGGTACGGGCGGCTCGCGAAAGCGATAGCAGACAGCGGGAGCAGTGTTTGGGTCCGCACAGCACGACGGTATTTGTGCGCTACGTCTCAGCTGCGATGAACTTCACGTCACGTGGATAAGTGGCCGCAGTGATTTGCAAGATGCCTCGCTGTTGAGTGCCGGGTTGCCGGTCGCACCCGACAAAACTTTCCGCAGCTGCCAACGCGCACCTTCTCACCGGTAGACCGGTAAGGATGGAAAACCACTGCGCGGAATCGACGAGATATCGCCGCAAGAGAGCGGCAACTACGCTCGCCGACGACGCCAATTATTAACCATCAGATGTTGCCTTCGAACAAACATTAGACCACAAAGAAAACGGCAGTAGAAGAAAGGCTGCGAAATCAGCTGTAGTGCACAGATTGCAGACGACGACAGCGCCGTAGCGACTGCGCTATTTTGCCAGCATAGCGAGGCAGCCACAGTCAAAGCGCCGTAAAATTTGTCCGTGGAATTTAGCCAGATTTAGCCACCGCAACCGTAAAAAACTAGGCAACACTGTGTATGGGCTCAGTAAACATGACGCCCCCTCCTCCACACTTTTAGCAATGCACTTTCCTCCATGCCCCGCTACAACCGCCCAGTCATCCTTCTTGGCAGTATGTTAGGGCGCTGGCCGCCAAGCACACAAACAAGATTCTGTGACGTCATAGAGACGTCACCGATAAGTGCGTGGGAAGTCACCGCTGCTTCATGTTTTCCTTACTATCTGTCTTATTTGTTTGAAATTTGCCATAAAATTGGTATCGTTGTTATCAGGAGAAAGCATTCTTTTAAATGGACCAGGCTTGTATTTTGCCTTCGTGGCTCCTTTAACCTCGAAGGCATTTTTATTCGAACTAAAAGAGGAACTGTCCGTCTTAAATGATTGACGTGTCGGACTTTCGCCACGTAAGACAATGCTGTTGATAAAATCCGCTAGGGCCTTCGCAGTTTCACATAGAACCGTTTATATCTCCTCTAAAGATGGCTTCTCATCAGCGCCTTTGTGAATATTGGTGAAGAAAACCTAAAAGGGCCCCATTGTATACAATTATTTCTTAATGAATGCGCTCTTATGGAGCTATTTACTAAAATTCGGTAGGGCCTTCATACTTCCGTACCAAACCCCTTGTATTGCCCATAAATGTGTATTCGCAGCAAGGAATTTGCGTAGGGTAGTGAAGCTGACTTATAAGAGGTTGTTCTATAACGTTCTATCAGCATACATGAGGTTTTATGGAGGTATTTACTAATATGCGCTAGGGCATTCACACTTTCATGTAAAGCTCCATCAATTAACGCTAACAACTGTCTTCCCAGCAACAGATTTCCATATTGCAGTGAAGACGAGTGTAAAGGGGCTATATGCATAGCGCTCTGCAGGGATATACATAGGGTCTTATGAAAGTACTTGATTAAAAGCCCTATAGCCTCCATACTGTGATATCGAACTTCGTGTTTTGCACTAAATAACTGCCCTCCCCGTAATGGCATGTTACAGCAGTGAAGCCAACTTCAAGGAGGCCTGCTGTATATGAAGGCGGCTACGCATTGTAACCGAAAATGCCCGCATTGGAGTTTCGCCATTTTTGGTGACTTTTAAGACCCTTTTTCCGGTTTATCCACGGTTCTCGTATGCGTGTTCAGGTTACTTATGCGTTTCAGCGTTGATTGTGCATGCAGAAAAAAGTGCACTGACGATTACTTTACTCCCTAGTGCGAAATTTGTGCGCAGCGAACTGCAGTCTTCTCGGTCACGGCGCATATCTGATGCGGCTCAGGAAGTGATCACGTGATCAGGGAACGCACGGCGATGCGCGGTATTCTGCCATTATCTCACAGCGCGTCGCCGCAAGTATGTCGCTGGGAATCCTGTCTGAACCTCTCGCGAGGTACACGAGGTTCGGATGAGCGCCAAACAGAGGAGCGACTGGCGAAGTGTGAGGGGGAGGGCGCTCTTCGGCGGCCACGCAAGGCGAAAGTGTGAGGAGGAGGCAGGGACAGAGATGCGCTTTTGTGATGGAGGCGAAAAGCAAAAACGCCTGTGTGTACGAGATTTCGGCGCACGATAAAGATCCCCAGGTGGTCGCAATTAATCCGGAGCCCTCGACTACGGCGCGCCTCATCGCCTGCGTTGCGTCGGCGCGTTAAACCCTACAATCAATCAAGGGACAGAGATGACGCCCTAGCCGCGCGTGCCGCCCTCACCCTCACACTTTCCGTCGACGCTCTCCTCTCCGTTTTTTTTTTTTTTTTTTCTGCTTTCGCTGCCTCGTTCGCACATTCGGTTATGCGGATATTGACGCCGCCGCCACCGCCGCCGCAAACCCCGGTACCAGGCACGAAAGGGCTGCGCCCTAAGAGAAACAAATTCAGTCTTTATGCGGCTCGCATTTTTTGGGCGCGTTTACTGCACGCCTTCGAAGAGCCCCGGGAGACCCTTGATTTCCCTATGGCTCTAAATATTTCATAAGCCATCGTGGGAGCCTTGGGACGCCCTTTGTTTAGACGAGCGCCTTTTCCGGAAAACTTGCATACGTTTGGGAGCGTTGCTTTTTTTTTTTTCTGAAAGTTTTTCGCGTCTTTTCGGCCTTGCGCTGATCAAAAATATTTCAGGGTATTGCCGTTGGAAAAGCACGAAACGATCGGGAGGACCCTTACGACAGCACGAATAAACAAGTATGATAACTACTCTGTCGAGACGGTGATAAAAAAATTTGGACCTATCTTGGCGCGTATATTGCTTGTTGCGATAATATAGGAGACTGAAATTTTACTCGGAACGTTTTCTTTCTTTTGTTCTTTTTCCACGGCTGGATTATTCAATCAATGAAATAATCAACCAAATATATATTCACCTGCCCAAGAAGGCGACCAATATGTCTTTTTGATGGCGCATAACTGGTTAAGAAGCGAGAAATAACGCTCTTATAAAAACGAAAAACCGAGTTCTAGCAGCGAAAGTCAACCGTAGGAATGCCAATCCATCTCAGGAGTCTGTTATATCTGTATTTGTCACGAGTGCGGGAATTAATTAATTAACTGATTCATTGGTTTACTTATTTATTTAATCATAAACGATTTATTGAATCGTTCAGTGATGATAAATTAATGAATTAATTCTTTATTAAATCATTAATCAGTTAAAGAACGAAACCGTAGGCACTGGTAGGGAATCGGGGTCAGAGGGGGAAAAAAGTTTTCAGTGCCAACATTTTTCCTGACTAGGGGTACCGCGTCATTCCGAGAATAATTCTTCAGTTTGTTTGGTGCGATGTCTCCCCAACCTTTCAGACTATGTACGGTTATTCTGCCCCCTCCCCTGATGGTGGCGCACGTTAAAGATCCCCAGGTGGTCAAAATTAATCCGGAGCCCTCCGCTACAGCGCGCCTCATCGCCTTCGTTGCGTCGGCGCGTATTCTGTCGCCTCCCGTAGCTTTGCTTTTATTCATTTACTTAAGCGCCTTTTCCATTTCGTCCTGGGTTACTATTGTAATCATACAATTACTGTCCCATACTATTTTATCATGTTTACTAAACCGAGTTTCTTCACTTTAGTTGCACTTTCTTCTGCCATTGTAGGTATCAGTTTTGTTGTTGGTAGCCACGATGATTTCATGCTACCAATTACCTCTATTCGGACCCGCTGCGGTGGCTCAGTGGCTAAGGCGTTACGCTGCTGAGCACGAGGTCGCGGGTTCGATTCCCGGCCGCGGCGGCCGCTTTTCTGATGGAGGCGAAAAGCAAAAACGCCCGTGTGTACGAGATTTCGGCGCACGTTAAAGATCCCCGGGTGGTCAAACTTAATCCGGAGCCCTCCACTACGGCGCGCCTCATCGCCTGCGTTGCGTCGGCGCGTTAAACCCCACAATCAATCAATCAATCAACCTCTATTCGGGTTGTACAACCATTTCTATCCGTTAGTATATTGTCACGGAGCCAAAGATGAGGCAGTCGTCTTGAAGGAAAAGCACGTTTATTGAAGCGAACTTGTGCTCCCCTAACAACTCAAAAGTACACAGGCGGCGAAGCAGCAGTCAGCAAAGTGACGTGCGTCAGCGAGCGTCGCAGAATCGAATACCCCGGTGTCTGCTCTGCAGGCTTTTTATCTTTCAGCGCGCGTGGTTCTCGAACCGTCGATTCACATCTAGAACATTGTAGATCTATTAAGATTATTCTGGGCTGTTCACGTTAGATCGGAATGCTCTCCCTATCAGAACAGATAACACATGCGGCACAGAAAAAAAGAATGGAACACGCGCTTCCCTTGGCACAGAGATAACACAGACCGGCGCAGCCGGGCGGTAAAAGCAAAACCCAAATAAACAAACCCAATGCATGGTTCGCGGCAATATGTTATCGTAGCAAATGGCCTGCATTAGTGCACTCTTTATTTTGAACCCAGGACTAGTCGTTGGCTATGGGTCCAATCACTCCCACAATCATTTGTGCTACAAGATTTGGCAAACAAATACAAAACAAGCTAGTTCCTTTGGTACTGTCGCATTGCTTAACACTGCTAGCGTACAACTCAGCATAAAACCTTTCTGCTAGCTGCTTTCGCAATCCCATCAATGCTGAGTGTACTCTACCTATTTCATCTCTAAGTTCATTCTCTCTTTGCCGAAAGCGAGCTTCTCCTTTGTTACCCTTAAGGATACTCCTTTTCAAACGCTTCTTCCATCTTTGACATGTTGTATATGCGAATGTCAATAGCCTTGCTAAATAATCACGATAGTTGCAGCGGCAGAGATCGTAATTCACAAGGGCATTGGCCACACTTCACTCAAGGGCATTGGCGATAGTTTGCATATTCGTCTCAGCCTCGAATGTGTTATCTTCGCACTGGCAAAAGAAAAATGAGCCCGGCGATTTTTTTTTTTCGGCAGAAGCACGTTTTAAAGCCCGATAGGCCCATATAATGGCGAACATACGTCTTTGGCTGCAAAGCCCTCTCCGCATTTGGCGAAGAGCCGTGAACCCTGCCAGCTCATTTTTCATTCGGAGTAGTAAATCCAGGGGCGAACCTATTGAATACGTGCTCCAAACTCGAGACCCTGAATAATGGACGAAAAGACTCGTAGAGATTATTTCTATTCCGAAATGAAAACTGCTGTTTCTTTTTTTTTTTTTTTCCTTGTCTTAGTCATATGCCGGATGGTGTTCAGTTTAATATCCGAGTCGGTTCGCCCTCGCAGAGAACGAAATGAGAACATACCAGAGAAGGATATACGCTAGCACAGACGGCAGGATTTATCACCCAAAAACAGGCACGTGGCAATCGCAAATATTAGAATTCAGGACGAGAAAGGTTAATTGAACATTCAGTTGGAGAAGGTGAAGTTGTCCAAGGCATTGCTCTTGTGCCGAAAAACAGCCCAATTAGAGTAAAGATCACTTCGACGTAGCTCCCTTTTTTTGTTGCTGTTGTAGATGCAGAAGAAAGACAGGCGGGACCTGCGAAACATGAATGTTCTTGGTTCTGCACGCGCTATTACATTTACTGCACTTCACGGAGAAGTCTTTCCTAATGACGCTTTTTTAAATCGAACGAGATGGTTTGGACAAGTAGAATATAACGATGATTACTCTACCTTCGTGGTGTTGTGAGACGCTAACGGCCTTTACCCTGAAGGCTTACTTAAATTCGTGTTCAAACAGTTGGCGATAAGATTCTTTTTTTTATTTGCTCGAAAACTATATCGTCACTTCATATCAGAAAAAAATGCTTAACGTAGTTTTATGGGGGTTGCTAAACTACAAGTTATAGCAGTTAGAATGGATGAGCCGCGTTTTCCACTTAAAGGGACCATGAACACAAAATGCAAGGTTGGTTTATTCGAAATATTTCCTCGTTAGAATAACACTGACGCCACTTTTAACGCAAATTTCACTCGAATGAGCTAAATAATTAGGAAAAAAATTACACCCATCTCCCCGAAGGGAGCCATGAGTAGGATGCGGAGCGTCATGGGGGTTCCGTTTGCGTTTCCGTTATGTTTGTTAGCCAAATTTGGTGGAAATGTAGTGAACCCCGTAATGCTCATATATTCTACTCATGGTTCCCTTCGGGGAGGTGGGTGTAATTTTCCTTATTGTATGCATATATACGCGAGTGAGACGACATTGAAGTGGTATCTAAAGGTCTTTATTTAGGTTTGCACGTCTTCTTACTGTGAGTATGACGGCCTTATGATCGCTGAAGTGCACAGTCAGTGGATCTCGTAGCAGCGGTTGTATGCAGTCGTCACCGTTACAGTTGGTAAAGACGAGATCGATACACGTTCCGTGGATTGTAGTTGGGTGTAATTGCTGTTAGTGTTTGCGCTGATGCTCTCACTTAATTGCGTCAGCACACTCACTGATGGGGCTGTTGCTTCCATCCTACTTCATCTGAAGAATTACGGAGTCAAGCGCAAGCACAACCGGAGTTGTTGTTGTTGTTGTTGTTGTTGTTGTTGTTGTTGTTGTTGTCGTTGTTCCTCTTCTATGGCACGCGTTCCTTTCTGTGTTCTGTGTTCCTTTCTTGGCCAATCCCACGTGGGGGATTGGCCAAGAAACGGTGGTGTGCGGACGCCGGACCACCGCCGACGCCGCGGGACATGCCCCCGAGCATAAGACGCTCCGCATCTAAAAGAGCATGTCCATGCGACCCACTGTTTCATTTCCCGCACTAGAAACTATGACGCATTATGGGCAGCTGTGTGATTGGCTGAGGCCGGAAAAAGCAAACACAAGTTAGGCAGAGCTTATAAGCTTCCAGAACGAGCTATTTACGCTTAAATTTAATGCATATTTTATAGCAGTAATAATGATGGGGTAAAGAAATTGAAGTTAAGAAGTAACGCGTAAACATAGAGGTACCACTGCATACAGCGCGCTCTATGTCGGTTACAGCTGCACAGCCGTCCGGCGCATTGACCTTACACTGGCGAACTTGCATAAGCAACATGTTCTCCCATAACTATGTTTGTTGAGCATATCCAATGTTTCACAAAACTATTACTACCAACCATAACAAAAATTAGCCAGTTACAAATCGGTCAAAAACAAAGTGTCAGCAAACAGTTGTCGGGAGCAGTATCGTAGCGCCATCTAGGAGGACTGACGGTAAACAAGGTGTTTCGCCGTTTTCTGCAGCCCTAGCAAGTATACTAACGTTCGCTTAAGTACCTGCCCTGGTTACGTCATAGCTGACGTTGCGAAACACACGATTCAGAGGGAGAATCAAAATTTTGGTTTATATTGTTTAATTTCTCGGCGAATAAAACATTCTACGCAGCCGTACGAGCGCTGGGGGCACTACAAAACACCAAATCTTTGGAATAAAACAAACTTGTATTTTGTATTCACGGATCCTATAAGCGTGGTTCTTTTAACCGGTTGTGCTGCGCAGCAAAGAAAATAAAGTAAAATTGGAGGACACTTAATATCCGCCTTTGAGCATGGAACGCGATAGCGTTATCGTATCGGGACGAGGGGCACAGATACACGGATGCCCATCCATTACACGTGCATCAATAGCGATCGCGCGCTACGACGTGTTACACCCTAGCGCTGACGTCGTAGTACCCCCAAGAGGTGCCCGCGAAGGGTGAGAACTTTCCGTTTCTGCACACAGCCCATTTGTTCAAGCAGCGCCTTACGATCACGAGGGTTTAAGTGGGCGCCGCGAGGTGGTGCAACAGGGTTTTTTGCTCATGCCGAGTTTTTTCTTGTTATACAATTCTTCTGCTGTAAAAACTTGTGCAGAATTACAGCCAACTGTTTGTGGCAATTCAAGAGCATGACCACAGCTGTCGCGCCTTCCTTGGCAAACCATTAGAACTTTTTCGAAACTTTAGGGAGATTCTTTGCGAACCCGGCGGGCCATCACAAGCGCCCGGCACGCCATTAAGTCAGTAGTATCCATAAAATGAGAACAACCTCGAAGTGCCTGAGTTACAAAAGCATGAACTGAGAAGTCTAATAAGACGCTTGTACTTCGAAGAGAACGCTCCTTGGAGGAAACAGAAAAGTTTGCAGAACCCCGTGCTAGTACTCCTGTTAAACGGCGCTCTGGTTCAGCCTGACAGTTACGCTCGGCGTCTGTTGGAAATTTCAGCTCAAGTATGGCAGTGGTTTTTTAAGCGAGTTTATATGGCTAGGGTTCCTTGTATTTTTTTATGTCCGTGATCAAACATTAACGAAGCTCCACGTGTCTTTAAACCTCGAGGCCCTGCAAAATAAACGTCCCGGTGAGTGTGTGCTATTAGCACGTGGTCACCACCAAAGTCACACGCCATTCAAAACCTTAATTTGGACCTCAAGTTTATACGTCTTATAATTTTGACATGCTGCTTGAGCAGGTTAGTTCCTTATAACAGGCACCACTTTCAAGGTAAAAAAAACGTGAATCACTTTGGTATGCATTTCGAGCAAACTGGTTAATTATGGGGACCATTTTCAAACTTGTTAGAGAAAAAAAAAGTGTGTATAGTAGTGATGAGCAGTGGAAGACCGTACTGCTATCA
The DNA here is from genome assembly GCF_048455015.1 of Haemaphysalis longicornis. Taxonomy (NCBI): domain Eukaryota; kingdom Metazoa; phylum Arthropoda; class Arachnida; order Ixodida; family Ixodidae; genus Haemaphysalis; species Haemaphysalis longicornis. The sequence goes on from NW_027526385.1 coordinate 89,793,543, forward strand.
GCTCAGGCCCGGCGGATCAACTCTGGGTCATCTAGTTAGCCGAAGACGCTGCTAGGACCCAAGGGTTTCTGGCCGATGTCTAGGGTGAAGGGCCAGCCCTCCTCAACAAACTGGGCAAATAAAAGTTCTTTCTCGCTCTCCCGTCTATTTCGTAAGCACGACCGTCGTCGACGGTCAAACGAAAAAAATTGCCGCGTATCTCTCCTTTCGTTGCAAATGTCGTCAAAAGACGATAGTCTTTATCGGCTTTTGCGAAGTAAATGCCTCCCTTCGCTTTACCGCTCACATCTCATGTTGTTCCTCTTACGTCGCGCTCCTCCCAAGTTAAAGACGCCAAATCTTTGCTTAAATCGTTTTAAATTTTGCGCGTTCCACTGCTCCAAACTGGGTGTCTCGATGCGAACGCTGCCGTACGGCGAAGACGCGCGTTAATCGAGGCGCCTTACTTCAACGTTTATAGAACCGCGTTTCCCTACTCCACGGGCGTTGCAAGCAGAACGTGGAAACTATCTAGTGGAACCTTGCGTAACTGTTAGCGGTTGATTTCTTAAAATGACGCCAGAAGCTATAGTGGCGCGGGCGACAGCAGGCGACGGCGGAGTGAATTCTTTTTCTGCAGTTGATGAAGTATTTTTTTTCGCAAAAGTCAAGCATGTTTGAATTTTTATAAAGGAACACTGCAAATATCACTTCTGTATTGATTTGTTGTCTCATAATTGCGTAATGTCTTGTCCTTCTTCAACAATGTTGACAAGTATGAACATTACACCGGACCAAGATGGGTAGATTTAGCTGTGACTATATAAGACTATTGCGCAGGCCTTCTTTTGCTTTGGCCGGGTGGCTGAATCGAGTCACAGACAGACAGACGGACAGACAGACATACAGACAGGCCAAAATTTCTGGGTTTAAGTAGCCCAAGAAAGACTATCGTCTTTAAAAATCCCGGGCCGAGAAACTCGTTTACGACTCGCGCCAGAACATAACGCGTTCTAAAAAAACACCAGGAGGCACGTTAATGCGTTGCGCTAGAGAGCTTCGTGCTTCAAAGACGAGAGTGTTACAGCAAATCTGTACACCTCTACCCCCAAATGCTTTCATCTCCGTTGGCAAAAACATCAAGGCGCCAAGAATACATTTATGCGCTGCATGCTTCGCCCCTCCCCAGTTTTCAGGTTAGTGAAGATGGCCCGGGATTTTTCGTCTGACTAGCCCCAACATCGCTGTCTCCAAGTCCCACTTTTGTCTGCGGCGCTGAAGTCAAAGATGTTCTGAAGGTCGGCGAATATGACGGGCTTCTTCCTCAAAATTCTCGCCAAAAACTAAACCAATAAATGCGGGGGTTGCAGGTCGTCAAAGCTGACAACTGACGTAAAAAATTACCATGTATTAATCAACGACAAGATGCCGAGATTTGCTGGGATACCGGTTGATACGCCATGACTACAATGAAAACATTGCGCGCATGATAACTCATGAGCGGCAAATGCTCCTACAACTCACGCGAGGCATTTCTGTTTTGCTTTCTTCAGACAATAATTTATGGCACTTGAGATTTTCTTCAAGCGCCCAACTGGTGTGTAAACTGTTCGATATCCACTAGAACACCAAACAGGCTTTGAAATCCACACAATTGGAAGCCGTTGACGTCGCTGCACAGTTAGGCGTTATAAGTTTCCCGAGCCGTACGGCTAAATTTGCGCATTACCAGCGCGTAATACCAGCCAAAAAGGCATTCAATTGCACACAAAGACATAATTGCCAAGGTGCGCAAGGCAATAAAATCTATCTCTTCGCTCGTGCGCTTCGTTATTTGTTGCGGCAATGCAATCGCTACCCCACCAAGCTTCACCACGTGCTACATGTTTTTTACCCCAACACAAAAAAAATTATGCGCGATTTTTAAACGATTCACTCACCATTCTCGCAAAGTTCATGCACGTCTTCGTCGCACAACCTTTCTCCCACTTTGTGCCTCCGTCTCCAGAAGACCCAGAAGGACCGCATACGATCGGCAATCTCTAGTAGCTTCGTCGCTAAACCCGCTACGCGCGTCCGAAGAGAAAGAAAACTCCTACTCCTCTTCTTCTTGGGCCTCTGCCGTTTCACAAACTTTCCTCCAGGCTGTCCCGCTAGATTCAACCTATCCTACGTGAAAGCAACGTAAAAAAGAAGGTCACCAAAAAGAGTGAGTCAGTAGGGAGCTAACGATACCGCAGCGCAAAGACACGTCGACGGCGCTAGATGCGCTAGCCGCGCACGACGGTGGGGGAGCCGACCAAGGGGCGGCGTGATGCAACGTCGACACATTGCAGCAGCACCAACTGCGAAGCCGCGAGAAACGCCTCGTTATCACTCCCCGTGCTCACCCGGTGAAAAGTTGGCGCTCGACTGACGCGGCGCCGTATTTCTTCGGCCCGAAACAGCGCGCGCCGGCGCTTTCCACACTCCCCAGTTTTTCCCCCTCTCCCTTTGTCCGCCGACCCGCATCCCTCAAGAGCGACGTCCCCCTTCCCTCTTTCTCCCTAACACGGGGAAAGCCAGCATCCACTTTTGCGACGTTCTCTCCCCGCTCGGGCTCGGATGCTCTTGGGGAATCCGGGCAGCGGTTCACACCCTCCCCCCATCACTCCCTCTCCCTCTTTCTCGCTAACTCTCCCTAACTCTCCCTTTCTGTTTCCGATCCCTCGAGCGCCAGCGCCTCTCTTTCTGACACTGAGGTGGCGCCACGTCGCAAATTAGGTTTCCGAGTTTGCCGCCGCTCGTACCCAGGGGGCAGCGCTAACGCCGCTGCTTTTCCCGCTCCGAGGTCGTTCTGTTTCGAGGACTGCTAACTCCTTTCTCCCCTTTTTTTTTCGGCTTCTCAACACGTCTCTTCGTAGCAAACCCGCTCCCCCCTCTTCTCGTCATATCCCCGAGGCCCGCGAGAGGCTGCCAGCGCTGTTAGACGCGCGTACACAGCTGGCGGCAGTGGGCTTGTCTCAATGGAATTTGAGCGTTCGAGGAACGACCAGATACATAAATGAGCGAATTGTTTACTTGCACGCCCAGGAACAGCCGGATCTCATCTGTACTGGCGCAAGAAACACAAAGAGAAATGGCAAATATGTTAACTGGGAATGCTGATAATGATAACATGCCCAAAATATAAAAAACAACTGGAAGCCATTGGCATGTTTGATATTTGCGTTTGACTGAACTTTACCTCCTAACCCCGGACCTGCGAGCAAACGAAAAATCATTAGGTTTCCCAGGAAACTTTCCATGGACATCGATGTAAGTAGCACAAACAGTGGGCGTAGTCGCAAAAATAAGACTAACTATAGAAATAGTTCTATTACCCTAAATACCTTTGAGTGTGACGTAACGTGGCGCACATCAAAACTATACGCATTCAAACGACTACTCACGTTAAATACCATATCAGTTGATAAATACAACTGTTTGATCTGAGGGAAAGATTTTCACCATTAGGGTATAAAAACGTTCTTTCTTTATTTCTGCAGGAAAAGTGACAGTTAGGCTTTGTGCTGTGAATTCGGACACATCTCAAGTCGTTTTATTAATTTTTTACTGACAACCATTGGCTCTACACACCAATTTTACATAGCCATCTTTTAACGAAAACATGCAGCATATAACTCATCTGCGCCATTAACACACTCTTGTTTTGGCGCTCTTTGGCCTAGAAGCCACTGCGACATTAAACACAATCAGCATCATCATCATCATCGTGAATTCAGACACGAGCCAAAAACCCAATAAATGTACGATTTATCTCTGGATGATATCGCTGCAGCGTTGAGATGGAAGAAGACGGGACAGCAAGGGTTCAAAGCGCGACGCCCCATTTCATTCAACAAAGCCATTTATCACGAAGCCGGCCGCAGTACTAAAAATTATTCATTTCACTCGTCTTTCGTAGGGGACGTGTAGAGGCCCGCTCGTGAACGAGGGAAGAATGGGGAGGCGTATTTCCAAAGTTGAGCGAAAATTTCATTTCGCATTTCCCAGTGGACCATTTATTACCCGCGACGAGACGTTCCGCGAACGCATAAAAGGCTTAATGGATTGAAAGGTGTACGGGGTCACTCTTTTTCCTGCCATCGCAAGACCGTAATCATATTACAGCTTTCTATAAATATGTCCTGAGAATTTCATATTCATGTCGAACGTCATGATGCGGCGCGGGCAAAGTTAGACGCGGATAAATTGCCCGAATTCCTGAGAGTTAAAAGTCCAATTATCATCGCGAGTTGCTCCGAAGAAGTCATTCCTATACGCATACTTAAATAGAAAACAGAGTCGTGCTTAATTTAGACCTCTGTTTCCGGAAGAAAGCAATTGGCCCGATTGTGTCGTATGGCAATTGTTGCTGCGAACTGTCTCGGTGAAAACTGTACGAAAGACCTTTCTTTTGTCTGTGTATAAAAATTGCATGTTTCTGTTATCCTACCCATGTTTGAGTGTGTGAATCTTAATGTTTGTACAATTCTCTAATCTTAATTCTTTTCTATATTCGCAATGTTATCGCATCTTGTATTTTGTATCCTGTTACAATGCCTTGTATCGCAAAATTGGACCCTATACTAGCCTTTGGCTATTATGGGTCCAAGCAGTTTTTTGTACTATCATGTTGGAATTTGAAATAAAGTGAAATGAAATGAAATTAAAGAAGGCTCACGCAAAGATTGAATTGGATGACAAAGCTTGACTTGTCTGGAGTTAAAGGATTGATTGATTGTAGGGTTTAACGCTCCGACGCTTCACATGCGAAGAGGCGCGCCGTAGTGGAGAACTCCGGATTCATTTTGACCGCCTGGGGAAATTTAACGCCTGCCGAAACCTCGAACACACGGGTGTCTGCCTTTCGCCTCCATCAGAAAGCAGTTTATTTTATTTTATTTATTATACCTCAAAGGCCGCCCCGTTAAGGGCGTTACATGAGGGGGTAAACAAGTCACTGAAGGGTGATTTGTGCGATGGCTTCTTTGAAATGAGTGATGCAGGAGTAGTGCACGGCGTCAGAAGGCAGATCATTCCAGTCCCTAGATGTTTGAAGAAAAAATGAAGAATGGTGTGCGGCAGTATGAGTACGAGCAGGATAAACAGCTTTCGAATGGCTTAGTCGACATGAAAGCATAGGTCGGCAAAACAGAAAGAACTCACTCAAACTCAATCACATGTTTTTTCATTCACGCTGTACTCCATCAAACTCAGACTCAAAAAGTTCGTCTGTTCACAAAATCACTCGTACTCACTCATCAAATACTCATTTGTAATCGTACTCACTTGTACTCAAACTCATTTGTCCTCACGAGTATTCGTACTCAATCTGTACTCATGAGTACTGAATCTGTACTCATGGGTACTCAATGAGTACTACTGCTCATGAGTACTACTCATGAGTACTACTCATTCTGCACTCATGAGTACTACTCATTCTGCACTCATGAGTACTCAATCTGTACTCATGAGTACTCAATTTGTATTACTCACGAATAATCAACTTATCTGCACTGTTAGCTAGGTCGTAGCTCGAATGAAAAACTAAGTAGAAAAAATAAATTGTTTAATTGATTAGAAAAACACAGGTTACATATAAATCAGGACAGATGAAGAAAACGTCTGACGCGGTGCACTGTCGCTGGGCGACTCACTGCGCGAAGGCAAGTACATGTGAGAAAGCGAAACGGAACGTAAGCTCTCGCGTTGCGTCTGGCGTCTCCTCTTGTTCTCAGGCCGGGTCGGGCTCAGGGGAGCTCGGGGCTTGTCGGTGCAGCCGAGGCCGTAAACTGCGTTTTTCTGCGTGTCTTCTTGTGGCAGCTTTTGTCGTCCGTTTTCTTGTTTGCACTACTGTTTGTACTACTGAACTCAGGAGTCCATATACTCAAGAGTGCAAGCACTCGTAAAAACAGTATTCATGAGTATTGTACTCATGAGTGCTGTGTACTCATGAGTACTGTGTACTCATGAATAGTGTGTACTCATGAGTACTCATACTCATGAGTACTCAAACTCATGAGTACTCATACTCATGAATACTGTACTCATGAGTACTCATACTCATGAGTAGTGTACTCATGAGTACTGTACTCACGAGTAGTGGACTTACCCCTGTACTCACTCGTCATCGTACTCACTGTTTTTTTCTGGGTGTGTGATCACTCATCATCGTACTCACTCGTGAGTTTGAGTACAAATGAGTACAAATGAGTGTACTCACGAGTGAGTTCGCCGACCTATGCATGAAAGGCAATGAGCAGGAATGAAAGCCTGGTTTAGGTGTATGGAATGATAAAAGCGATGAAAAAGGCATAGTCTGTGGATTTTGCGCCGCGACACTAGGTCAGCAAGATTAGCTCGAGATTTGAGTTCGGTTACGCTGGTTAGATAGGAGTAATCTGAGTAAATAAATCTGGCTGCACGGTTCTGGATCGATTCAAGTGTGTTAGTAAGAGTGATTTGATGGGGATCCCAAACGGCACATGCGTATTCCAGTTTTGGGCGGACAAGTGTTAGATAAGTAAGAAGTTTAACGGAAGGCGGAGCGAGTCGCAAGTTTCTTCGAAGATAGCCAAGTACACGGTTAGCGTCATTGATAATATTCATGACATGGGATGGCCAGGTGAGATCTGAAGTTATGGTAATGCCAAGGTATTTACATGAACTAACTGGTGTAATTTCATAATTAAATATAGAGTATTTAGCGGGTGAGTAAGCCGGGCGACGGTGAATGGACAGGACACATGTTTTCTGAATATTAAGAGACATTAGCCACTTTTCACACCATGACTGCACCAGAGAAATATCTGATTGTAAGGTGGCGGTTAAAGGAGCCACGAAGACAAAAAAAATCCCGGGCCATCTCCACTAACGTGAAACGTGGGGAGGTGCGTAGCATGCAGCGTATAAGTGTATTTTTGGCGCCTCGGCGTTTTTTCCAACGGGGATGAAACCGTTGGGCGGTAGAAGTATACACCTTTGCTGTAAAAATCCCGTGTCTTTGAAGTACGATGCTCCCTAGCGCGAGGCGTAAACGAGTGTTCCGGTGTTTTTTTTTTTTTTTTTAGTACGTGTTACGTTCCACCGCGAGGCGTAAACGAGTTTCCCGGTGTTTTAGTACCGTGACTACAAGAGACGACGATTACGACGACGATGACACGAGACGTTAACAGCCCCAGCTCCCAAGGGGCTTCGCCCCTAAAACAACCTTGCCTAATTTGAAATAACTAGGCTTCAGTACCTGACTCAGCTCCATTCCTGTCGGGAAAGACGTTTCTTTAATCGAAGACGCGCAAGAAGTATTGAAAGACTTTCAAATTTCGCGCCACAGTGACGTGTAATGGTCAGAAGTGACGTCATATGGTCCAGAACTAAAACATAATTATCACTGTGCTAACTGCCCTTAGCATTCAAGTGATGTGAACAAACGGAACTAGAGGCCCCGCTGCAATCGCCCAGTCATGTGTCTTGGAGGCCGCCAATCGCACAAACAAGATTCTGTGACGTCATAGAAATGTCCCCGGAAAGTAGCTAAGGATTTGACACTGCTTCACGCGTTTTCTTTGGTATCTCCATTATTTGTTCGGAGTTTGCTATAAAATTGGTGTCATTGTTATCGGGACAAAACAATCTTTTAATTTTTTGTCTTTATGGCCCCTTTAAGCCTTGTGACGGCTGGCGACACTGGCCATGATTAATCATAATTACAGTAATAATTTATGGTCATTTATTATCATTTTTGCCGGGGGAGAGAGAATCTGCAAGGCAAGGCCGGCGCTGAATGACCACGTGTGATCATCTCGGCAATTTTTAATCTCTATATCTCTCGTTCTCGAGCCCGTCTGGTCCGGATTAAAGTCCGGATTAAAGTCCGTAACGCACCCACTTCGTGTGAGGCAGAAAATAAATTGCGTCACGCCTATAAAAAAGAGGAGAGCAGAGAAAGTGAAGCCCTTGGGAACGCCGATAAAGGCTGCGTCACACCTATAAAAGAGAGGGGAGGAGAGAAAGGGAAGCCCTTGGGAACGCCGATAAAGACTGCGTCACGCCTATAAAAAAGAGGGGAGGAGAGAAAGGGAAGCCCTTGGGGACGCCGAACGTCAAGCAAAGAAGACGTCGTTGTTAGTAACAGCCTATAAATGAATTTAATGTGAAAACTTTCTCCAAGCTTCCTGTACAGATTGGTGGGAGAAACCCGTCATAAAAGCAGCTAAAAGTAGTATAAGGGAAACGGCAGTCCACAGTGGCGGTGGTAGTGACACGCACAAGCATATTCAGGGAAGACCCATTGATAATATTTGGTCGCACTGCGTAATTACAAAGCAAGCAAACATCCCAGCTCGAAAATAAGTGGATTTGTCTTCATAATCATCAACCATCATAAGGAGATTTTATTCAACGCAAAATATACTCGGGCGCATGGTGTATAAATAACACAATATGCGGGTCTGAGTTTTCTTATGGTTGAGTTTTCAGAAATTAATTTTGCTAGTGCAGCAAAACTGAGTTCAAACTTGTTGCGAATAGTACAAATGTCAGCGATAATATAAATGCACAACCTAACCAATTAAACATGGATGCTAAAAAGCCCTGTAGAATAATTAATTACATTGTCGTGGTTCAGACACATGCTCCGAGAATGCCCAAATGCTGAAAATTGGCACACCTACGCCAACATACCCCACAACCAAAGGACCCCGTCTACAAAAACGGCAGCCCAATTAATAGGCACAAAAGGCGTCAAGACTGCAGTACCCAAGCAATGGATGCACTTATTTCCCATTGTTTAGTGACGACAATGACGCTGCACTTATACAACATATATATATATATATATATATATATATATATATATATATATATATATATATATATATATATATATATATATATATATATATATTACACTTTGTAGCTAAACGACGTTACAAAATCATTGTATTACGCCCACTAGAAGCTGACCCGCATTCATGGAAGCCCTCGTGGAAAGTAGTGTATTTACAGTTGACCTTTTTCAGTACCATCGTTACAATAAGATTATTCAGTGCCTTTTATGTAACGGATAACGAGCTTACAGAGTTTCCACCTAGAGTAGGCGCTTGCCGGTTAAATTTATCCATTACGAGACTCCTCTATGGCATTATTAACTTTCTCTTTCCTCCGTTCTCCTTTTTTTTGCTTATTTTTCCTTGTTGCCTCTCACTCAGTGCAGCTCTGGGTACATAATGTTTTTTTTTTTTGATACCCTTATCTGTCCGTCTGTCAGCCCGTTTCTCCGTTGGCCGGCCCATCCACTCGTCTATCCGTACATCCATTCGCTTATCTGCTTGTCTGTATGTCAGCTTATCTCTCCATTTCTACTTCTCTCTCTCTCTCTCTCTCTCTCTCTCTCTATATATATATATATATATATATATATATATATATATATATATATATATATATATATATAAATATATATAATTAAGGGTAGGCAGTCAAGAAAGCTAAGGAAACCCAAAGACGAAAATGTGGAAGATCAGATATATTTTTTAAAGAAAGGAAAGGAAGAAAGAAAGAAAGAAAGAAAGAAAGAAAGAAAGAAAGAAAGAAGGAAAGAGAATGTAGAAAAAAATGCCTGTCGGGTGGGATGCGAATCCACGACCTCCAGAATACGCGCCTGGTGCGATGACCACTACTCTATTGGCGGGGCTATTTTCCCCTCCACTTTTTTGGTTATTTAACTCAAGGCAATTTTTGCCTGTGTTTGGAGGTCGAGCTAGCGCCACTCCGACTGCTCGGGGTGGCGCACCAGACGCGTATTCTGGAGGTCGTGGGTTCGGACCCCACCCGGCGGACATTTTTTCTCCACTTTCTTTCAGAAAATGTATCTGATCTACCCCATTTTCCCCTTTGGTTTCCTTGGCTTTGCCGACTGCCTACCCTTATTTCTGTCTTAATTCAACGAGCCCCTCATTTCCTATTCTGATTCGCTACATGCATAGCGAGGGCCTCTGTTCTGGCAGTCTTGGTGCCATAGGGAGCTTAAGAGGGTTCAACGCTGGTCGACTACTGTCGACATGTCGTTGACACTCGAGTGACGGCCCGGGGGTTAAAAAGAAGGTCCCTTTCACCCCGAGTAGTCGGAGTGGAGCTGGCTACCACCCCCAAAGCGCAGAAACAAAAATACGTTAACATAAATACCCCAGAAAGTGGAGGGGAAAATAGCCCCGCCGGTAGCGTAGTGGTCATCGCACCAGACGCGTATTCTGGAGGTCGTGGGTTCGAATCCCACCCGGCGGGCACTTTTTCTCCACTTTCTTTCTGTCTTTCCAAATTCTTTATCTGTTTCAATCACCTACCACATTCTCCAGTTTGCTTTCCCAGGTTTTCTTGCTTGACTGCCAACCATTATTTCTGTCTTAATTCAACGAGCCCCTCATTTCCCATTCTGATTCGCTCTCTCTCTCTCTCTCTCTCTCTCTCTCTCTCTCTCTCTCTCTATATATATATATATATATATATATATATATATATATATATATATATATATATATATAGCGAATCAGAAAATGGGAAATGAGGGGCTCCGTGAAATAAGACAGAAAATAAGGGTTGGCAGTCAAGAAAACCTCGGAAAGCAAAGGGGAGGTTATGCTGGGTCATAGAAAGAGATGAAGAATTTTTTTAGTCGAAAAGAAAGTGGTGAAAAAATGCCCGCCGCCGCCGGGTGGGATCCGAACCCACGACCTCCAGAATATATATATATATATATATATATATATATATATATATATATATATATATATATATATATATATATATATATATATATATATATACAAGAGAAGAAAAACTTCGAACAAGGTAAAAGCACGATTGTGGCCTACGTTTCAGCAAAGAGAACTTGCTTTCCTCAGGGCAATCTCTCGCCTGGCAGGCACGGTTTATATAGGGGTAGGACCCCAGGTGAAAGGAGAGGGAAAGCTGGCAGTGAAATTGAGCAAGCTGATTGGTTTGGGAGTGTGTCGGGGGAGAGATTGAGGGGCCAAGAAGGTTGTCTAGTTTAAGCCGCGAAGTAGGTCACACGGAAGTCAGCTGGTGGTTGATATTCGTGGAATTTTTGGAGAGAAAGGATGAGAGGGTGTTTATTGACCCGCCGCGGGGTATAGGGAAAGGATCTCAGAACCGCCGGAAGCAGACCAGGCGGTGAGGGTGGGGTCCTTATCAGAAACTGTCTGCAAGCCTCAGGTCAAAAGAAAATATAGAGACGGGGGGAAACTAACTAGGTCAAGTAAAAAAGAAAAAAAGGAGAAAAAAAAGACAGGGAGGGAAACCACATAAACCCACACACAAAAGAAAAAGCAATGACCCGGCAACTGAAATGGCACGTGTCACCGACGGCAACATTCCTGGAACAGGCCTGTCCTGAAACTCAAAAACGAAAAGATAAAGTTAGAGTGACGTACGGGGCACAAGACCACGCGAAGTAAAAAAAAAGAGAGAAATTAAATAAATAAAATTGAATTCCAAAAGCAAAGGTTGGAGGGATGAGGGCGAGTATTAAGCTAGACGCTAAGGAATGAAAAAAAAGAGAAATTAGGTGACCAGGTACAGAGCAGAGTGAACGGTCATAGTCTTTGGATGAGATATATATGCACGAAAATGCCTAATGCTGTATTCCCGGTGAATATCGCAAGGATTCCAAGTTGCCCTTAGACGCATTAATTCCAGCAGGTTCCATGGAGTTGAATTTGTTGAATATGTATATATATATATATATATATATATATATATATATATATATATATATATATATATATATATTAGGGTGTCGAACCGGAACTTAACCGAAAAAAGAAATAACGGTTACCGGTTCATGCAGAAACGACCCTCCGTTGTTGATATTGCACAATCAATGCAATTCAGGCCTTTTTTTCTTTCACGTACCATCCACTTCGTACCCGCTCACGCACTTTCCCCTCCAGACAACTGAACACTACCACGCTCTATGTAACAACAGGGAAAATTAATGTGCACCAATGTAGCAATGGTCTGTTGCTGCTGGAAGCGCCAGCGTAGTGCAAGCTGACCAAATAAAATTTCCTTCTCGGCAGCTTTCAGGGGATATAAAACGACTTTGCCCTTCCCTAGCTGCGACTTTATTGGAGCAATCAGGCTGCAGGAGTGCTCCACTGAGCAACAGAGAAAGCCCACACCCGACGTGTGCAAACGTTTTGTATTTCATAATTTGTTTAAAAGGTCCGACACCTGCAAATTGTTAATACTTGACCAGTGTGACCGCAGGAGATGCTCAGTAGCTAAGCCGTTTGCTGCTGACCACAAGTGGCCTCGATCTCCCTTCCCCACGACCGTTTTTCTGAAGTAGATGGGAATCGAGAACGCCCGTGTATCAAGATTTTGATCCAAGTTTAACATCACCAGCTGGTTAAAATAAGTCTGCCGGCCTGCAACATAAGCTGCGCCACGACGTCAACCCAAGGTCGCACCATCCTGGCTGATATAGGGTTTGCGACATCTCACTTATCTCCTCTACCAAAAGAACCTCCACCATGGGACACAATTCCTAGAATAACGGTCAAGCCCATCCCACGCCACATGGACCCGTCTTCAGACTCCGGCAGGCGCCGAAGTAGAGCCCTCCATCTCTCCAGCCCATCACATGACACATATTACACAGACGCCACGTTTACCGACAACATGGCCACAACTGTCACGGTAGGTCCACGTGAAGAAACCATCCGTCAACACTGTAATGTACCTTCTTCTACTGCTGCTGAAATTCAAGCCATTGCCGATTCAATCATGCTGCAAACCCATTCAACTGACCAAATTACCATCCGCAAGGATAGTCAATCTGCCCTCAGAGAATTCGCAACTCCTTACCTGCGCACTTTCATCACGAGCTGACATGCTACATGGCAGCCCACAGTCACCTGCACGTATTTCTAGAATGGGTCCCCGGACACCAGGGAATTGTAGGGAATGAAAGGGCTCATGCCCTTGCTCGTGCAAATCGAAACCCGAGTGACCCTCAACCCTGGCCCCAGGACTACAGCCCCAAGAAAGAACGCGCCGCCCATCGCAAGGCCCGGAGGCAACAGCTGAACGACCTTCGCAGATCCCGCCGTAATCTTCCTCCACCCACTTCTGACCTCACACCGCGAAGGCACTTACATCCGCCAGGCTCAGACTCTCTCCCTTCCTTGTGACCTCGTTCTTCACTATATCATGACCCGAGATGGCACGCCCCACTGTCAGGTGTGTGGTGCCTACCCCGACGTTAAACACACCTACTGGACTTGTCCTCGCGCCAGGCGATCACCTCACTTTCTTCATCCACACCTTTTACCATCCCACATTCCATACGCATGGGAAAACTGGGCTGCTCCTCCGCCTGATCTTCGCACCATCCTTTGGCCTCGCCTCGCCCGACACATTGCCCACGTGCGGTGCCCTGACACCTGCGGAATTCCCACCTGAACGTCTTCCAGGCCAACCAGAACCACATTTTCGGCAGCCCGGGCATGGGCCGCTTTAAATAAAGTTTGATCTCTCTCTCTCTCGGAGCAGAGATATAGCACGGGGCATTATATGCGCCAGTTTTTTTTTTTTGTAATTTGTTTACACGAAATACAACAAAAACGAAAAGGCGAATCACGTTGCTTGAAAATATTACGCAAAACGTAAGTAAACGCAAACAAGTAAAAAACAGCACCAAAACGTGGATTCACAACCAAACGTCATCAATGCGAAGGAAATCAGTTCCGTGGTCAGTTTTAGAGGATAGAGTGGACAAGTTCCGTTTTGTTACAGATACAAATAATAACAAATTTGTCAGGGAAAACTGTGAAGGTGCGCGCTTAATCCCTTGGCAAGAAACTGCAGCCCTAGACTTTGTCTTAGAAGCAGAAACAGTAATAAAGCAGACGACACGTGCAGAAAGGCAGACCGGTACCTAACTTTGCCCCATCCGCCCAGCTATCGTCTTTTCTGCTTGTTCGGCAGTTTTGTCTCTTTCAGGTCTGCTTTTTTTCGATGGTGCACTTGTACTGCCTGCCCAACTGGCTACATTACTTCTACTGCTACTCGTTCCGGAGGGGAGTACTGCTGTGCGCGAATTAAAGAGCGTCTACCCAAAAAAAGTCCCATCTCATGCTCCGCGCGTCAAATTTCCCTTTCATTTTGTAACAGCATAATCTGTTATAAGATTCCGCATTGTAGCACACGGAACGATTGCCGGCGGTCAGGCGGTACGATGACATACGGATTGCAATGCACACATCCGGTATAGCTGTCGCAAAAAGAATTGCAGTGGTCAGAGCAATAATGCCGTGACTGAGCGTTAACTAAAGCTTACTTTTAACAAAAGTGTGACTAAAACATTCGATAAGGTGACAGCTAACAAACTATTGAGGGTGACCAAATAATCTAATTCATTGGTAGTATTTATGTGCCTGTTGTAGGATTTTTATGTTTTGTTACAAATATAAAAAATGTGCGCCATTGGTATTGAGCGCTGGTATTTGAACGCGCCCGTACGCCCGCTCAAATTTAAGGCTTCAAGGTTAGCGTGATAGGCGATTCCATAGCGACGATTGCGATTTCAACAAAGAAAGATAGCGCAGAAAATATATCCCACTGTCATATCTCTTGGCGATGGCTTTATGAATAGTCGCTAGGGCAACATAAAGTCTGGGCGATAAAGTATGTGGTAAATCGTCGCCACTTCGTCTGTTTTTCTAATATCTCGTAATTGTTTAAAGATTGCTTTGCAATTGCGCCAGTGTCCTTGGGGAACAGCAGCATTTTGAATTTTTGTTTGTATTTTCATTTGACGGTCGTTTTAAACTGCTAAATGTTTTTTTTTTCTAATTTCAGCGATAATTCAACTTATCCAACCGGTTCGCGAACCGGTTCGGTTCGTGATTTTGTCGAACCGGAACTGAACCGGAACGGAATGATGTCGCCTGAACCAGAACCATAACCGAACCGGTATTCTTTCGGTTTGACACACTGATGTGTATATATATATATATATATATATATATATATATATATATATATATATATATATATATATATATATATATATATATTCTATCATTTAGGGTCGTTAGGGGTAACACAGTGGAGCACAGGAACGGGATAATTGGAGAATAATGGGAGAGGCCTTTGCCCTGCAGTGGGCGTAGATAGGCTGATGATTATGATGGTGATATTCTATCTATCCGTATGGCTGCCTCTCTGCTTGCCCGTTTGCCCGCCTGCCTGCTTGCTTATTTGTCTGACCACCGATCTGTCTGTCCCGCCATTCGTCCATGTGTCTGCCTCTCCTTTCTGTTCATCTCTCCATTCCTACTCCGCTCCCTTTCTCCGAGCCACCTTACTCCAGCCAATAGGCCAACAGGGCAGAGGCAGGTTCTTCCGGCTTCAACTTCCCATTAGGGCTCCATTTCCCTTCCGCGAAACATCCTGCCGACCGAGCCGGCCCCCGACGACACTCTCTCTTATAAAGCGCGCCGTCTGGCCCGCAGGGATATATTGGCTTCCGTCGCCGGATATTTCTACACTGCGGTTCGCGAGTATCGACTGGGCCGCGTCCAATTGAGGCCGGGCCGCCACTTCGCTGATACTCACCAGCCGCCGCCGCCGCCACCCGCTATATTGCGCTCGACATTGCACACGCCAGTCAGCGGAGCCGCCGTGGCTCTGCAGAGGCCACTTCCGCGCAGCTTCCGCTTCCGGTTGGCCGCGCCCTCAGCCGCGCTATTTCCGCCAGCGAGGCTGAGCTGAATGCGGGGCGATGGCAACCGCCATCAAATACTACGGGATATGTGACGTTACTGTGGCAAATTCTAGTTCCGGGAGGAATGTGCATTCTTCTCTTCGCAATATAGGTTCGGCAGATTCCGGTATGTTATAGCGTTTATAACCAGCGTTGAAGCGAGCCCCAGCCACTTCGACGAATCGCAGAAAGAAAGAAAGAAAGAAAGAAAGAAAGAAAGAAAGAAAGAAAGAAAGAAAGAAAGAAAGAAAGAAAGAAAGAAAGGAAGAAAGAAAAACAGAAAGAAAAACAGAAAGAAAAACAGACAGACAGACAGACAGACAGACAGACAGACAGACAGACAGACAGACAGACAGACAGACTGGAGGTGTCGCTAGGAGTATCCACGGTAATCTCGGAGCTGGAAATCTCACCAAAAGTCTGAAAAGTTCTTTGTTGTAAACTGTCTTCTTTGTAAAGTGCCTTTTTTGTACATTGCTGGTAGAGGAAATTCCCTCAAAAAGTATCAAAAATTTTCGAATAACACAAACGCTCTGCCCCCCGCCCGTCAAACTGATTTTTTACACCTAAGCTTTCTATGGCTAGGATCCGACCACTAGAACCTTCTCGGCTACAGAACGATGTAGACAAGAATACCACGTGATCGTAGCGCTATTTGAAATCCCTGGAATCGTAAAACTATGTTCCACACCTTCAGCGCAAGGAAAAAATTATAAACAATATTAAAAAAGTTCTAAAGCCTTCATATTTTGCTATAACACCGCTTATGTTGCCCCTGAAGAAATGTCTTCCCATCAATGCAATGTGTGCTTAGTGGTGAAGCCAGCTTACAGTTAAAGGGCATAGCTAGCTATGCCCTTTAACTGTAAGCTGGCTTTTTCACACTGTTGCACAGCGAGGCATGTCCGTCTACGGAGGGAGGATGATTACAGAAAACGGCTATAACTCCCGTTTTATTGAAACGATTCCAAAATCAATTATCTGACAATTAGCCGCTAAGACGGCTCTACCATTACGCGAAATTTCATTTACGTTTAGAAATTGCATACTTCACAGCGAGGCTGTAAATAGTGGCGAATTCCCGTCTGCTGTCAGCACATGGGCTTCTACGGGAGGTAAACGGACAGCCCATGTTTTTTCGCTGGAATAAAACTCTACTCCGTCCATTAACTAGGAAGTATGCTCAATCACAAATTTCAAGCAAATATGTTTTTAGATGCGAAGCATCTCATGCTCGGGGCTGTGTCCCTCCCTCCCTCGTTGTCGTTGTCCGCCGTACGCACTCTACTGCGCATGCGCGTCTCTTCAGCCCTCTCAGCGTTTGGGTTGACGTCAGCGCAGTACACTATTAAAAGAATAGTTAGGTGGTGCCCGGTTTCGATCCCACGACTCTCTGGCCGCAACAGGAGGTACGTGGCACTCTTGCCACTGCGCTACAAATCGAAACGGGTGCTTGTGCTACGAACGCGCCTTATGTCCTTCACTCATTCAAACTACGTCAAGAAGCTACTGATACAACGAAGGCACGTGAAGCTGAGCGTCAACGGAAACGACGAACTGAAAACTAATGGGAACTTCAGTCGACCCCATGGCTGCTTCGCATACTACTCAGGGTTCCCCTACGGGAAGATGGTGTAATTTTTTGTTTTGTGTCCTCCTTGACCTGCGCCCCGGTAAAAGCATATGGTCGCTCACGTTGAGACTCGGCACCACAGCTTTGCTGGTCATCCTGCTTCGCAGAGCGGAAGGACACTAAATTTCGTTAACTTTCTTAGTGGTACTGAAGCCGTCCTGTTGAAAAATCTGACTGCGTTTCCCCTTAGACTGGTTGACCGACCGTCAAGCTCTTGTAAAAACTGTGGTTTATTTCTCTGTCAGAGGAATCGGCAAAACACGAAAGTGAAATGTGCAGCGAAATGTGCAGCTGAGCATGATTTGCCGGTAGGCGGCTGTCTTCTTGATGTGCTTTGCGAGCGACGCCCTGCTGCCGGGTCGCTTCAGCAAAGGTGTACTGGCGTCATTTCTGTGACGGATATGACGTCAGTGAAATATTGGGGTATACCGGCATAAATACGTTCCTGTTAAAATATAAAACCCGAAAACGAACAACCCAAAGTATAACGTACTCTTTAGTACTAAAGGTTGCTTCCCCGCAAGCAGACTTTGTGTGCAAGAGTGCACCCTTTACAGGCCAATTGCTTCGTTGTACTGGCGTCACTTCCGTGGCGGGTATGACATCAGCGAAATCTTTGTGTATCCGGGAATAAAACACTTGCGTGTTAAAAAAAATTAAATATCCTTGAGCCTACATATTTTGATATAAGACGGCTTAGACTTGCTCCCAGAAAAATGTCTTCCCAGCAATGTATTTGTGTTTAGAGGTGAAGCCAACTTTTAAAATACCTTGTAAGCGTAATTTTTGTAAGCTGTCTTCTCCACATTGCCTGTGCTGCAGTGGAGCACGGCCATCTACGGAGGGAACATGATTGCATAAAACGGCTCTAACTCTGGGGATATCAAAAGCATCCCGAAACAAAATGCATGAAAATTACTCGCTAAGACGACACAAGATGCTTCAAATATATTTCTTATGTTCACTACTATAGGAGGTCCCGTTTCAGTCCCTGACTATGGGACCTCCTTCTGTATGCAAAAATTTTGTAATCTATCCATTGCCTAATAAAATCCTTTTCTGAATCTCATTCAGAAATCGGAGTTGTATTTTGTTAAAATGGTCAGTAGAAAATCGCGAAGAAGGAACGGTTCCCGATAAGACAATACATGCATCTATCATGAAGAAGGAGCAAAATAGTATATCTTTATCTCATAAATCACTTATCGCTATACTTTTAAATCATTCGTATATGCATTTACTTAGTGCGCCAAAAATCGTCGGTTTCGCGCTCCTCCCAAATTTATTTGGGAAAGGATTGTAGTTTTTTTATGATTACCTATTTGTGATTGATTCCTTTCGTTTTTTCAGGGGGATGTCTAATCGTAAGACAAAATTGTGCTTGACAGTCATTCACGCGAGCTATGCATTTCGGTGGCTGAAGCCTGGAAGGGGGACCGCGAATCAATGGGCCAGCAAGAATTAGGTTCTCATGCATGACGCCGCCTAAGGTCCGATCAGGTCACACACCATGTACAGTTCAAGCAGATAATGCTGCTTAATATGCATGAACAAAAAGAGGATTGCTACTTTAAAAAAGGTTAGCTAAAATACCCAAAACGGCAGACAACTGCAGTTATTCATCAAAAAGCTAGCGCGTACTAGCGAAGCCCGAATATTGCCTTACTGACTGTCTGAAACTCCTGTTGATTGTCTGATCTTAAGCCTTTATAAGCAACCAATCAGGGTTAGAGGCACGAATACGACGAGCATTAAAGAGAAACAAACAGTGTTATAGCTACTCTCAAAAAGCAGGAGCACGAGTAAGATACTTCAGTAAAATGGGATGCTGGACCAGTTGGTGCATTATGCCTTACAAAAAATATCGCGCGAACTGTACGTACTGAGTGAGTGAGAAACAATGCGCAACTCACAACTATTTATTTGAAGGAAAAGAAGTCGCCTTAAACAGGCTTGTACATATACAGTAATCCCTCGTTATAACGAAGCCAGCGGGACGGCGAAAAATTTTGTTATAAGCGTTATTTCGATATAAGTGACCACTCAAGAAAAGCTGAGCAATTTGAGCTTCAGTTGCCCCACAACTGCGAGGAATCAGAACACAACGTGTTCAGTTGAACAAAACTTTATTCATGTGGGGAAAAAGGCAGTGAGCTTTGGTTGCTTCAAGTTCTTGCCGGGTGCGAGGAACACCTGCTCCAATTTGACTGAGCCTTGCATGAAGCTGTGGTCGCCGCGCATGCATTCATCTTTGTTCTGCGGTAGGCGTAGGTACTCCCGCGTCTGTGCCTTCACCTTCACAAGTTAGCGCTTCACCTGGATTTTCGTCCGCCGGCTCTTCGTCCTCGTCAGGGCCACCAACAGTACAGTGCCAATAATGTCTACATCCCTCGCTGGGGCGACCATGTGAGCCGCAGCGTCACCCATCGCAAACGTCTCGAAGTCACCTTTTACCTATTATCCAGAAATTTTGGCTCTTTGAAAGTCACGGAACGCTACGAGAGTTTGGCGCTGGAAAGCGCCGCAGATGCCATGGCTCGGGTCTCAGGTTGCTATTGTTGAGCTCAGAAAACGACTAACCGCTCATTGTGGGTACGTACACAGCGCAATCGTGAAGGCCGACCGGGTTTGGCACTAGGGGCTTTTCATGATCACTGGGCAATTTGTTCTCCAGGTGTGCAGCCTTGAAGTTTGCAAAACAATAGTTTTTCGGCGCCCCGTTGTTAACGACACGGATAAGTCTACAGTTCGAGGGCCCGTGTTTGTGCACCATCACGACCACGCCATTGTTGAATGCCTATGAACAAAATTTAATGACACTACCACGCATTTGGACCGTTTGTCTAAAGTCTGATGGCGCGAATCGAGCACGACCGGCTCGAGAAAATCGCCGGTGAAACACCAGTTTGCGTTGACCCCCCATGTTGACAGCCTGACTCGCCGCTGGGTTGCCGTCGCTCGGTGACGGCTGCGCTCGCCACTTCGATCTAAGCGGATCAAGCTCTTCGTGTGCTTCGAGTAATGCGGCCTAAAATGCATGGCTTTGGGTTGGCACCAGAATAAATTTCGCATAAAGCGGTATTTCGAGTAAAGCGATTTTGTTATAACGCGGGATTACTGTGCATAAAAAACATGTAGAACATAAAAGCGAATAGTAAAAGCGATTAACACCACAATACTCAGAGTCCTCCTATTGCATGCTATCGAATAAAACAGAATTTATTGCTAAAAAGCGTTAACGACGGTTCACTGATGCACCCCTCGGGATTTTTCTGAATGGAGTACGCTTCTGAAAGCTCACGCGCCACAGCGTCACGGTTTCTGTTAATGATAATAGTTTCTTTGAGGCGCGGCGTACAACCACAATCACGGCAATGAATGGGAAAGTGTGATCCAATGCCGTCGTAGATTGATAAATCGTGTTCTCGGAGGCGATGGTTTGTGCAACGTCCACTTTGCCCAATGCAGTCGAACCTCGTTCTCACGAAGTATAGTATGGGGACAGTAATTTAGTTCGTCATATCCGACATTCGTTATCCGACAGTAGAGCTAAAAATCAGGTTCGAAACAATCGGTAACCTGGCTCCCGCAAAACTCCTCGATACAAAAATGCATTATTTTTTATCTTGGAACCTACTATATAGACAAGGTAACCCTTTTCTTTCTCCTTGTGGAATTTCAAACTCAATGAACCAGAACATGAAACGGTAAATTACAGCAGAACAAAGTTCATTTGACAAAACAGGCCTGCGTTCCAATTTTTTCGAGAGAGGATGTGATCTCTGTCTGGTAACTTTTCACGGCACTGAGCAGGATGAAGTTTTCCACAGTGTCAACGAACAAAGGGGCCTTTTCTACTTGTGTAGTTTCGGAAGCCGGGAGTTTTTCCAACTGGCCCCTGAGCCTACGGGTCAAATATTACTTCGTTATATCCGATAGTGCACGTGGCTCTCACAGCTTCACTTTCGTTGTAAAAGAATAAGTGTAGTTGAAATTTCATTTCATTTCATTTCATTTCATTTCATTTATTATACCCTTAAGGGCCCGGAGGCATTACATAAGGGGGGGGGGGATAACAGGGTTTGCAGGAGTACAATTGAACGAACAAAAAAAAAACAAGAAGGTGAACATGAAGGCAGGAAAATACAAACAAAGAATACCTTAAGTAAAAATTACAAAAAAATGTACAAAGGTAACAGTAAAGTCAGCAAACAGAATTCAAAAAGAAAAAAGCAGTTGAAGCATCAATAGGACCATCAAGACAGAACAGTAGAATTACATCGTTAATGCATTATGCGAACGTCTTTTCAAGCTTATCTCTAAATTGCTTGTTATTGGTGCATGTGACGATGTCGGCGGGTAAAGCGTTCCATAGAGTAATAGCGTTAGGAAAAAATGACGAAGCAAATGCTGATGTTCCGCCGGGAGATGAAGCGTAGCCAACCAAAGTTCGTATTTAGTTCGCCATAGCCGATGATTCGCTATACCAGTGTTCGTTATAACGAGGTTCAACTGTATATACCTTGTCAGATGTGAGCGGTATCTGGCATAAAATACCAACTGTGCATTTCACGTACTTCATGACGCGTTTCTACTCTCATGGACTAGGCTTCTTTTTCCCGCTGATACGGTTGCACAACTCACCTAGCTTGCATGGTGCGGAAAACACAATGGGCATCCGATATTTCCTAACCCCCTTAAGGTTGTGAGCTACTTTATGGTTCGAACCCACTTAAGGTTGTGAGCTACTTTATGGTAATGGGGCACCACCTCAGGTGTCGTTTCGTTTTCGGCTGTCACCTGAGGATTGACGCGCTTGCGCCTAAGTTTTCGAAGCAACACCTCTGATGCCGCCGACAGTAGCTAATGAGGGTACCCGGCATCCAACAGTCTGGAGACCTGGGCGTCCAAACTGGTTTGCATATGATGGGTACAGGACTTTATAATAGATTACTGTAAGGTCCACTTATGAGGTCAGTGGCCAGGCACGCAGGCTGCGCGTGAGAACTCGCCACTCTGTCTGGTGGCTCAACACTGTGGACTCTACGCGGCAGCCGTCGCCAATTCGTTACGGCACGCACGGGAGACGGATTGTCTGGCCGACCCAATACCACGGGGATAATCCCGCATTGAAAACGCAGACGGCGCCGCTGGGTTCCGAGAATCACCGGCGTGGTGCGCCGGGGAGGTGTGATTGCCGACGTCGGAGCGTGCGCTGCGCGAGCCTCCATTGTTAACGCGGTCCAGACGGCACGGTGCACAGTCGCCGCCCTTCGCCCTCACCCCTCGGGGTCGCGCGCGTTTGCTCGCCCGCGTGCGTGCCGTTGACCCAAAGATGGCGGCGACTCATTGAATATTCCGTACCGCGCTGAGTGACAGCTGTCTACGTGAATTTGGGCACTCCCTTGCACGTGTACGAATGGTACAGGAGCGTTCCGAGAGAGCGTGATCTCGAGGGGTTATAAGGCCGAACTTGGCCGTTAGAAATCGTTCTTGTCTGAGCGCTTAGCTGGGCAGTTCCCGGCGGGACAACGAGTCTCGACCGTTAAAGCTAGGTTGGGATTTGTGAGCCCCCTAGGCTAGAGGTTAGGATCGCGTCGGAAATTTAGGATACAGCGCCGTACCGGGCAACTAGACGGATCCTGCGGCGAGACAGGGTCTCGGCCGTCGTTTCTCGAGCGGTTTGTGTACGCTTCGAGGATAGGAGAGTTAGGCGAAGTTGATAAGTTCAAGTGATTTGTGCGCACTTGGAGCTAGCGTCTAGCTGAAGTTTGAAGTTTTTTTCTTTTATTACTCATGTACCCAGTTATCCTACTATAAATAGCAGTATATAAACTCTTCGTTTCCCTTCTCGAACTACCAACGCCTTGAATTCGTCAATTCGACCGCCATCTGCAAGAACTTCAACACCATCGCCCTGCCAGCCTCCTGCCAAATCAACCGGAGCCCGGGCGATTGGGTTCCTGATCGACACCGGACTTCGGGGAAACGAACCACGACCATCTTTACTGATGACTATAAGCACATCAAGGCAATCGCACGTTTTAAACTTTTTGAATGAGCTGATTCAAAAGGCAGGAGCCCTTTGGTCACGCGGGCAAAAAACATCCAACACACATGTTTTTTCTACTGCGAAGTCAATGTCTAAAAACAGAGGGTTCTGCCCTTCTTGCATTTCGTGCGTAAACTTCAAGCTGCCGCCCCAATTCCTGAAATACACTAACACCTCTGCAACACTTTCTTGGTAGCTCAAACCTTCCCACCTTTTCAGCACAATGAAGTAGTCGTCTAAGCATGTTAAGATTCATTGTTCACGTCATTGTTCACTTCATTTATTAAATCAAGGGCGAACCGCGAATGAAAAATAGTTAATAGAGCTGGGGCAACGCTTGAACTGATACAGATACCTATTTTCTATATGTACAGCCTATCGTCATGCTTTACGACCGTGACGGAAAGGTAGAACTTGAAGAGGGCCATAAAATCATTAACGGAAATACCCGTATCATTTTGAAACCTTACTGCGCCATTCTCCTCAATACATTCTTGTACGCATATCAGTAATTCACTATGTGGAATCGAAAAGAACCATTCTTCTATATCCACAGAAAACAATCCACCTACATCACCATTTTTGGTTTGTAAGTAGTCTATTGCTTCAGGCAAATTCTAGGCGGCAAACGAATCATTGGTGTTTAGCGTATTCAAATGTTTATGTAGGTACCTGCTTAGTTCCCGTTGCCAACTTCACTTTTCACTAACAATGCATCGGAACGCAAACCCTTCTTTATGAGTCTTGGGAGAAAAAAAACATTGACAGGCAGGTCCCTTTACTTCCCTTGGTTCATTTCTCAAGCTTATTATTAAGTTCTAGAGCTTTACATTTACACACCGCTGCGCTCTTTACCTTCTGCGGTTTGAGCTTTGCTGGAATGACGTTCTTGTGCACCGCTGCCATCGCCTTTTTCCAGAACATCCCCATCTGCACAACCCAAATCTTCCCCCTCTCAACAACCTCCCCTCCACCTCCAATCGAATGCTTCTGCGTACGGTTTAGGTGTCGTTATCCCTACTGAATTCATCGTAGGAAGGAGGCAACTTTTCCGAAAGGATGAAGCCGAGCCTCCACCAGCGCTCGCCACACTGCATTCGCACTAAGGACGGAACTTGAAAAGAGCAGTCAAATGAACTTGGCATTCGTATCTGGCATCTCTGTCACAAACAGCATCCCGAATGAGCGTGTGGCAAGAACAGCTGGAGTTGTCGCTACTCTGCCCTTTATAAGGGCCGGAGCAACCCTCCTCTCTCCTAACTCTCCCTACTCTATTCACGCTGCCGGTCGGGTATTCGGTTTCTGCTCTTTCTGCTACCCACGCGCTTCATCCGAACCGACTGATTGGAAACGCGCTTCTGCTCTCGAGGGAACCCGAGTCGCGTCTCGTGAAATCCCGAGCAAATCCCACGCACGACCTCGTATTCGTGCACCGCCTTTTACATTTACTGTTCTATTCTGCTCTCCAACTTTGATACAATACGGAAAGAGCGTTCAGAGGAGAAAAGTTTCGGGTCGCGTTCATGCAGCTTCCCTCATGCATATATACAGTTACAAGCGCATTATTTCTCTTCGTCGAGAGATACTCCGACCGCGAGACAGAAACATGAACTGCTCCGTTGAGGCATGAGTCCTTTTTTTTTATGTCTTCTGCACAGCCTTCGAACGCAGCGTTTCTCGAATCGCGTCCCCGCAAGTCTGTCGTTCTGGGATCAGCAGCAAGCACGAATGGAACTCAGAACATGTGCCGTCTTCATAGATGCTAGACGCAAGCTGGTGGTGTTTGCCTGATTGTCTGTCGACGCTCAGACCGCACCGGGACTAAGAAGTTGTTGCGGCAGGCACGGTTTCATCACCCACGACTTCTCTGTACATTTTGTGCGCGTCTGCAGACGATTGCTCTCACTGCGTGAGAAGATAACGGTCACGCAACAAAAGCGACTGCGAAACGCTGACTCGTGCCGCACCCTACGCGGCGTGTGTCTACAGGGACCCGACCGGTTGAGATCATTAGCAAATGCGGGCGCTTGCAACATGAGGCCACAGAGCGAGTAACCTAAAACCACCAGCCGCAACGCCATTTCATCCCTTTGACGTCCCCTTTTATTGCGTTTCCAAATATATTCGTTCTGTTTGCATGCACTTTCGCAACACGGGGCATTATTATGTTCGCTTGTGGTTTGGGCGGCGTCACAATTGGAGTCGCCATAAAAGAAGGATCCACGCAAGCATCACATTCAACGTCGTTCGAGCGCAAAAGCCTTAAAGGGACCATGCAGACAAAACGCGTTTGGTTCATTCGAAAGATTGCCTAGTTAGAATCATCCTGACACCACTTTTAATGCACACTTCGCTAAAATAAACTATTTAATTAGGAAAAAAGGAATGGCCATGCGACCCACTAGCTCATTTCTCGCAACAGAACCTATGATGTCATATACGCCCAGCTGTGCGATTGGCTTAGGCCGGCAGGCAGGGTTTATAAGCCTGCCGAACGAGCTATTTGCGCTTAAATGTAATGCATATTCATTTTACAGCAGCAAGAATGATGTGGTAAACAACGAAAGTTACGAAAATACACGTGAACATAGAAGTACCGATGCGCACTGCTGTTGGTACTGGGCGCACAATGCTTGTTTTAGCTGCCCAGCAGTCCGCCGCTTTGGAGTTGTCTTACACGACACTGGCCGATTGGCGTAAGCGACGTTGTCTTACGTGAGCCTGTTTTTCGAGCATGCCCCATGTTTTACTAAACGATTACTTTATACCGTAAGTAAAACAAGCCGGGGGCAAATACGGTCAAAAACAAAGCAACGGCGGACAACTGTCCTTGGATGAGCAAAGTAGCGCCATCTGGGAGGACTAACGGTAAGCAAGGCTGCAGAGCCTAATGAAGCACTGGAAGTTCGTTTGAATACCCACCCTTGTGACTTCATGCCAGGCGTCACAAAAACACATGATTTGGCGGGAAAATCAAAATTTTAACCTAAATTGATTGATTTCTCAGTGAATACGGCATCGTTTGCTGTCGTACAAGCGCTGGGGGCACTATAAAACACGAAATCTTTGGAATAAAGCAAACTTGAATTTTGTCTGCATGGCCCCTTTAAAACATGTTCGTTCATTCATTCATTCATTCATTCATTCATTCATTCATTCATTCATTCATTCATTCATTCATTTTATTTTATTTTAATATTTTGAACAAGAAAGGCATGCAATAACATTATGTCTTCAGTTCACCGTGACAATATAGTGTCCCGCATTAGCTCGAGCAAAACCCAACTAGACATACTTTCCTGTAAAGGGTGCTTCGGCGCAGCGCAATAGTTACTGAGGAAAAGCCACTTTTCCGGAGAAAAAGCAAGCGGCAGGATAGAGCGGCGTTGTTGGGAAGCAAATTACTTTCCTGTCCTAGAAAGTGAAGACAGGGATCCCATGAGTTGCGATTATTGCGAGGGACCAGATGAATATTTCAAGAAAATAAACTGTCAAGCAGCATGCACGCAGTGATATCGTCTCTCTCTCTCTCTCTCTCTCTCTCTCTCTCTCTCTCTCTCTCTCTCTCTCTCTCTCTCTCTCTCTCTCTCTCTCTCTCTCTCTCTCTCTCTCTCTCTCTCTCTCTCTGTCTACGCTCTTGAGGAGGCGCGCGCTAATGAACACGGGAACTTTGCTGCGCACGCTCCTTTTTGTAAAGCGTGCATCGCCGCAGCGTCTGTCTAGATGAGGCAGAGCCACCTTGCGGAAGAAAACCAAGCTATCAAAAATGCGAGAACTGGCGAAAGGGCAAATAATTTTGTAGCTAACAAAAAAAACAAGGCGCACACTGTAGACAAAGGTGTTACGCAGCTTTTAAGACAGCCACTAATATTAACCATGACCGAGCTTGATTACAAATTATAGCCACGCCACATTAGCAAAAACGCTAATGTTAGCACTGAGTACATGTAGATACGTAAAAAGACGTGAAAAAAGTCGATGGCATCCAAAACATTTTACATGACATTGTGAGTGACGTCATATATACCCTCCTCTGACTGGTTGACGACGGCGGAAACAACAGCCAAAAAAATTGCGGGGTTGGCAAACAAACTAAATGCGATTTAAATTCAAAATAACTATGTAATAGAGCCAAGACACTTATCATATGAATATAATAGCAGTGTTCAAGCAAAAACAGCAATGATTCGAATGCGATGCGTCTTGGCAGCAGCCTAAGGCCCCTTCAGCAGCCGGGGACCTAGCGCCATCTCTGCGTGGCTGTTGCAACAACGCGACGATTTTGCTTTTTTGAGCGCGAAGCTCCCACCCGCCCAGCTTCCTAAAGGAAGTAAGCGTTCGATAAGACAAGAGTTGTCATACTTAGCACAGTTACCTGCTGACTGAAGGTTTCCTCATCCAACGGAAGCATGAAATTTCAAATTATGGAGGTTTAACGCGGCGAACTTACACTTGGGCTATGAGGCACGCCGTAGTGGGGGCTCTGGGTTAATTTTGAATACCTGGGGCCGCAACCTCGACCCACGAGCGTTTTCGCTTTCCGCCTCCATCAGAAAAGCAGCCACCAGGGCCTGGATCGAGCCCGTGTCCTCGGGCTCAGCAGCATAATTCCTTAGCCACTGAGTCACCGCGGCATGCCGAAGGGAGAACGGAACCACTCGGCACGCCATTACACTGACAAGAAGCACTGCTATGTCTCCCGCGGTTTCAGTGAAGATAGCAGTGGTTCTGGATTCCGGTGGACCAAGTATTTATCAGGCCTCTGGCTCCTCCCTCAATTTCTTCCGAGATTGCGGCCAATGCGTCCAGCAATTTAAAACCATCCCCTTCAATCCCACGTGTCTACAGCGTGTCCTTGAATCTGCAGTTTTTCAGTACAATCCCGTGGGCTTCTTCTAACGAAGTAGGATAAATGCGTTTTTGTGTTCTTCTGTGTTTTTTAGGGCCGAAGCCCCTTATGGGCTGGGGCTGTTGGCGTCTCCGGTCGTCGTTGTGGTCGTAATCGTAGTCGTAATCGTCTTTTCACGTAGTCACGGTACTAAAACACCGGGGAACTCATTTACGCCTCGCGCTAGAGAGCTTCGTGCTTCAAAGAGAATAGACTTTTACAGCAAAGCTGCATAACTCTACCCTCCAACTGCTTCATCTCCGCGGGCAAAAACATCAAGGTTCCAAGAACCACACTTCTACACTTCATGTTTCGCCCCTCCCCAGGTTTCACGTTAGTGGCGATGGCCCAGGATCTTTTTTTTTTTTTTCTAGGACGCGTGTGTGTTAAAATTGAGCGGATCATGTTGCGGCTCCACCCCCTCTCCGCCGCTCGGTCCTCCTCTCTCTGCGTCTAGGTGTCCTCCTCCTCCAGCGCTCACTTCCCTCTCCCAGCCCTACGGTTTCCGTCAGTCTTGCCGACTTCACAGACAAGGCTTGCGCGCAAAGCTCCCAACTGCGCTTTCTCCTGTAAAGCGTGCATCTCTGCATTGTTTTTCTTACTGAGGCAGAGCCAGCTTTACGAAGCAAAAACGAATGCGGTGTTAACCTAGATGAAAAAATACAACTTTGTTTCTCCCAGCTGTACTGTGTCCTGTAAAGCGGGAATATTTGCATTATAAGGCTTACTGAGGCAGAGCCAACCTTACGACGAAAAAAAATGAATGCGGCGTCTTAACCAACACTACAAAATGCAACTTTGTTTAGTACGGAAGAACCAACCTTTGTTAAATCACTCAGCTGTATTCCAGCCGCCAGAGATTTTTTTTTACCCGCAGAAAAACGCGATAATAAAAACTTTCAAATTTCGCGCTTTGGGAACGTAATACCGGCAGGAGGGACGTAATATGCGCCAGCAATAAGAAAATAGTTATGAGTGCGTTGAATGCACGCTAGCATTCATGTGATACGATCAAACGGAACTTTAGGCCCAACTACAATTGCTTTGCAGCGGGTTAGGTCAGCGGCCGCCAATTGCATAAACAAGATTCTGTGACGTCATATAAAAATCTCCAAAATGCGGCTGCGGAGTCGCTACTGCGCCATACGTTTTCTATCATCATTAGCCTGTTTACGCCCACTGCAGGGCAAAGGCCTCTACCATAGATATCCAATTATCCCGTCCTGTGCTAACTGCGAGCAATTTATCCCCGCAAACTTATTCATCTCATCTCCCAAACTAACTATCTGCCGCCCCCTGCCACTCTTGCCTTCTCTAGGGATCCACTCTGTTACCCTTAATGACCGACGGTTATCTTGCCTTCGATTACATGGCCCGCCGACATCCATTTATTCTTCTTAATTTCTACTAATATATCCTTAACACGCGTTTGATCCCTCAACCACACCGCTTTCTTCTTGTCCCTTAATGTTACACCTATCATATTCCGTTCCATTGCTCGCTGAGTCGTCCTCAGTTTAAGTTAAACCCTTTTAGTGGGCCTCCAAGTTTCTGCCCCGTAGGTGACCACTGGTAAGATGCAGCTGTCATACACTTTCTCCTTCAGGGACAATGGTAGGCTGCCACGGTTTCTATAATTATCAATAATTTGTTGGAAGTTTGCGATAAAACTGGTATCAACTTTATGGGGAAAAGGCAGTCTTCTCAATGAACCAAACTTGTATTTTGTCTTCATGGCCCCTTTAAATGGGTCATAAAGTCAGAATACAACTTTGGCTCATCAAAAACTGTTTTTCCTCTAAAGCAATGACGCCAGTACTTATCACCAACTTGAGACAAATTAAGGAAAAATAGGTGAAGCAGTGCTGAATCCCCAGCGACTTTCTCGCCGAGTCTTTACGACGTGACAGGATATTGTTTGTGTCATTGGTGGTCGCGGACCTAATTTACGTCCAAGACACTTGACTGGGCGGTCGTAGTGGCGCCGCTAGTTCCCTTTGGCCGTACAGCTGAACCCCGTTATAACGAACACTGATATAGCGAATTATCGGCTATAACGAACTAAATACAAACTTTGATTGGTCACGTTTTATTTCAGTGACACTTCTTCATTTATAACGAAACTGAAACCGCGAGAGCCGCGTGCGATGTCGGATATAACGAAGAAATATTTGACCAGGAGTCTGAGAAGCTACATGAAAAAAAAAAAAAACTGTCGTCCGAAACTGCAGAAGTATAAAGGCCCTTTCGTTGGTGGACACTGTGGGAAAACTTCATCCTGTTCAGTGCAGTGAGTAGCCACCAGACGACGATCACATCCTTTATCAAAGAAATAAGGACGCAAGCCTGTTTTGTTAAGTGAGCTTTGTTCTGTTGTCATTTCACGTACTCATGTTCCGGTTCATTGAGATTGAAATGCAACAAGGAGTAAGGTAACGGTAACCTTGTTTATAGTGAGAAGCGTTAAAAATGCATTTTTGTATGAAGTATGTTTGCGCGAGCCAGCTTGTCGATTTTTATATCCAATTTTTACAACTCCTGTTACAACGAATATCGTATATAACGAACCGAGTTGCTGTCCCGATGCTACTTCATTAGAACGAGGTTCGACTGTATCACTTGAACGGTAACATGCAGTCAACACACTCATACCTGGGTTTCCTTTTTGTATTACCCCTGTTAAGTAACTGTTAACGTCGTATGGCGCGAAATTTGAAAGTTTTCTCAATATTTCTCATATTTTGAGAGGTTAAAAAAACGCCTTTCAAAGCTTGAATTCAGTGAGTTACCAAACGCAGTTATTTCAAATTAAACATCATTGTATTTTGTTCTCAAGGACTTTTTTTAAGCCACCATCTCAGCACCTCCTGCAAGCGACGCTAGCATCCACTGCCGTTATTCCTCGGTTCGCCTTGAATGGAGGAGGGACCGGCGAAAGAACGCTCTTCACCAAACTTCGCTACAGCAAGAAAGGAAGAGCGCGTGTCCATACACGCTTCAACGCATCGTACGCCGCACCTGAACACTGTCGGAGTTTTCGAGACAAAAGCGGCGCGTTAAAAGAAGAGCACCCCCCCAACCATTTTAATAACGACTTGCTTTGTTTAGAGCATGTAGGTACGTAAATCTCAGGTTAGGGACAAAAGGGAACGTGTTTCAAGGATGCGCCCGACGGCGCTCCCTACAACAGGGCTTTAACGATTTCGCTCTCCGCGCAAAATCGATAACGCGTTCGCAGCGAGAGCGCGCTGCTGCTCCAAGAACAGTTTAGCGAGCCTCCGTCTTTCAAGACGCGCTTGGAGATAAGCGCCTTTCTCGCTACTCTTTCGACGTACCTCATCTGTTTTCACGGAAGAATGACGCTGCCTTCCCACGCCTCCGTAACGTGGCTCGGTGTTACGCTGGTTATACGTCGCTTCAGTAAAGTTATGGCTCTCTATTGACCGTCAACTTCGAGGAACTCTGAAGAGTGTATCGGCTGATAATGCAGTAAGCAGGCACCATCATTAGGCTCTATCGACATCTTCTTTTTTTTTTTTGCACATTTCGAAGACTCAGCCGTAGCTGCTGAAAGAGCGGCTTTGTAGAAGCTCGGCGTATCAGATTTGCGAAGGCGCTATTAATTAATATCGTCTTTCAAGTCGTTTGCTCCGGCCGTCTCAAGTTTGTCGAGAGATTTCAACACATAATCCGCTTTGCGTAATGCGCGCTACTTCACAGACATGAAGAGCTGGTACGCTGTGCCTTGCAAAAATAAATGCCAAAATAAAAACCTGATGGTATTAGTAAAGATTAAGATCTTTCGCTTGGAGAGTTTTCGGAATAGTGTACATAACCTTGGTCTTAAGGATATTTTTTCGACCAATTAGGCAGTCGAGTGCAGGTGACTTCTTTCGAATAAGTGCTAGCATTTTTTACTGTCAACTTCTCGCAAATCGTAAGTACTTCAGAAGTGAATCAATACTGTAATCGCTTTAATAAATTAGCATGTCACTTCTCGTATTTTGTTTAAATTCTGACTCTGAACACGTTCACTCTGTAAATAAGCAAAAGATTAGGTTCACCGAGTATCCCTAAGCTTGTTGACGATAATCTTCACCGGCTGTGCTTGTACCGCATTAACGCATATCTAAGCAACTCACAGTTCTAAGCAATCCTTCCACTTTTGACACGAATATCATGGAAAAAAATGTGACAACGGACACAGGTTATATACCCACTGGGTTGCGGACTTCTTTTGGGGTGGCGGAGGGGCTTATTAAGCTTGTTCTGATATAGTATACTGATCTAATATTACGTTATCATGAGCTACCGTATTCTTGCGCGTATAACCCGCCCCTGCATATAATTCGCACGCCCACTTTCAGCCCGCCCCAAAAGAAAAAAAATCCTCGCGTATTTCCCACACATTTGATACAGGAAAGGCTGCACCAAAGCTGCCGCTCAAGAAACACGTCACATACTACGTAGACAGAGAAAGCGTGTATTTAGCAAGTGAAATACACTGACTGCAAGGCGAAAGTCACAATTCACTAATAAAATTCGGTTGTTAGAGTGCACTCGTCCTTGCTTTTTTGTCCTTGTCCTTGTATGTTTCGCGCAAGCGCTGCCCTGGAAGGCTTAGTCAGTGTTACTGCGTGGGAGCTTCACGGCACAACACGCATTGCCGTGAAGCTGCACTAAAAGAAGAACCCCGCGTATTATCTGCACCCCTACTTTGCCACTGACATTTTCGCATTCTTGGTGCGGGTTATACGCGCGAAATACGCTATCTAGCTGCTATTACAAATGACGGGAGGAACAGTAGTGGTATTATTATTCTATTTTTATTCAACGATATATAAGCTCTTGACCGAAATATTTTAATAAAACGTAGCTGTGAACCTGCCATGGGCAGGCTCAGCAGGTGTTGTTACCTAATTTACTTTTTGGGCGGGGAACGCGTATTTTCAAAAATTTAGGATCGGAGGGGAGCTGAGTATTCTGGGTAAAAATAATAGATGCAATCATCTTACCCTGTGTTCCGTGGGTTCCAGGCCTTCTGCGTCCGGTCGCCGTTGCTTTAGTATGTTCCTCGCCTTCAGCAGTCGTCGGAGGCATTGTCGGGGACGTACTTGAAGCCCCGACGGCGGTAGTGGTAGTAACCAGCGGATCTTCAACTCTTTTACTCTCGGTACCAGCTCCCACGACCGCTGTTGTCGCCGCCGACGACGCCGATGACGTCATCACTGTCATTCCTTTCTGCAGGTCTTGAGGCACCTTGCTGAGGGAGACCACAGCGACGTCGACTCTGGGGCAGCGCCCTTGCTTCTCGAGCTCTCGGTAGACGCGCAGATAGGAGTCGTTAAGGGCGAACCATGACCCGTCCTTCTCGACCACTTGTATGCGGGGCAGACGCCCTCTGTTCTCTTCGAGCCGCTGTCCCAGTTCGTCGACGACGTCCGGAGGCAGGGAGCAGGCAGAGCCCGAGTCGTCGTGCAGGAAGTGTATCTCGGACGGTGCCAACAACATCTCGGGCTCGAGAGTATCTGGCGACGATTGCTGTTGTCGCTGAGGTCGACGACTTGGAGCTGACGAAGATGCGAGCAGAGGTGCAAGACACCTTTCGAAGGCCAACTTCAGTGGGAGAGAATACGTTTTCCTTGCTTTTTTCTTGTTTTTCTTCTTGTTCTCTTCTTTATTTCTCAGGAAAATATTATCTCGGCTGATATTTTACCGCGACTGTTGACTCGCTGCAGAAGACGACTTGGAGCTGACGAAGACGCGAGTATGGGGCTGGACACTTCTCGAAGGCTGATTTCAGTGGGATGGAAGATGTTTTCCTTGGTTTTACTTCTTTCTCTCTTATATTATGTTATATATTTATTATTATATTGCGCACTCTCCGCTGGTTTTGGATAGAAGGACACTTTCAGAAGTAACGTTCGTCTCAGTGTTGGCGGCGGCGAAAACCTCGCCGTGATACGGTTTTGTGTCACGGTGCTTTAGGAGAAGCACCGTTGTTGACGCCGCCGAAAGACCCGCTCCGCCGCTTGATTGGCAAAGCTTGTACGACCGTTGTTTATTTTTACTGACGTCTTCCGTGAGTATGGGTAGTAGGGAAACGCGGAAGTGGACACCAAGCAGGTAGACTTGAGGAGAAGACGTTAAAGTCGTGCGCAGTTAGGGAAGCTGTGACGCTTCCGACTTCTGAATCGCGACTGACAATTTATTCCTAATCGAGGTCGCACCGTTTATGCGTATGAAGCTACGCGCTCAAACAAGGACGATTCATCGCCGTTTCAGTCCCACCTGAGGTCGGAGGCGTGAGGTAGCCACGTTGTAGCAGGCCAACGGCTGCCTTGGGCTGTAAGTCGCCGCTCTCCGCCCGCCTCCACGAATGAGCGCTCCTCAAACGGTACTCTCGAAGGCGTGGGCGCTGTCGCCGACAAAACACGGGTCGTAAAGTAATGTGAGAACAGATCGATGGGTACGCGGATACGAAAAAACACTTCTTTCAAAAATAACAAAACAAACTAACGGACGATACGCCCCGCGGACAAGGATGAGCTATTCCGCTCTCCTCCGCATCACATCCCCAACATCCGCACTTGTGTATGCTTTATCCCTGCTATCCCATCCGCATTCAAGCAGGTGAGCGCAATAAACGCGCCCTACTAGCAAAATTTAGAATACTTACGAATTTTATTTTCACGTTCTGCATTCTTTTTTTCGCAGCCGCCTTAGGGGAGATTTTTACCTTTAATATTTCGCGAGGGTACAACGCAACGTGTTCCTCTTCGGGCTAACGGAAACCCATCGCCGACGCATCACCACGATGGCGCCGCTCATAATTGTAAATTTGTTGAAAAACCAATCGGTCTAACCAATTTACTTCACTCCGTGCGATAAAAGCGCTGCAATAACGGGAAAGGTGCAACAGCGTAAGACGTCTGATTGTTTTGTGATAAGTGTTTGCGACGTTTTTCGCTCATACGTTGCTTGAGTCGACCGACTGCGGTGAAGCGAGATGCAAATATCGCGACCATGTGCGCGTCTCTGTAGCGCTCTGGTCAGGAGAACCAGACCCGTGTTTGCGCAGGACCTCACGAAATACCTCGCGCCCCAGCAGTTTCGAGCAGCGGTGACGTATGAGGCCGTTTCTAAGACCGCGCTTCCTCCAGCGGATGAAGTTAAAGCGCGGAGCCATGCGTCGAGGACTAGCAAGAAAGAGAGGAGAAGAGAGTCTGCTTCTGACAACGCTGAAACAAGCCGTCCCAGGACTCGAAGTTTTCGGCGAGAGCTTCCGATATTCGAAGGCCATGACCCGGACACATTCGGGACGCTTTCGGACGAGGCCAACTCGCTGCTGGACGCCGACTTTGCGCCGGACGATGAAGACGATGACCCCGCGGAGTTCACGAAACTCAAGCGCATGTCGGACAAGAAGTACGAGAACGACATCAAGCAGTTGGTTGCCGACAGGAAGGTACGGCACATCGCTTATCTAAAACATGGAGGATGAAGTGTTTGTCAATACAAAAGTATTGTCATTTCGGAAGCTGCCGCATGTCATAATTAAGGGACACAGATTACTGCCGCCCTGCTTAGCGCGTCGTGAGTGAGTACTACCAAAAAGCTTGTTTTACGAAATTGTCCCCGTTTTGAAGCCAAGCTTTTGTTTTTCTTTACTCAAGCATTGCAAGTTGTTTCTCTCTCAATTGTTAATCTGTAACCACCACTACACACCTGATAGCAGAAGTATAGCTTTGGCACGTAAAACCCTCAAATGAAATGGGCTGTCTTGTTTCGTTCTGTTTGCAGATCAAGGAGGCACTGAACTTGTTCTTCGAGATCCAGAAGGCGTACGAAGTGAAGCCGACACACGTCATGTTCACGCTACTCATCGGCGGTTGTGGCAGGGTGGGCTACACGAAAATGGCGTTCAAGCTGTTCAAAATGGTATGTAGGAGACAGTTCTGAGTGCAAGAAAAACTTAAAAAAGCTGTGCACCCTTCTGTCGAGTGAAAATGATCGCAAAGGCAATGAAATGAAATGAATGAAAACGCAAAGCTTTCTTGTGAGGAATTCCTTGGTTGTCGTCTGAGTTGGGACTTTGACTCTTTGAGCTTTGACATCCAGATTGGATTTTTGATCGTAACAGCTTAGACTTTGACTCATCGCCATTTGATTTCTCACAGAGAAAGCTTCGTGTTCAAGCATCGTCCTCGTTATACGGAGGGATGCATGATTTTAAATGCAGAGCATTTCAGTAGCTCACGATGTCACCCGCGTTGACGTCCGTCGTAGTCCGCACCCCTCCCTACACTATATAAAAAAAAATACTATCCGGCGCCTGCTTTCAATCCCTCGACCCTGCGGGCGGAACGCAATGTACATGGTGCTCTACCCACTGCGCCACAAAGCCGACACAGAATGGGAGGCTATGAACGCGCCTTATATCCTTGACTCATTCAAACTACGTCAAGAAGCTGCTGATACAACGCATTCACTACCACCAACTCCCCAAACACTAAACGTTAACGCAATACACCCACCCCCTATGCGACGCATTTACTCGAGCCCCCCTCGCGGGGAGATGGGACCGCCACAAACAACGCGTTGTGGACTGCGCAGTAAGGTGCCGGCACGTGCGAGAACCGCTCGCGCTGTTCGTTCCAAGCAGGGGGCGCACGAGCACTGCGAAAGCGGGAAATTTGAACTGCTTTGGACAAACCTCCGTTCAGTTCATCATCAAGAGAGAAGTGAGACAGGGAGGCGAAGAGCGTGATGGGTAGTAGCAGTAAGCGGATAACGGTGCCACAGGCCGTTATGGCGAATCAGTGCTCTGCATTTACGACAGCTTTCATGTTGAGTGGAACGGCTTGAATTTTTTTCTTATTTGGACATCCATGCATCCTTCTCCAAATCCAAACGTCTTTGGCAATGTCAGAATGGTGCGATTGGACAGACGTTGGATTCATGACGCGAGGGACCGAGGTTACATTCTGACC
The DNA here is from genome assembly GCF_048455015.1 of Haemaphysalis longicornis. Lineage (NCBI taxonomy): Eukaryota > Metazoa > Arthropoda > Arachnida > Ixodida > Ixodidae > Haemaphysalis > Haemaphysalis longicornis. Next base: position 89,830,902 of record NW_027526385.1, read on the forward strand.
ACAAGAAGCATTTTTTCTTTCACTTCACCCACAATCATCATCATCAGAGTAAGTTGGCTTCCCTGCTTTGCGTTTTCGACGCCCCATACACCTCCAGTGCAACATAGAAAGTTCACTTTAACAATGTTCATTTGTAGGGGCTTCTTGATGAATGGCCGCACTATTGTATCATTCACAATTAACCGAACTATTTGACAGTCTCCAGATGTTTCCACTGTCCCCACTCATGCATTGTTGTAGGTGGGGTTTGAGCTTGACTTGGAGCCCTCTCCTGTGATATCAAAAAACTTGGCAGTAGGTATAGAAGGAGACGGGCGGAACAGGCTTCCAACAATGAGGGCATGTTCCAGCACTTGTACTGGGAGCCACAAACGCTGAGCATAGGATTAGGCATGGGAAGTTCTACAAGAACAAAAGCAAGCGCAAAACAAAATGTAGCTTGTACATTGTACAGCACCTACCAGGACTTTTTTTTTTTCTTTTTAAATGAACACTTAAATGCCATCACGTGTTCCAGCACTTGTACTGGGAGCCACAAATGCTGAGCATAGGATTAGGCATGCGAAGTTCTACAAGAACAAAAGCAAGCGCAAAACAAAATATAACTTGTACATTGTAGAGCACCTACCAGGACTTTTTTTTTTCTTTTTAAATGAACACTTAAATGCCCTCACGTGTCACGAAAGAGTTCACTGATCCTACCTGCTATTTGTCCCTGTTTCGGGCTATTGTACGTTCCCGGCTAGAGTACTGCTCGGTTGTATGGAACTCTGTTCCTCAATACTTGTCACTGTCTCTGGAACGAGTCCAGATGAGATGTGTTCGAATCTATTATGATCGTTACCTTTTCAGGAAAATATATTAAACATATGACAGAATACTCGACCACACTAGATTAAGCAGACTGAGGGACAGAAGAACACTCCTCGATATGTGCTTTCTTCACAAGCTCATTCACGGAGCTGTTGACTCTGCCGATTTGCTAACTTCCATCAATTTTCATGTCCCCATACGATGCCGTTCCTCGCCGCTATTTTATCCTGCCGTCAATCATAAAAGTCCTGTCCAGAGAATGCAACTCCTTTACAACTCACTTGAAGCGCCTGATCTGAGTATATTTGATCCTTACAGCACTTTTGTGCAAGCTGTTAAAAATACATCTAAAGCCTGAGTGTGTACTTTTGTGTTGTAAAATCATGTGAGTCAGCCATGTAATGTTTGTTCCATTGAGGTTATTTTCATTTCTCGTGCTCTTTTTTCGCTATGGTACACATCTTCTGAGTGTGTTCTTTTGTGTTGTAGAATCATGTGTGAGTCAGCCATATAATGTTTGTTCCATTGATGTTATTTTTACTATACTCTTTTTTCCCCATTGTATACATCTCACTTTCCTATCCTTTCCTTTTTTTCTTCTGTGCACCACGCTGAAGGCATCATGCTGTTTGTGGGCACTTATCTAAATAAATAAATAAAAAAATAAAATAAGCCAATGCAGGTCCCTATCTGGTATCTGGTATACTTGTTATTGGTAGAATTTTTTTTTTTTAGCTTGGGGGAATTTATACAGGGAAACTTTGCAAAGCCGTTTGATCGTTGGCACTTTGGGTTATAAATACACGTTTCCTGCGAGCGCGTTTTCATTCGGTCAACAGCATCGGATCCAGCTGTCGCTCTGTTCGAGTCATGCTGGCGGGGGCGATGTATCCATTAAGCCATTTACAGGGGATAGCATTAGTCCTGTCAGATTTAAAACCAACATTCCAGTGTTGTTTTTAAGCATTAAGGTGTTGTTTTTAAACATTAAGCACTGCCATTTTCTTCTGCTTTTTTTTTTCATATGAAGGTGTTCATTAAGTTTTAAGTTTTTATTTTGTAGTACACTTAATGTACCTATCTGTGTAACTATAACAAACTGGTGAAGTTGTTGAAGTCGGGAAATGTCGCTGGAGGCGGTGTTCCCATTTTTCGCCGATTCCTCATTATTTCTAGCATCCATCTTTCCCTGGACATCGGTACCTTTAGATTTCTAACGCACAATGTGATCCTTGAAAATCCACACGCAGAGCCTTAAAAGTCCTTGAAAACCCCCGGAATTTTTCCATTTAGAGCTAGCGTGAGCCCTGGCTTAATGACAAGGCACCAGTGCAATGCACTTTCTGCAGTTGCTTTATGTGCACATCGCGTACAAATAGTGCAGCCACCTCATCACGTGAAGCGGTGAGCACGCAAATCGCTGTGAAAGAAGCAGAAAAACCAACCGCGCTTTCTTCAGTTTTCCTGATTATGCACCCCTGGCATGGCCTAAATGACGTCATTGAGGCCATGGCTGTCCTATTGACTGTCGCTGGTCAACTTCGTGGCTTATTTCTCGCCTTTCCTGTGACGATCCGCCGTCGTCGGCGCTGTGTACCAACCTCTTTTATGCCTGAACCTGTACGCTCAGTTTTGGCATTTCTTTTGTGTTTTGAGTGACAAACTCAATACTCTCCTTTCAACCAGACCACTCGACAACAAACGTTTATTGCTTCAAAAACGCCCTACCAGCCTGAGCGCGCGCTTGCGAGCAGGTAGCCATGCCTGCTGTTTTGTCACCAGACCGGAAATAGGACCCTTCGCGTTGCCGAGAAAAGGAGAAAACTCACCGGCCTGTAATATATGGAAGGCTGCCGAAGAGAACGCCGCTCTCCGGGAGAGCGCGCAGCTTTTGTCGTGTTGTCCGCATTTGAGTTGAGAGGGAACTGTTATGTGCAATTTCTCATCGCGTGTAGTTTTGGTGATTGTGATCGGATTTTCATCATTCTTCCGGGAGGAGATTGCTTGGACAAGTGACTTATTGCAAAATGCATTGCGAGTAGTCGATGGTAAGTGCTGCAGGGTCCCTTAACCCTTTGAGGGTTTTTGCCGTACGTGTACTGCGGCGGTTTTCCGTCCCGCGAGGTCTTTGCTGTACGGGTACGATTTCGAGCATCCGTTTGAAATTTCGCGCCATATTAACGATGCATGCTCCCTGGGAGGTGCTGCCACCTCCTGGGACTTACAAGAAGTGTTTGAAATTTGATTGTGCTACCTTCTTGCGGTGAAAAACGGAACTCTGTGGCTTCGGCGCGTTACGGCGTCTGTACGTGTCAACGCGTTTCGTGGTTTCAGTTTCGCCACGTGATCGCATCGGAGGCGTGCGAAACTTGATCGGCGCTCGCTGTCAGGGGCGGCGGAAGTTGATTTTGATCTATATTGGCGCTGCTCTTATCTTGTTTATTACCCACGCTCACTAGGTATTCTTGCCCTCCTTGCTTGGAACTGAAGTAACCTAATCGGAGACTCCGTTGCGGGGGCGGCGGAAGTTGATTTCTATCTATATTGGCGTTGCTACTAGCTTGTTTATCACTGGCGCGCATGAGTTATTCTCGCTCTCCTCGTTTGCTGGGTTGCCTTCGAGTTCTTCAGATGCACGGCAAAGCGGCGATATGGCTCAACGAACTGCCCGCTCTGATGACACCGACCGCGATGACTCTTCTGACTCTGAGTTTGCTCCTTTCACCGAGTCTGAATCGGAAGACAGTCTTTCTTCGGAAGAAGACAGCTCATTTTCGGACATGCGCTTTATGCGTGCAGACTGCGATAAGGCACTGTGCGTAGACCCGTGTTTCAAGGAATATCACACTCTGAAATACTATTGAACATTTTTCAGTTCTAAGTGATGCTGACCCCAAAATACTGCTCCTGATAATTTTTTACTATTTAATCCTGACTTTAGACATTTTGTACATTCCAAATCCGCAATAAACTAATTTGACCACCAGGGAAAGTTTTTTTCAAAAAAATTCAACCCTCAAAGGGTTAACACTTAATAAAGGTTCAGGTTGTGAGCCGCTTCAGAGAGATGCCAGACCGACATTGTGACAGCAAATCACGTGACTGCAGATGCGTGACCGTGGCATGGAGCCGACACCGGCCACTCTGACCGGCCTGTTCAACTCGTGTGCCGAAAGCCCCTATCCCGAGACCGGCCTGGTGAAGGCCAGCAAGCTGTACGAGCAGATCAAGCTCAAGAACTGGGTACCCAGCAACCTCACCTACCACGCCATGATCAAGGCGTTCGGCAAGTGCGGGGACCTCAACATGGCCTTCCTGGTGAGTTTCGGTGGAATTGGATTGAGATTCCAGTTCTGAGGCTTAACTCATTTGTGACCGCAGAGAAATGGCTGATTTTGAGTGCTTCCAGAAACCTTTTTTTTCTTCTCTTGAGCTACTGGACACATTTGGCATTGCTATGCATGAAATTGTAGCTTATAGATTTCTCTTTCAAACACATAACAGCAGTTTTGTGAAAGATGTAATTATTGAGAGTAGCTTGTTCAACGAAAAAAAAAATGTGCAAAAAAAAGGTATACACAAAAAACAAATAGGCAATTTTACTGGTCCTAAAAATTATTTTAAGAATTCTAAGATATGCAAAATCTTTCTACATTCCTAAGCTGTCATTTAACGTATACATCAACGCTGTACAACAAGTTCTGGATTTTTGCGGACCCACCAACCTAACGGCCCTGACGGCTGTGCCACTCCGCGAAGCCACATGAAAGTCAGTCAGTCTCTCTAAAATATGCATCAAAGCATGCTTGTTTGTGTTCTCACAGAAAATCCTTATCACTGCAGTGGTAAAAAACAAGAAAAAAATTAGCGCTCTTAAGAAGCAGCACGCGTTGCTCCCTAGCACTAATCTGACACGAGCGCCGGGCTATCTTGAAGATGATAATGCAATACGGCGCAGGGCATTTGGTAAAATATCTCCGCTGTAGGTTGTCCACACCCTACTCATCAATCAAAGTAAAACCGCAATGGGAGATCCTAAGAGGGGGGATAAAAGTGATTAATAAGTGCATCGATGCTCTTTTCCAGATAATGGACGAAATGGCCGAAGCGAAGCATGCAATCACCACTGAGACTTTTGCGTTTCTTATGATGGCCTGCATCAGCGACAAGGAAGCCGGATTCTCCTTAGGACTCAAGGTAAGAGGTGGGGAATACTGTTCAGGAACTTCTAAAAAAAAATGTAGAACCTTGTGTGTGAAGGAGCTATGGAGAAAGCCACTTTGAAAATTTGCATCAGTCAAAGGATAGCCGTGGCAAAATAATAATTGTGACAAGTTTGAACACAATTTACGTTTAAATATTTGTGATAATCATTCACGGAGAAGAAAGGGTGGCAACATCTCAATACGCTTGCAAAGGATGTCACCAGTTGGCTTGTTGGCGATCTGGGGAAAATAAACAAATTTTTGTAGGATTGACAACTTCCAAATCAAATTAATTGTTAATGAAACTCTAAATTACGCTGCTTTATGGCAGTGAGGCAATTGACAAACATTTGTGGTCAATAAGTTACCGGAATGAAAACACCAAGAAGTGAAGCAAAAATCACCATCCATTAAGTTAAAATAAAAAAGTAGTACAGTCGAATCCACTCATAACGATACTGCTTATAACAATATATCAGATATAACGATGGACAACGATTGCACCGTCCAATTTTGTATGCTTTCTATGGTAAAATAACCCGCTTATTACGATGCTCCCGAGCCGCGATATCGGATATAGCGATTGAATCCGCTTACCGCGCGCGCCGAAAATGCGAGCTGGCGCCGGCGCTGGCGCCAGCACTCGGCGCCGACAGCACGCGACGCGCCTTGCATCCCGTCCACCCCTCAGAAAACGAGTCGACTGCGCCAAGCGAGAGGAGGAGCAGCTTTTCTTCCCGACTCCCCTCCCGGAGCCGCTGCTTTGGCCTCGTCCGCGCGTCCAGCCGAACCAACGTTCGGCTGGTTTGGCCAGTTCGGCTCGCACTGCTCGCAGCTCAGAAGTTTCCCTCGCCTTTTCTGCGCACCAAACTGAGTGCTTTTTTTTCTCCGCATCTGCCTCCGTTCAACGTTTCACCAGTTTCACTGCGGAGTCAGACTGAACGTTCGGACGCCATGGCCGATTCGCCTGCGGCGCTGCGGCGAGCATCTAATTGCCTGGAGCAATTATATGCTCTCGAAAAAGATGTGCGTCAGCTTCGCGTGAAGCAGTCAAAGCTGACTGACTATGGCTTTTCTGCAAACGAGTAGTTGCACTACCTCACTTGCATGCTAATAAAATGTTTTGATCTCTCTTGTGGCTTTTTTTTTCTCGACCCGCTTATAACGATTATCGGTTATAACGATGGGATTTTCTTGGCACTTGGATATCGTTATAAGTGGACTAGACTGTACCGCATTTACTCGCATAATGTACCCACTTTTTTTAAAAAAAGGAAATTCGGCATGAATTTGGGGGGAGGGTTCATTGTGCGGGAAAAACTTGCAACAGATTTTTAAAAGTTGAAATTTCGTGCAATGAAGATGCTAAGAGGAGCACTGTCAAAACGTTATTTTTCTAGTGAAAACACTTAGGTAATTGTGTAATGAAACTTCTTTTTAATTCACAACATGCTAATAACTCCCTACTCGCCATGGAGCTGTCCTCCTCTCCTCACTGAAGTCACTTGCCATTTCACATATGTTGTCGGCTCACAGCGCATCATCTTCCATGCTGTCAAGGCACTCCAAAACTTCTTTTTCCACACCGTAAACTTCCCTTTTTTGGGCCCACGAAACACGTGGTGATCCCTATTCACCGCCCAAGCCCCGTGTTTTCTCCAGTAGCATACATGTACTGAGTCAAAACCAGACACGCAGTTTCCTTGTGCATCAATGCATGCTCCACCACCTTCAATTTAAAACCAGCTGTGTAGCTCATGTACTGGCCCATCGTACGGCGCACACCAGGAGCACAAAAAAAAAAAAAGGTAGGAACACAGCTGAACAGCAAAACCATAGAACGTAGAGGCGATGTTGCGGAACAGCACAGAGCAGGGAAGGAGTTCGGAGTACGTTTGTTGCTTTATTCGCACGCCACAGCGCTTGCATGGCGCTGTATGCAAGGAGGTCTGTTTCGTGTTCTGCAAATGGCACTCAACAAGCAAGCAATTTTTAAATTGTGAGCCACAGCATTCGCGGTCACGTCTCTGGCTACTTTTAAGATTTCTTTTTGTTAGAATGCGGTTTTAGCATTTCTGTGCGTACTGTGGCGTGATATCGGGTTACTGCGATCGTCTACGCATCAGCAACTATGCCGAGATAACATATTCCCACTGCATTTGTTATGCAAGGTGACAAGAAAGTGAATTCTTAAGAAGAAAAGTGGAGGGAGGTTTCATTACGTGAGTGGGTTCATTAAGCGAGTAAATACAGTATTTGGAACTATGGCCATCTGTTTCCTGACTCGAATGTTGAAAGTTCAAATGGACTGAAGTTGTCCAGTTATTTTCGGATATAAAGCTGAACTTGAGGTTCATCATCTGAGGCAAGTGCAGAACTCTCGGTCACATCAGTTTCTAAAGTTGAATGATCTACTCGGTCTTGCTAGGTATAAGTTTTACTACTTTTGACAAAGGCAGAGACTGCACTTCATGAGTATGGCATATGAGTACTGCATACGCAAGTGCACATGAGTATTGCATACCTAAGTACCCCGTAAGAGTCCTGGGGCTATGTGTACTGCATGTATACGTACAACATGCATAACTGTGTACGTGAGTGCTGCATTGTTCATACACAGGTAATGCGCACGATGCTATGGAAGAAGATCCGGCCGTCGGTCTACTGCTACAACCTGTTCCTGCGCACCGTGCGCGAGTGCGGAGTGGGCCCTCCTGAAATGTTCCAGGAACTTTTGGAGTCCACCGCCAGGCCCAACAAGGCCAAGCTGATTGGCAAGAAAAAGGATGAGGTCGCGAACATGCTTCGCATCGAGGCGAGCCTTTCACCTGACGGTGATGAAGACAGCAGCCAGTCAAGGGAAGGTGCTGGGAATGGTAAGCTGGAGAAAAAGATCCCGGGCCACCTCCAGTGCCTGCAGTGTATCAGTGTATTTTGGATGCCTTGGCATTTTTGCCAACGAAGATGAAACCGTTGGAGGGTACAGGTGTACAGCTTTGCTGTAAAAGTCTCTTGTCTTTGAAGCACAAAGCTCTCTAGTGCGTGACGTAAACTAGTGTCCCGGTGTTGTTGTAGTACGCATTACGTTTTAGCGCGAGGCGTAAATGAGTTTCCTGGTGTTTTAGTACCATGACTACATGAGACAACGATTACGACGACGCTGTAACCAGATTCAATCGTTATATCCGATATTGCTGCATTGGAGCATTGTAATAAGGGGTTTATTTTACCGCAGAAAGCATACAAAAGTTGACGATGCCGTGGCTGTTCTCTCTTACATCCCATATATTGTTATAAACGGTGTCTTTATAAGTGGGCTCAACTGTAATTTGTTCTGGGATAGCTTCGATAAACAAGAGTCACAGACAGCCATTTTCTGTAACCATCGTCCCTCCACAGATTGCCATGAATTGACAGGAGATGGGAGTTCTGTAACATTTACAACTTCACTGTGTAATCATGTCTATAGTACATGAAACTCATTGCAGTGATAGAGTTGTTGTGGCGGCCAATTTTAGTAGGATTTTTTTTTTCTAAGACACCTCCATTATATTGAGAGCTACAGAGTGTTCGCGAGAAACTGGAAGTGAAATTTTTTTCGTATCGACATAACACGTAGGCGAATGGACATCGAATGCCTGTAGAGTGTAGCTAAACATGGCTTCACTGTAAAGGAGGGCTCCAAAAGAGCTGTTCTGTTCTTTGCAGCGAGGCCTGCCAGCAACGACTCGTGGTCAGAGCAGGAGCCCAAAGCGGACGAGACGGAGACTTTGTCAGCGGCAGGCAGCACGGAAGAGTCGGCGGCTTCCACGACAAGCCTGGCCACTCTGCCGAACCTGCTGTCGCCAACCTTCAGGCACACCGGCCAAATCGTGGGGCTGGGGGAGGTCACCGAACCTTATCACAGGTAAGGGACGCCATTCAGCGAACTCATTTCTCGTGTTTCGGTATATTTTGGAAAATCAGAATGGGACATGAGGGGCTCGTTGAATAGGACCAGGAATATGGGTAGGCAGTTAAGAAAGCAAATGAAAGCAAAGTGGAAGGTGCGGTAGGTCATTTATTATCCTTGAGACGAATACAGTTTTTGTGAGAAAGGAGGAAGTGCAGAAAAACATGCCCGCCGGGTCGGATTGCATACGGGGAAAATGTGGAAAATAATTGACCTGCGTCGGTAGATAACAAAACTGAGAATGCAAATACATACCGCTTGCGGTAGTAGCATTTGTTTAATAATGGAGAAGAAATTGGCACAGCTCATACTAGTGGTGCAAGGCTGGAGAAACGGGAGAGCTGGTAGCGCCTCTTCCTTCGTCGAAGACCCGGTGGTTACATACACCTCACATTTGTTTCCGAAACTGCCACTGAAAGTTCTCCATGGCTGGCAGGCCCGGATCATTTCATCCGTAGGCTTGCACATCTCTCCCAAAGTAGAACCCGCAGCCAACTCCAAAGCCAATGTCCATGCCACGAACTGAAAGGAAATGCTGTGCCCCCGGAATGTGATGATGCGCTGTGCGATAGCACTGTGTGATAGCGCCAAGCCTGCATAGCTCTGTTGGTTGTCCACTTTCACAGAATGGAATGGTACTGATTTTTAGAGCGAAAGCTCTACTGCGCTACAGCTTTCAAGGTCATTCGTCTCGTCACGTTTGATCTTGAGCCTCCAGTGCGCGCAGTCTGCGCCTTTCTGCCATATCGCTTAGCTTGCTGAAAGCTTCACCCTGTCGTAGCCTGTGACTAGGCAACGGTGGAATGGCTGCTTTACCGGTGTCTTATCGTCCAGCATTGTCTTCTGTACCATCTGTGTGTGTCGTTCTTCAGCACAAGTAAACCACGTGTTCAGACAAGGGTTTAGCGACTGATGTGTGAAAGCACTGCGCTGACTCGGTTCACGAGGTTGAAGATTAGAGAAACACGTGAGACGCGCGCACGAAAGCCCTGCTTTGCTAGCATTGCTTGGTTCCTCATTCTTGCCATCGAAGGTACACCAGCTGGACTAGCTGTGCATGCCCTTCATCGCAAGCGAAAGGATGAATCAGTTGTCCAGTATATATTGTCATGGGGCCAAAGACGACACAGTTGTCTTCAAGGAAAACAAGTTTATTGGAGCGAACTTGTGCTCCCCTAACAACTCAAAGAATACACAGGCGGCGAAGCAGCAGTCAGCAGAGTGACGTACGCAAGCAAGCGTCGGCGATCGGAATCCCGCGGCGTCTACTCTGCAGGTTTTTATCTTTCGGCGCAAGTGTTTCTCGAACCATCGATTTACATCCAGAACATTTTAGATCCAAGAAGATTATTCGAGGTTAGTGTCGTTAGGGCGAAATGCTCTCTGTATCAGAATGAGATGACCCGTGCGGCATAAAAATAAAGAATGGGACACGCGCTTCGCTTGGGACACAGATAACACAGCCGGGTGTGGCCGGGCAGTAAAAACAAAACATAAACAAACAAACCGAATGCCTAGTTTGCGGCAATATATAGCCGGCCGGCAGGCTGTGAAATCTCAGGTGAAAACACGTTTTCACAGAACACTGCATGTGTAGTCATTGCCTTTGCTCGTGATAACTACCGCAAAATACCGATCTAGTGCCCCCACGCATACAAGCATTTTCCGGGAATTTCGCATTTCTGCACATGACTGGGCATACGCCCCCTCCCGCTTTCGGCCATTCCAAAAGTTTTTTTTTTTTTTTTTAATTCTGGCTTTTGGATGCCACAGTGTTCAAAGCCAATGTGAATATCGGAATGTACGTTTTTAGCATTGACTAGCTGAAGCGTCGTAAATAAACATCTTCAATAATGCAGCCTACCGTGCTTTTCTCGCGGTCACCGCCATTGTGTTCTGCCATCTTGAATGTGGAGTCTGATTCGAGCAACGGCCCTCTCCTCATCTCTAGACCAAATATATACAAGTTTTGGGGAGTGCGCTTGCTCAGTATTTTACGGTAGGTTAGGATGTGCTGAGCTTGAGCCAGTCTTTCGAAAGAGGCATTAACCCCGGGGTTTTCTTTTCATTCGTGCGCTCTTCGGCAGGCTGCTGATGTGTGGCGGGTTGAAAGGGATGATGGACCACTTCCGGAACATGTCGGTGCGGCCCGACGCCAAGACGGTGACGCTCCTTCTGGACTGCATCCCCAACAACTGCGGCGCGGAGGAGGAGCTCATCGCCGAGGCGGACAAGATGGGCGTCAGGCTGGACGTCGACTTCTTCAACATGCTCATCAAGCGCAGGGCCTTTCGCCACGAAAAGGAAGCGGCCAAGGTGCCCTCCCTGCGGAATGCCTTTATCTCTTTCTGTCACAGAATGCATGCTCCATTCCGAGATGCATGGAGGATGCACACTCCAGGAGAACAAATTTTTTGGGACGCTTAATTAAAAGGGACATGGCTCTTAAAACAATCTTTTAATTTAACTTTTAATTTAATTTCATTAAACTGTGGTGCTTGGAATGAGCATTCAAAATGGTTCCTTGCCACTGGTGCCACCAAAGTTTGATGAGCTGTAAAATTAGTTCCAAGTGGTGCATCAAAAAACCGATTCTCCTATTGCACTCACTAGGGTTCATAGTTTTGGAAAATATAAAGATTACAGCTTAATGACTAACACAGGTTTGTCTACTGTTCCTCAAAAAATGGCTAATTATCTCTAATTATCTAGGTAATTAATTGACTGACTTAAAAAATTAATAGAACATTTGAAATCAGTGGGAAAAAAGGGCAGCAAGACTGACAAGTTTCACAGAGTTTACTTAACAATTAAAGGAAGCTGCTTTAAGAGCAGTGTCCTCCCCTAAGTCTGCTTATGTGCTTTGAAGGCAAAAGCCTGGCGATGCTTAGTAACAACTCGTTTACTGCGAAATCGTATTTGCGTCTCAGTCTTCGCTTTCATTTCTTTGTCCCTTGGTGCGAATTACTCCTCCCTCTGTTAGCCCGTGTTTGTGTCTTTCTCTTCGCTTTCGTTTCCCCCTCTTACAGCGCGAATTTCATCCACAAGCAGACTGGCGCACGCCCCAGCTTCCCTAGAATCAGAGTTGTGTGCAGCTCGTGTGCACCTACTCTGTTCATATGCCATCATGTTCAGGTGTCACGTGACGTGCACTATTTTACGGCTTTTACATTTCCAATTCAAGTTTTGTGAACTTTGTGAAGCGGGCACATTAGCCGCTCAAAGCTCGTGCGATTCCTGGCCAACCCCCGTGTGGGTATACAAAACGATGAAAGGAACAACGACGACGACAACTTTAGTTCTATTCTGGCAACGTGTGGGGATAGCACAGTTGGTAGAGCACTCGGCTGCTACTGTGCGGACCCAGGTTCGAATCCCACCGTATTACATATCTGTTTGTTATTTATTTTGTTATTTATTAACACTTTACAGGAGCGACCGTTTTCTTGACCATACAACAAGAACAACAATGGCGCCTTTTTGCAGAATGGGACACTTAAAGTGGCCAGCCTTGCAGACGTAACAAGTTTGGTTCATTCAAAAGATTGCCTTGTTAGAATCCTAGCGACACCACTTTTAACGCACACTTCTCTCAAATACGCTATATAATTTGGAAAAAAACGGAATCGCCATGCAACCCACTACACTCGGTTACAACTCAAGAACGGCACCACATCATGTAGTATATCACTCCGCCAAAGCGCCGGACCCGTGATGTCAGTGCGCGCGCATTTTGAAAGGAGTTTGCTATGAATGCGTCATATCGTCTGACTTGTCTCGCGCAGTTTGTTTGTCGTCACTGGAGTCGTTTATAAGCATATAAAGTCCAAAAAATCACGAGAACGGCTCACGCCATGTTCAAAATATTCCCAGTAACGTCCTACTTGCGCCGCGCGGAGAAACATCCGGCTACGGTGATAAGGCACAGCGGCAACTTCTGGTGCCGTTCTTAAGTTGTCACCGAGTATAGCTCATTACTTGAAACAGAACCTATGATGTCATATGTGCCAGCTCTGCGATTGGCTGAGGCCGGCAAAAGCAAACGCAGATTAGGCACGGCTTATAAGCTTGCCAAATGAGCTATCTGCGCCTAAGTGTTATGCAGATTCATTTTACAGCAGTTACAATGGTGGAGTAAACAACGAAAGTTACGAAATTACATGTAAATGTAAAAGTACCGATGCACACTGCTGTTGGTACTGGGCGCGGTATGCTTGTTTTAACTGCACAGCCGTCTGCCGCTTTGGAGTTGTCTTAGACTACACTGGCCAATTAGCGTAAGCGACGTTGGCTTATGTGGCCCTGTTTGTCGAGCATGCCCCATGTTTCACTTTCTACAGTAGCAAAAGGAAGCCAGGTGCAAACACGGTCAAAAACAAAGCAATGGCAGACAACGGTCCGTGGATGAGTATGGTAGCGCCATCTGGGAGGAGTGACGCCAAGCAAGGCTACAGAGCCAAATGACACAGTGGAAGTTCGCTTGAATATGCACACTTACGACTTCGTTGCTGCCGTCCCGAAAACACACCAGGAGAATCAAAATTTTAACCTAAATTGATTAATTTCTCAGTGAAGACGGCATCGTTTGCTGCCGGACGAGCACTGGGGCCACAATTAGACATGAAATCTTTCGAATAAAACAAACTTGAATTTTGTCTGCATGGCTGCTTTAAGGCCATGCAAATGACCTTAAAGCAAATTTAGCAATAATTCCATTTTGTAAGAATTTAGCACAAACAGAGGATTATGATGACAGGTGACGGGCACGTTCGCACTCCAACTAACGTCGTTATCATCTGCATTTGTGAGGGGCAAAACAGGCACACAAAGCAGTCCGAGGGGCTAGTTGGTTTGACATGACGAGAATGAAATGTGCTTACAAGACAGATAGGATAAACCACACAGTGGAGATGTGTGGCTTGACAAGCGAAGCGCTCAACAAAAGGTGCCTGGCAAGCGCTCGAATGTGTTCATACTCCCACGCTGTTCATACCTATCCACACTGGCACAAAGCTTCCTGGTAATTATTTTCTTTCAATCTGTTATGTTTTCTTTTTGTTTTCTCCCAGGACGTCTTGTTGATGATCACGCGGCGCCACCTGTACCCTGACGTGATGACCTTTGGCGTGCTGGCGTTGACGGTGCACACCAAGAAAGAGGGCGTCGACTTTCTCCGAACCATGCAGGCAAGTTTCGGGGCCACGAACCATTGAGTTTCAGACTAATATACCATCATCATCAGCAGCAGCCTATCTACACCCACTGCAGGGCAAGGGCCTCCCCCACAGGTCTCCAATTATCTTGGTCCTGTGCTAGCTGCGACCAATTCATCCCCGCAAACTTCTTGATCTCATCTGTCCATCTAACTTTCTGGCGCCCCCTGCCACGCTTGCCTTCTCTAGGGATCCACTCTGTTACCCTTAATGACCAGCGGTTATGTTGCCTTCGCATTACATGCCCTGCCCACGTCCATTTCTTCTTCTTAATTTCTACTAATATGTCCTTAAAGGAGCCATGAAGAGAAAACACAAGTTTGGTTCATTCAAAAGATTGTCTCGTTAGAATCATACTGACACCACTTTTAACGTAAACTTCGCTCAAATAAGCTACATAATTAGGAAAAACGGGAATGGTCATGCGACCCACCAGCTCATTTCCCACAACAGAACCTATGATGTCACATGAGCTAAGCTCTGCGATTGGCGGAGGCTGGCAGAAGCAGACGCAAATTAGGCAGAGCTTACAAACTAGACGAACGAGCGATTTGCGCTTAAATTTAGGGCACATTCTTTACAAAGCAATAACAATGATGGGACAAACAGTGGAAGTTACGAAAGCACATGTAAACATAGAAGTACTGATGCGTTCTGCTGTTCGTACTGCGCACAGCATGCTTGGTTTAGCTGCACAGCACTACGGGGCTTGGAGTTGTCTCAGACGACACTGGCCGATTGACGCAAGCAACGGTGTCTTACGTGACCCCATTTGTCGAGCGAGCACTGTTTCAGGGAATGAATATTTTCTCCCAGAACAAAAACAAGCCAGGTTTAAATGCGGGCAAAAACAAACCAAATGCTTGCCACGGTATGGTGGCGCCATCTAGGTTACGGAACGTAAAGAAACGCGGGAACAAACCAACACCGCTGTACAGGGTGGAGACAACCTTTGAACGGTCCCGTGCCGCCGCAATTGGGCCAACGGGCTCAACGCGTTATTCTTTTCGTTTCCCACGAGACCTAGCAACGCGAAACAGACAATATGATTGAAACTTCTTCAGTAAACCACGTTGCGGCGATAATTTTAGCACGGTTTTGAAACAATGACTTGCTTCGGCGGCGAGCGAGCAACCGAAAATGGCGGCGCCAGCGTATACGTGTCTCTACCCTGTACGGCGGATGCGTGAATGAAGGTACTCTAGGCTGCAGAGCAGTCGGTTCCTGTGATGTCATTTGGGACCACGAAAACGCATGATTGAGCGGGAAAATCAAAATTCTAACCTAAATTGTTTAATTTCTCGGTGAATAAAGCACCGTTTGTATCCGGACAAGCGCTGGGGGCACTATAAAACACGAAATCTTTCGAATAAAACCAACTTGCATTTTCTCTTCATGGCTCCTTTAACACGCGTTTGTTCCCTGATCCACTCCGCTCTCTTCTTGTCCCTTAATGTTACACCTATCATCTTCACTTCCATTGCTGGCTGAGTCGCCCTCAATTTAAGTTGAACCCTTTTAGTGAGCCACCAAGTTTCTGCCCCGTAGATGAGTACCGGTAAGATGCAGCTGTCACGCACTTTCTTCTTCAGGGACGATGGTGGGCTGCCATTCATTATCTGAGAATACCTGCCAAATGCACTCCACCCCAGTCTTATCCTTCTAATTATCTCTGCCTCGTGTTTTACATCCGGGGTCACAACTTGGCCTAAGTAAACATACCTATTCACTTACCACTTCCACTGCCTCACCACCTATCTCAAACCGCTCTGCTCTTCCTGGGTTATTCATCATTGCTTTACTTTTCTGCATATTAATTAAGAGGGAAGTGCTATGTGTGTGTAGCCTCCTTCTTTGTGTCCCGTCTTGAACGCTGTTTTTGTTTGAAGTATGAACCAACAAGCCCAAACACTTCCATTGCGTTAATTTTCAGGCCCACGGTTATACTCTGTTTGTCCCGTGTGGTATATACTAATACTAATATACTGGAGGGAAATCTGGCACCACTGCCTACGGGAGCCGCGCTTCAGCAAGCGTTCTATCATGTACCGGGCAAGCGTGTTTCACTTGTCCTTGGCATGGCTTAAGAACAGGCTGGAAAGTTGGCTGTGGCTGCAAAAAAAGCAACAATATTACTGCAAAAGATTATTCAAATGCAGCTTGTTATTATAGAAATTGAAGCTTCAAAAGGATTTGTTTGCCTGTGATTATTTAGAAGCTTCATGCACAATGAACGAGAAAAAGGTGTCACCATATTTTGTTGATTTTGGCTTCAAGATAAAAAAGAAGCCATAAGACTAGCCAAGTTGGCGAGGAATGGTGCTAGCTGCAATGGCGCCGCCCCACGATGGCCCGCAGTCGCAATGCCAGATTTCCTTCTGGTTATTTATTAGTTGCTGCAAACGCTTTGCTGCAAACGCCCTGCAGGAAGCGATTTCGAATGTTACAAGGGGCATTGTGCCTTTCCAATGTCCATTTTTTTTTTTTTTTTTTACGGAAAACCCTTTTTACAGTCTTTCTGGCGGTCTCGTTGGAGAGAATTCACACCTTGTGGGCCTCTTGAGAAGAATCCACAGCTGTCGGATGTAATCTCCTACGGCAGTAATATAGTGATTTAGTTAAAACACTGTTGAAGTAGTAGCACATGTCAGTCCAGAAATTTTTACGAAGCAAACACTGAACAGAAAGCTCAGTGTTGATTGGCCCAGAAGTGACTGGCTTTTAAAGGAGCCATGAAGAGAAAATGCAAGTTGGTTTTATTTGAAAGATTTCGTGTTTTATAGTGCCCCCAGCGCTTGTCCGGATACAAACGGTGCTTTATTCACTGAGAAATTAAACAATTTAGGTTAAAATTTTGATTTTCCCGCTCAATCGTGCATTTTCGTGGTCCCAAATGACATCACAGGAACCGACCGCTCTGCAGCCTAGAGTACCTTCATTCACGCATCCGCCGTACAGGGTAGAGACACGCATAGAGTTTCATACAAATAACTATAGAGGGGAAACTGGCGCTGCGATCGTACGCTTTAATGGGCGTGATGGGTAGTTGTGGATTCGGATTGGCGCTCAATGGCTTGCGGAAGTTATTATGGATTGCAGGCAGTTTCGTTTTCGTTTTGTATTTACATGAACGCATTTGCCTATGCGGTGTGTTGGAAGAAGCTATCAAAAATACGTTTCTCCTTGAACTGCATGCCGCGCGCGCACTGACGCCACCCTGAGTAGAAAGTTTTATAACTAGAGTTGCGAATTGGGTGGGTTATCAATTCGTTGCCGGCGCAGCGAGCACGAAAACACAAATGACGGCGCTATGTCCGGCGAAGTTGTCTGCGAATTAGGAGTTGCGGCGCTGCTTATTCGCCAGAGCAATGTATTGTCGAAGCTAACGACGGTTGCGAATCGCTTGGAACAGCCACACCTACCGTGCGAACGCTGGCCCCTACAACGTAGACCAGCAGTATCGGCGGTTGATAGGAACGCAGCTTGATGAATGTCACTAATTCAGGCAAGAATAGCTTCTCCAAAGGTAATCGGATTCTTTTTTTATAAGCACAAAACTTTTCTTAGTATTACAAACTGCCAGCGCCGAAACTTTTACAAATAGTTTTTAACAAAGTCCGCGTCCTGCTGTAGTTGGCGACAAATGGCAAACCTGCTCCGCAAACCTCCTTGACTCCGCGTCTGCTTTTTATTTAACGCGGCATTTTATTTCGTACAAAACCAATTTTTTGGCACTAACTTTTTTGTTCGCCATGTAATTTGTAAACGCAAAACCGGACAATAAGAGTTTTTTTCTCAAAAAACACAATTTGCGCAGCCAGAAGCTTGTTTCGATCCTACGCAATCCGGTTCCACAACTACCCATCATTCCCATTGAAGCGTAAGCGCCGCTGCCATGTTCGCGTTGACACTAGCGCCAGTTTCCCCTCTAGTTATTATTGTATGAAACTCTATGGAGACACGTATACGCTGGCGCCGCCATTTTCGGTTGCTCGCTCGCCGCCGAAGCAAGTCATTGTGTCAAAACCGCGCTAAAATTATCGCCGCAACGTGGTTTACTGAAGAAGTTTCAATCATATTGTCTGTTTCGCGTTGCTAGGTCTCGTGGGAAACGAAAAGAATAACGCGTTGAGCCCGTTGGCCCAATTGCGGCGGCACGGGACCGTTCAAAGGTTGTCTCCACCCTGTACAGCGGTGTTGGTTTGTTCCCGCGTTTCTTTACGTTCCGTAACCTAGATGGCGCCACCATACCGTGGCAAGCGTTTGGTTTGTTTTTGCCCGCATTTAAACCTGGCTTGTTTTTGTTCTGGGAGAAAATATTCGTTCCCTGAAACAGTGCTCGCTCGACAAATGGGGTCACGTAAGACACCGTTGCTTGCGTCAATCGGCCAGTGTCGTCTGAGACAACTCCAAGCCCCGTAGTGCTGTGCAGCTAAACCAAGCATGCTGTGCGCAGTACGAACAGCAGAACGCATCAGTACTTCTATGTTTACATGTGCTTTCGTAACTTCCACTGTTTGTCCCATCATTGTTATTGCTTTGTAAAGAATGTGCCCTAAATTTAAGCGCAAATCGCTCGTTCGTCTAGTTTGTAAGCTCTGCCTAATTTGCGTCTGCTTCTGCCAGCCTCCGCCAATCGCAGAGCTTAGCTCATGTGACATCATAGGTTCTGTTGCGGGAAATGAGCTGGTGGGTCGCATGACCATTCCCGTTTTTCCTAATTATGTAGCTTATTTGAGCGAAGTTTACGTTAAAAGTGGTGTCAGTATGATTCTAACGAGACAATCTTTTGTTTCTCTTCATGGCTCCTTTAAGGGACCATGAGAACAAAATACAACTTCGTTGAATTTGAAAGAACTCACCTTTGGTAGCTTACTCTGCTCCATTCCAGCCACAAAAGACAATTTTTAACCAAGAAAATGCAAGAAATCTCAAAAAGCTTTCAAATTTTACTCTACAGTGACGTAATATTGCTTGTATTCACTGGCGAGGCGCGCATGCAGGCAACCGTGTGAGTGCGTCGTCACTGGTTACGTCGGGCTCCACGGTATGGCGGTACTTGTCCGTGCTAAGCACATGACTATAGTGTACTAGAATTGGGAAGTGTGTCGTTCGCGGCGCCGAACAATGGGAGCGGGGGGGTCACTGCCGCAATGAAAATCGCGGCGGCCCGGTAGGGGCGCCACCAGCAAGAGGGATGCTACGGCGGCTGCAGCAGCTACGGCGGCCGGCCTAACGATACGTTGAGTGTGGCGCTCGCATGTTTCGTTATAGGTGCGTTGTGGTTAAAATTTCAACCCCTTTTTTAGAACCTATGACTAATAATGTGCTCTTCGTGGTCTAGTGCAGTGGTGACGTGAACCGGGGGGACGGCGGAACGACGGCGGGACAAGCGCGACCGCGTGTGTTTTGTGCCCAACTGTAACAGCGGCCATCGGTCGTGATAACAAGCGCGATCCCTGTTTCGAGTTCCGGCTGACGCCGAAAAACGCGAAGCACGGTCACGAGTTATCAACAGAGCCGACAGAGACCTCGACGACGCACGTGTGTTTTGCGATCTGCATTTCGAGTCGCAGTTCATTGATTGGACAGATAAGACGTGGTAGGGGTGTTGAGATTCATCAAGAGATAACCGCAACTAACATAATATTCAGCGCTCAGCATCGTTCCCGGTTTCCCGGCGACATTATACTTTACCTAAAAAGGCGGAAAGGTGTCGAATATTTGTGAACAGCATGCTTCCCCACGCGAGTGTAACTGGAAAAACAAAATCAAGCAACACCATTCTCGCATACACTTGCTTCCATTTACCGTGTTTTTTAGAGCTTGCGGCAATGTACAAAATTGACCCGTGTCAATTTTGTACATTGACTTATAATTGACTTATGTCAACACACCATGCTGCTGATTGTTTCTGCATCTCATTCAATTTTGTTTACACTGGTATTTCCTCATGGTGCATGCAAATAGTGAATGCTTTGCAGCTTTTTTGCGCAGCGGTTTATGCCGCTACTGTTATTTTATAACTTGTGTCTCGTATGCACCCCCCAGAAAAAAACGTGTGTCTCGTGTATGTATCCCCTTAGAAAAAAATTGAGCCCAGGGTCCTGGGCATCCCGCGGAATAGAGACGTAACCACCATCGACAAAATGCAAGTCGTCTACCTGTAAAGTTCATTATTACTACTACTACTTCATCCCAGGTGCATGCAAGGGCGCGAGCTTCGCCTAACATCGAATAATTATTTTGCAGTGACAATCTGGCCGTTTACAATTTCCCTAGTAGAAAAAAAGAGCTTAATATTAGAAGGAAATTCCTTTCTTTGATTATTTTCGTTTGTGCTTAGTTGTGCGTTTGCGTGTAATGTACTTGTAAAGTTTATATGGTTTTTCTTTCTCTCGAAGCACACAGTCCACGGGCTAGCGTCAGAATTTCAGCTGCTTCCCAACTGCGTGCGCCGTTTGAAGCAGCCGAAATGCGCCCGCCGCGGCCTGCCGCCGCGGACTATGCGTCGCGGCCCGCCTCAGCGGCGAGTGCTCCGCGCGTCATGAGATGGCACTGCATGTAAGAGGGATGCTGTTCGGAGCGGGTTGGGAGAGGAGGGTGTCATCGCTGAGGCGACCCGTTTTGCGCCCGCGCACAGCACACTTCCCAATTCTATACACTATAACATGACTGTGTGGCACGTTACAAACTCTGTCTCAGCTAACGCAAAGGATTGCCTCGAGTCTAGTGTGAGTGCGATTAATAACATCTCTGTTGACCCCACCGTTGAGAATCGGGTTGAAACGAAGCAGACGACGCACGCCGCTGTAGTTTTTTTTTTTTTTCGGCGTGTGGGCGCAGTGGCCAAAGCCACGCCATGTTTCTGGTGCATCGGCCATGTCTGTGGCCGTTTCTAGTGTTGCCAAGCGAAGAAATTGACAGCTAAACTTTTCAACTAATACTACCTATAGGCAGAAGAAGCGTAATGTAGTGATAAGTGTGTGTGAACAAGCAAGGAAGTCAGTACTTCAAGTGAAACAGGTGAGAATCATTATTTTAAAGGCTGCGATAGTGCGGAAACGCATTGCAAATCAGTACAATATCGCTGCAGTAGTTGGTGGGGGGGGCCACGATTGGCGCTTGATGTTTTCTGGCCTCCCAGCGATTAGAAATGAACTGAGGCACAAGGCTTCCGCTGAACAGCCATATTATGGGTAATGTAGCCTAAACTGCAATGTGCAGGTGCAAACAAGATTTTGGCAAACTCACTTCAAAGCTTCCCCCCTTTCCTTTTGCGTCTGAAACTACTGTGAAGGCTACAGACTTTCTTAGCGCTGATAAGCAGAACTCTCCTATGTGGTCTCCGAAAAGTTGGGAACGCACTCGGAGGATCCATGCTGCAACTTTGTCAAGATTATATCCTGCACAGTCGTTAAGGGGGCACACTGGTCTTATAAACTTTTTTTTTTTTGCTTTCCAACCAATTTTGATAAAACTTCATTTGCTTGTCAAGTCTTTTTTGGCTTATTTCAAATATCCAATTAACTTTGGTGTGAGGTATTTAGTGTCCAACTTAATTAAAAATTTTCTTTGAGTGTTCTTGAGAACAACAGGGAAAAAACTATTCAACAGGAATTCCTACCAAGACATCAATAAATACCAGAAGTTGTAGAAAATAAAATGTGGGGTGCAGGTTTTCTTTTTTTTTTTTTTTTTTTTGCAATCATGTACAAGTGTACATCAATTCAAACTTCTAGGTTTGAAGTACTCCTGCTTACCAATTAAAAATAATGCTAATTAAACAACTACTGAAACACAAAATGCAAACTTTGCTTCCCTTATTGGATGGTTTAAATATTCAGCTTCACAGTGCAAAAGAAATGACTTTCCTATCTGCACTACATGCTGGGATGTACCTCTCAAGAATTTCCTATCACTGTGACACTACTCGTGAAGAAAAACTTGGTAAAATTGTTAATTTTTTGTGGAAATCGGGCCTCTGTGGCTTTTATAAGTACCTGGAGCTGTTCCAAGTACGGAATTTTCAAAGGAAAAACTGCAAATCAAGAGAGAAAAGTGATACCTAAAAAATACTTTCTTGGGAAATTTTTCGGTCCCAAGGACCCATGTGCCTCCTTATATAGAAGCATGGAACAAATTGCCGCGACATATTATTGAAAGTTCTGACGTTAAGAAATTTGAATGCGCTCTTGATGTTTACTTTGCACAGCAATGAATATGTGGTGGTGTTTTTGTTTAAACTTGCTGAAAACGTCAATGTCTGTATTTGCTTTCTGTATCGTTCGCTTCCCTCTCTGTAATGACCCTCAAGTGAGGGTTGACAGTATAAATAAACAAATAAAAATAATCTAAAATCAAAGCGGCAACACAGAGGCCCAATGGTGGTGATGATGATGTTGATGAAGAAGGAGGCTTTCCATTGCAACGTCTTTTCGGGGGATGTGCGGAACGCAGGACGCGGGCCTGACGGTGAACGAGGAGACCTGGGGCACCCTGGTGTGCAATGCGTGCTTCAAGAGCAACTTCTGGTTCCTGGTCCACCTGATGCACTATGCCAGGAAGGAAGGCATCCGGGCCAGCGCGGCTGCCTTGCGAGCCATCGACAAGGCCAGCGACCGGACAAGGCGGGCACTGCTCAGAAAGGTCAGTTTGGCCGCGGTTCCTCGCCCCTCTCACCCAGTACAGGAACTACACAGCCGGTTTTAAACTGAAGGTAGTGGAGCGTGCATTGAGGCACATGGAAACCGCGCGCTGGGCGGCACTTCAGTGTTGACCCAGTGCCTGCATGCTACTGGCGAAAACTAGAAGTTTGGGAGGTGAACAGGGATCGCCGTGTGTTTCGTGGGCCCAAAGAAGGGAAGTTTCCCGGTGTGGGAAAAGAATTTTTCGAGTGCCTTGACGGCACAGATGATGATGCCCTGTGGGCCGACAACAAATGTGAAGTGGCAAGTGACTTCAGTGAGGAGGAACGCTCCATGGCGAGTAGGGGGCCATTAGCATGTTGTTAACAAAAAAGAAATTTCATTACATTTACCTACGTGTTTTTACTAGAAAGGTAATGTTTTGACAGCACTTCTCTTAATGTCTTGTACGAAATTTCAACTTTTAAAAATCTGTTGCAACTTTTTCCCGCATAATGAGCCCTCCCCCCAAACTCATGCCGAATTTTCTGAAAAAAAAAAGTGGGTTCATTACGTGAATACATACAGTAATCTCTCATGCAGTGACGTCTCTTTAGGGAGGGCCCCCAGAATTTGGTTTAATTAAGGCTAAATCGGCTTACTCCGGAGGCGCGAGTCATTTGAAGTACATTTCAAGTGCAGTCCCAGTAACAGCACATCTCCGTTTCATCTCCCCTGCCTGCGAACAGGAGAGGGGACAGGAGGCTCCTTTTCTGACGCCATTCGTGGAGAGCGGCTTCCAGGAATTCTCCCTCGTCTACGAGGACTGGCTGAAGGAGGTTCACGTGGACGCACCACGCCACCCCTGGGAGCAGTACGAACCTGAGAACATGAAGAAGTCCGCCGCGGAGCTGAAGGCAGCTGCAGCAGCCCTCACCACGGAAGAAACATGATGATCATCATCATTGTCATCATCCTTGAGGCTGGGCTTCTGTCCTCATCACACGGAAACTCTTTGGCTGTATAGAGGACGCCTTGACATCTCTCGATTGTCCATGACGCTTCAGAGCAGTCCGTACAACAGGCTGATAGTACGACGAGTGTACTGCCTCCAAATCTCAAACTGTTGGCTAGGCTGCATTGCAATTAGTCATCATAGACTTCATCACACCATGGAGTGCTAGCATAGTTTCAAAAGGTAGCATTATACTTGTAGCTCCCATTTCTGCGGAGTGAACGAGGATAAGGATTCCTTCTGCAAGGATGATATTGTAGTGTACTCTTTCGAGCCAAGGTTTCTAGAGGTGTGTAGTATTTGTATGGCTCTGGCCTCGATAAAGGAAGACCAGGCAGAGTTGCCTGTTTGATTCCTTGTCACAATGCCTGTTTCTTTAATGAAAGTAGAGAATATTACCACCTGTGTTAACCAGACTTCGATGTATGTTCGAAAACCTCGGGAGGTCAGATTTAGCTTGCAGCGTCAGTTACAATGCTCTTTATGGGCCAGGCATTTCAGGAAACGAAGTGGCATGTTCGCAGTGCAAGTTCCTCTTGGTTAGCGAAATCTTCCAGGTGCAGTTTGGTTACTAAGCGCAGTTTCACTCTCGTGTTCCAAGCTTTGCTCTGTGGTAAGCTAAAAAGTCAAAACCATTGTTTTGTATGGGAATCGGATCAAAGGAAGCCAAGGATTGCACTGTGCAACTTTCTTGGCAAATAAGGACGTGCCTGGCTGTGTTGTATACGAACACTGCTTACACATTGAAGCTGCAGTATCAAACAGTAAAGTGGTAGTGGACCCTTTTCTAGTACCAGCCCCGTGGCGGCCGCCACGGCAAAATGGCAGTAAGGCATGCCCCCAGAAAAGTCAGGCTTTCGGAGAACTCGTGCGCTGGATGTTCTTGTCCTGCAGTCCGTCCCGCACCAAGCCGTCACCCATACCTTTCACGGGAATGTCACAATAGCAGGTGCACAATCCCGTGACTAATCTGCAGTGGTCGAAGCGCCCATTTTTCTTTACTTTCTTTTTTTCATTTTCGTTGCTCCCTCACTGGCAGCCATGTGCTCGCAGTGGGGTTAACCTCAAACATCTTTGCCCCTTCCTTAGAAAGCCTTTTTTGCGTGCACGTACGAACCCACCACGAGCTGCCAAAAGAGAAAAAATAAAAACGTGCAGTGCTAGAAAGCATAGTCGCTCCCCAAGCAACAAGCTGAGGGGCACCCTTTTGTTTATTTTGCTGGAGGCGCCTGCCCACAATGGTGGACCAGCAGCTCGCACATGCGCATATCGCTGCTAGAAAAAAAGTCCATTGTTCTAGACTTGTGCTGCTTACAGACCCGGCATAGTTTTGTGCCATCTGAAGATAAAGAATGTATGCTTCAGAGCGATTAAAAATTGATTAAAATGCTTTCTACGAGTTTACATTGATGCATCGTTTCTTGTCAGTCCATTTGACAGCTGTGTAACTACTTGCGCCCTCCCGCAAGAATCCTCTAAAAAAGTTTCTGTAACCCAAAGGCTGTGAAGACAGGGCCATGAAGACAAAATACAAGTTTCGTTCAGTAAAAATACTGGTTTTGCCCTGGTGACAATGGTGGCAATTTTATCGAAAACTTCACTCAAATAATTGAGACATCGAGGAAAATGGGTGGACCAGTGGCAAATCCAGAGCCATTTCCAGCAATTTCTCTGACGTTACCCCGCACGGGGCACCTTGAGTAATCTTGGTTACGGTGAGTGGCAACACCTCGTACCCTGAGCTCCCATACTTGAGCTGTTGCCTACCGTGGCGAGAAGTTTCATCATCATCATCACCACCAGCCTATCTACACCCACTGCAGGGCAAAGGCCTCTCCCAAAGATCTCCAATTACCCCGGCCCTGTGCCAACTGCGACCAATTTATCCCAGCAAACTTCTTGATCTTGTCTGTCCACCTAACTTTCTGCCGCCCCCTGCAACGCTTGCCTTCTCTAAAGATCCACTCTGTTCCTTAATGGCCAACGGTTATCTTGCCTTCACATTACATGCCCCGCCCACGTCCATTTCTTCTTAATTTCTACTATAATATGCCCTTGACACCCGTTTGTTCCCTGACCCATTCTGCTCTCTTCTCGTCCCTTAATGTTACACCTATGTTACACGAGAAGTTTAAAGGTGAACAATTAGGATCCTTGAACGGTGGCCGTCAGAGCCCTGGCCAAGCTCCGGCCAATGGGCTTCCCGTCTTTTTACCAGGCAGGGAGCTCCAGGACCTTTCTGACTATCAGGGTAAGGTTAGAGGAGAAAGAGCCCCCTGTCCCCTGCTTTTTGTATATGCCATATGGTAAATTCAAAACCCCCCGAAAAACCTGATCGGTCCCTGAAAAAGGGCCACATCGAAGTGTCCTTTCTACCGCTTTCTACTTCCATCCTTACTAAGCCTGACAACTACTCTCACTTCCTTGTGATCAAGTCAGTTGACTCAGAAAGGCCTCTCGCTTCACAGTCTGTATTCCTGACTTCAAAGTTTCTTGAAAGTATCATCATCAGCAGCAGCAGCCTGCTCAAGTTCACTGCAGGACAAAGGCCTCTCCCACTGACCTCCAACCGCTCCTGTCCTGTGCTAATCGAGTCCACTGTTTACCCCCGAAGTTCCGTATTCCATCCCTCCATCGGGTTAGTGGCCTTCCCCTTCTTCTGGATCCATTTCTTGGTATCCACTCTGTTACCCTAATTTCCCACTGGTTGTCGGTTTGTCACTACATGGCCAGCCCAAGTCATTTATTTTTTTTTATTTGAACTATGATATCTTCAACTCTAGTTTGTTCTCTTATCCAGGCAGCTCGTTTCTTGTCCCTGAGTGTTACTCCTAACATTATTCATTCCATGGCCGCTTGAGCCGACCCGAGTTTGCTTCCTGGTTGTTTAGTGAGGCACCAAGTTTCAGCTCCGTATGTCATTACCGGCACTATGCACTGGTTGTAGAATTGTTTTTTTAGTGACAGAGGTAGCTTACTTTTGATTATTTGGGAGTGCTTGCCGAGTGCTCCCCAGCCCGTACATTTCTCTCTCATGGTTGGGGTCAGCACTAACCATCTGTCCGAGGTAGTTATATTCTTTTACTTCCTCTAGTGTTTTATTTCCTAAGCTGAAAAAAGACATTCTTGGCATGCTTATTCCTCATTACTTTAGATTTATTCATATTTATTTTCAGCCCCATGGCCGTGCTTTCTGAAAGTATCATAGGTGACTCATTAAGCTAAAAAGCCCACGACCACAGAAATCCTTGTCGAAGTGAACAATAATAAGCAAGCCGTGAACCTCCGGAAACAAACCAGCTTGATCAATCTGGATATCACGATCACACCCCACCGGAGCCTGAACAGCTCCTAGGGTGTGATCTCTGAGCCACATCTGATGACCAAAATGGACACCGACCTACTTGAAGGCTGGAAGGAACAGGGTGTTACGGCTGTGAGGTGCATCATGATCTGCCGAGATGGTGAGGAGATTCCTACAAAGCACCTCATCGTAACTTTCAACCGCTCTGCACTCTATGAATCCATTAACGCAGGCTTTAACAGGTGTCAAATCCGACCATACATACCCAACCCACGTCATTGCTATAAGTGTCAGCGCTTCGGCCACGGTACGAGCTGCTGTTGTGGTAGATCAGCCTGCGTGAAATGTGCTGCAAATGATCACCTGAGCGAAAACTCTGATTCTCAGAACTTCACCTGTGCTAACTGCCGGGGGTCACTCGTAGCATACTC
The DNA here is from genome assembly GCF_048455015.1 of Haemaphysalis longicornis. Taxonomy (NCBI): domain Eukaryota; kingdom Metazoa; phylum Arthropoda; class Arachnida; order Ixodida; family Ixodidae; genus Haemaphysalis; species Haemaphysalis longicornis. Next base: position 89,858,462 of record NW_027526385.1, read on the forward strand.
ACGGACTTGCGAAAAGTTCAGACTTGAGAAACGAATCATCAACGTAAAAGTAACTGAAAACATCACCTTCCCAGAGGCACGAAAGAGGTTCGCCTTTTTCCCTCTGGGCAGGTATGCCGAAGTGGCTCGCCGGAAGGCAGAGTGGCGTCTGGTTTCCACGGCGACCCAGTTCAGCGAGGCTGATCTGGTCCTGCTCCCGGAGCCCGCTGGGTTGCTTTCGGTAGCCCAACCCATTGCTGCACTACTTACGGAGCCGGCAGTCAACCAACACAGACGGGAGCCATGCCTCTCCTGTTTTTCCTTCACCTGCTCCAAGCACGCCTGAGGGCACGGAGGAGATGGACACTGGGGAACCCACACTGACTCTCACCCCCGCTGCACCACCTGTGCCACCCGTGGTGCTCCTAACGCCTCCGGTGGTGACGGCTCAATTGAAGGGCACCCAGTCCGCCGGGCACCCCCAGTACATCTGGTAAGATGGATGTCGGACCATACCTGCCTGCATCGCAGCGTAAGGGACGGGCTGAGGCATCCAAATTAACAGAGAAGCCCAAAAAGCCCCCTCCCGAGTCACAGCCCTGAAAGACGACACATGAACACACACACGTCACTCCAGTCATTTTTAAATGTAAATGCATAATGGGAACAGAAAACATCATTCAATGGAACTGCAGAGGCCTCCTTAAAAAACTTGACGATGTCTACGAGATAATGCATTCCAATCAGCGAAGGGTGATGTGTCTCCAAGAAACACATTGAAGCTCCAAACACAAATTTCTTGAATAGTTACCTGGAAGGACAGGGATGGTGGTGGTGCATCTTCAGGTGGTATGGCCGTCGTTGGCCGAAAATCCTTGGCGTGTCACAGTATCCGATTACAAAGTGTCCTTGAAGCTGTCGCCATTCGAACCATAATTTTCAGTTATCTAATAACGGTATGCTCCCTGTATATCCCTCCTGACTTCCAGCTCTCAACCTCTGATTAGAGGGGCTGATAGACCAGTTGCCTGAGCCTTACAACCTGGTTGCGACCTGAATGCGGATAGCAATTCTCTTTGGGGCTCTTCCTGCACGGATGGCGGAGGTCGCCTTATAGAAATATTCCTAAAATCTTCGGGAACATGCCTATTCAACAAAAACAAGCCTGCATACCATAATCTAGGACACAACACATACTCTCGCCTTGACTTGGCCATTGGATCTGCAGTTATCTTTCCATCTCAAGTGGGACGTGGGTACAAACTTATATAATAGCGACTACTTTCCTACCTCACTCACATATATAGGCCCCAGAAGTTCACCTTACCATAAGAGGGTTAATGAAGCCCGAGCGAACTGGAGTAACCTCACAGAGACATCTAAACTACACCACACATCCATAACCCACCTACACGTAGAGGAGTCAACCCAACTCCTCACGGCGCACATCCCCGACGACGCTGAAAAGTCCATTCTCGAGGTATCCGGTGCCCTGCGCAGCCCACGGAGGCCCTGGTGGAACGAGGACTGTAGGCGGGCGCGAGAGGCCCAGAACAAGGCGTCGGGTATCTTTCGTCGGTACCCCACGTCGAATAATCTCTTACCCTTCAAACAAGCAAATGCTCGCTGTGAGGCAAAGAGGGAGAGTTGGCATGCATTTCTTACATCCATTAACTTGTACGCAGACACACACAAAGTATGGACTAGAATACGCAAACTTAAAAGGATAACATACACATAGCCTGCCCCTGGTCAGCACAACAGGGGACACGCTTGAAGAGCAGACTAACACACTTGCACAACATTTTCAACATAATGTCCAGTTCTGCACACTACACAAACACTTTTCTGAAACATAAAATTTCTTGTGAAAAGAAGTCCCTACACAACAACAACAAAACAGACTTCTCACAACTCTGTTTTCACTACATGAGCTGAGGGCTTCTCTGAGCACTTGTAAACCCTCGGCTCCAGGCCCAGACAGCATCACATATACAACAATGATACAACACCTATACGCAGACACTCTTGTTACACTCCTCCACCTTTACAACAGGATATGGCTTTCGGGACACATTCCAATGTCTTGGAGAGAGGCCATTGTAGTGGCTTCCTTGAAGGCGGGGAAGGACCCTTCCTTTACCACGAGCGCTCACAAGCTGCCTGTGCAAGCTTCTCGAGAAGATGATGAACAGGAGACTTGGAGTACAATGGTCTTCTCGAGAGCCGCCATGCAGCTTCCGGGCAGGGCGATCCACAAATAATCAACTGGTTGTTTTAGAATCCTACATTAAAGGTGCCTACATACACAAGCAATATTGCATGATGGTATCTTTTGATATTGAAAAGTCATATGATACCACGTGGCGCTATGGAATTTAAGCTTAGTGACTTAAAATCCTCATGCTGAACACTCTTTCTAGTTACATATCTAGACAAACATTTCGTTTTAGAGTTGGGTCGGCACTATCAAACGTTCTCGTGCAGAAGAATGGCGTGCCTCAAGGTGGCGTTTTGAGCTGCACCTTGTTTATAGTCAAGATGAATTCAGTGTGGAAGTCATTGCCACCAACAATCTCCTGTTCAATGTGTGCGGACGACAAACATATATTTTAAATCACGTAACATGCCCATTTGTGAACGACGGGTCCAGCTTGGAGTAAACAAGCTTGCTCGCTGGGCAGACGACAGTGATTTTAAACTTAATCCTGGGAAAAGTACATGTGTTGTGTTCTCAAAGAGGCGTGGAATCTGGCCTGATCCTGACATAAAACTCAATGGTGACTCAATTCCTGTAAAAAAGAAACAAGTTCTTGGGTGTGGTGTTGGACGAAAATCTCACATTCATCCCTCACATAAAACAACTCAAACAAAAATGTCTAAAAGCAATTGGATGTTGTGAAAGTCCTATAGATCACCAACCATATAGTGCAGACAAACAACTCCTGCTGCGCCTTTATACCGCTTTGGTAGGGTCTCAGTTAGACTATGGAAGTGGTGTGTATGGGTCAGTCACGAAAACAGCGCTAAAAATGCTCGACCCAGTGCTGCTCTTCGGGCTCATGTGGTGCATTCCGTACTAGTCCTGTCCAAAGTCTTTACACAGAATGAGACAAATGGTGCCTATCGCACCTGTGTACTTATGTTGACCTCTTATATGCCTCTAAAATCTCATCAATGTATAACCATCCCTTTAAATCTGTTTTTAATTATACATCCACAACCCAGCTCTTTTTAAATCGGCCATCGATTTCTGCTCCCTTCTCACAGAGAGTGAGGGACGAAGCGACTTTTCATGACGTCTCCTTTTTATACACCCTCAAATGATCTCACTCTGATCTTATAGCACCACGGCATCTTCGCCCCGCATCATGTGATTTGTCTTTTTCACAATTGAATAAAGACAGGGTACCGAGAACTGCAATTTTGCAGCACTTCTTGTCCCTGCAGATAAATGTGCTGAATTTTATAGTGATGCCTCGAAAACTTCAACTATGGTGTCGTGCGCTGCTCATGGTCCTAACTTTAATAATGCGTATAGAACCATGAACATCCACACCACTATCTTCTATGCAGAAGCATATGGCATTTTACTTACCACGCAGCACATTCTTCAAAAATTCCTAGGCGTGTCATCTATCCAAACTCTTTGAGCGTTGTGCGTGCACTGTCATCACACAGACCCAGAAAAAACCGCATTGTCAATCTAGTTTTTAATGCCGTAATGTCTGTATATGCTAAAAATTTTCAACTAATCCTGTGCTGGGTTCCAAGTCATGCTGGGATCGTTAGGAACGAGACAGTGAATCAAATGGCCGCCTCTGCTGCACTTGCAAATACAGTGAACAGAACAATGATACCTTACACCGACCTCAAGCCACCATCAGACTACACCTTCATAAAACATGTCAAGCACACTGGAGTACACAGACAGGCAACAAGTTACACACAATAAATCCACTCTTAGGACGATACCCTACTGACTCACACAACAGATTCATAGAATTTACCCAAGCTAGATTACGGATAGGCCACACAGATGTGACACAATCCCACCTGCTCACTGGCTCTCCAAGACCCCTGTGCAGCAGGTGTGGAGAGGGTCTGTCGATAATTGACATTCTCACTCAATGCACAGCAATCAACACAACATGGCGCAAACACTTTCCAGAGCTGTACAGACAACACATTCCACTCCACCCATCTTACTTCGTAGCCAACGATCCCATGTTTCCTGTTAATCGTGTTTTTAAGCTTTTATGAGACATCAAATTTTTTCACCTCATTATGTATCACCAATAGTCTTACCTGGCCCTATACACCAGTCATCGTCATTGCCTACCATTCATGTCACTTTTATTTATTTTTATTTGTTTACTGACAGGATTTAATACGTACCTTATCACCAGTGTCAGTACATACCTACCGTAAAGTTTCAAGCGAACACCCATCCCTGAAATATCACCCCTTCCCCCTTTAGGGGTGAAATATTCAATTTATTAAAAGACCCCAAAGACCGCCCAACACTAAAATCAATGGCTTTAGTGCCCATGAGTGAACAAAATAAACGCGAATCATCTATTCGTGTGTTGATGCGGTCACTTATTTGTCCTTTCCGCGCTTGACCTGAAAGTTCGCCCATCTCGAATTTTTCTTGATTTCTCCACAGTTTTGGTTGGCGGTGTGGCCACCTTTTCGTAGTTTTTCGCACCTGACCTGACAGTCCGCCCATCTCGAATTTTTCACTTGGTATCACTGTACTTTGGGTGGGCGTTCTTTCGGAACTTTATGGTAACTATAGTCTTGGCGCTCTTCGCCCATTGCTGGCTGTCCACCATTAAAATCAAATCAAATCATCATTCTCTGACGCCACGGAATTTTGTTTGCGCGATTGGCAGCAACGATTTAATTTAAGCCACAGCCAGGAAAGACTTTGTGGTTGTAGTGGGGCCTGTAGTTCCATTTGATTGTATCACTCGAAAGCAAACGTGCAGTTAACAGACAGATAATTAGTGCCAGCCCATATCACATCACCGAAGTGCAAAATTTGGACTTCTTTTTTTTTCATTATTATTAATATTGTTTTGTTGCTTTTTTTGTATAAAAATGCCTTTCGTGGCTGTAGTGGAGCTGAGTGAGTTACCAAAGGGTAGTTCTTTCAAACTGAACAGTTTTATTTTGTCTTCGCGGACAATGAAAACGGCAAAGCGACAACAGAGGGCACCCAAGCACTCGTTTGAGCTCCAATAGAAGCCCTGGCTCTCTGGCGACTGCTGAGCCACTAAGAGAGGGAGCGGGGTTGACCAGCGCGCAAGGCCGGCACGTGCTGAAATCGAACTCGTTTTAACCAGGGGTGTTATCAAGGACTGGCAGCCGAACTCTCCACTTTTCCACATGGCTCTGCACATACCCAGGCATTTCTCAACAAAGCCACACACTTCTTACGATGTTTTATTTCCGAGCCATGTGCTATGAAGCCACAATGCACGTAACCACCAACAGGAATTTAGGTGCCGTTTTGCTGCTACAGATGTCACTGATGCTGGCTTTTTCGCTTTATGGGCCATTAAATGCTTCCGCATTACAATGCGACTGCCCTTTCCAGCAACCATCTCCCTTTGTTACAAGGCGACCACTGACAGTTAACCAAACATGAACAGCACAACATTAAATGTTCACAATCGTGGTAAAGAAATTGATTGATTGATTGTAGAGTTTGATGCGCAGGTGATGAGGCGCGCCGTAGTGGAGGGCTCCGGATTAATTTTGACCACCTGGGGATCTTTAACGTGCGCCGAAATCTCGTACACACGGGCGTTTTTGCTTTTTGCTTCCATCAGAAAAGCGGCCGCCACGGCCGGGAATCGAACCTGCGACCTCGTGCTCAGCAGCGCAACGCCTTAGCCACTGAGCCACCGCGGCGGGTCGTGGTAAAGAAATGACACAATGACACCATGGTTTCTCTCACTAAACTCTGGTTGGCTCGTTAGTTGGGCCCTTTAAGGATGGTGCATACCCACACGGGGGATTGGCCAAGAAGCTGCCTGTAATGATTAGGCTGTGACCTGGCTTATTTTAGAGAGAAAAAAAGGAAAGTAGGAGAAAAAGACTGATAGAAGGGTATAACAGAATTGTCAGGAAAAAATCATGAATGAAGAAATAGCTGTCTAGCAGGGCATCCGGCCTGTCGCCGCAACAAAGAAGTGAAAGGCGATCACTACATCTCTGTGGCAAACTCCTAGTGTGGCGTGCCGCCACTTAATTGGTATTTATGTAGGGCAAATCTAATAACCTCCCCCTTGTGCCACTTTTGCCAAGAAATTGAATCCGAAGAACATTTCTTTCTTTTTTGCCGCCGATTTTCTAACCATCGGAGATGGCCGCTGGAGATTCCCCTGCTACATCTTGGACTGCCTTTGACTGTACCGGTGCTTTTATCGTTTGGGGGGACTAGGCTGGGCCGGTGCCATAGGGACGTGTGCAACGCCATCCACTCCATTTCGGAGACAGCTCGTCTGCAGTGTTGAAAACATTCCGATTTGGCTGACTTTTACTATAGTTTTCCTACTCTTCTCTCTGTTGTTTTTTTCATGTTTTTTTTATCTCTCCCATGAACCTAGACCAAATTCTTCCTTCTGCTCCATTATTTTGCCTTGCATGATTGATTGCAATCGAAACATAACTCTTCTTGGCCAATCCCCCTAAGTGGGTATGCGACATTTTTCGAGCCACCACCACCACCTCCTAGGATGGAAGCACCCAGGGAAGGAACAACGGTAGAAGATAACGGGAGATTAAGCCGATTAAACTTGTGTTCAAGGTGCATGCATTGCATCGAGAAAAAGCTGCGGCAATTTAAAAGAAAGTGTTCTATAGTTTCTCTGAACGATGCTTTATTCTTTGAGTTTTCCACCTCTTTTTCTTTTCCGCTTGTCCTTGGTAGGTGGTGTCCTTGCAACTGGGTCCTTTTGAAGAGGCTTCGTTTCGGTGGCCGTTTTCGCCTCCTTTGCAGCTGGTACAGCTTCGTGTTTCATTCCTTTCTTTTTCCGCTTCCGTGCCCTCGCTTTAGCATTGCCTTGAGCAGGCTGCTTTTGTTCAACATCAGCGGATTCATCGTCATCATCTTCTCTCTTGGCATCATCATCATCAACTGCGATGTCTTCATCGTTACTACCTTCATCCGTCTTAGCTGTATCCACACTGCCGACTTTTTTCTTCGCTTCATTTCCGGGCGGCTGAAACATTTCTTTCTCGTCAAACTTTACTTTGGAGGGCTGCACAGCCTCAACTGTTTGACAATCTCCTTCCGCTTCTTCTTCGCCCCCGTCTTGACTTGCTTCGTCACCGACGCTTGCGTCGACATTCTCAGCGGCGCTCTTTTTCTTCTTTTTCCTCACCTTTCGCGGCCCGCTGTCGTCTTCGTGGACAGAGTGTATCGCCATGCACGTGATTCGGCAGCCGCACCGCGCTTCACAAAGCAGTTTCGGGTTCTCGTCCAACTTTTCCACGTCGACCTCCCACACCCTGATCGAGCCGTCGCTACCGGCAGTCACCAGGAACGTAGCGTCTTGCACCTTCGTAACGTGCATCGCTTTCACGCGATTGGCGTGCGCCGTGAACATGTGGTACACGCACTTTCTCTTGACGTTGTGCACGTCCACGTTCCCGCCGTCACCGGCTAGCAGGACGACCTCGTCCGAGACGAAAGTGACCGCACCGACCCGCTTCCCGAAGTCTATCGAGTGCACCTTGCCGGCTTTCTCCGTACTGTAGACGTCGAGGGTGTTGTTGATGCCGACGACGAAGTAGGCGCCGTCCGGCGACCACTGGACGAAGTCGGCGACTGCCTTGATGTTCGTGATGTACGCATTGCGGCCTTTCACCAGGTTCCACGTCCGCAGTGTTTTATCCTTTGAAACTGAGAGCAGGAGCTTTCCAGTAGGGTGAACAGCTAGAGACACAACTTCCGCCTTGTGGCCTCGCAGCGTCTTGAGACACTGCCAGCTTCCCGTGTTCCACACGCAGATGGTCTTGTCCTCACTAGCGCTGAACAAGTGACTCGACTTGTAGAACTGTAGGCTCGTTATGGTGCCTTCTTGTTGCATCAACGTACCCATCTCGGTGCGAGCACGCATGTTGAAGAGGCGAACTGTCTCGTCGACGCTACCGGAGGCGACGAATCGGCCGCCCGAGGCGAGACAGCGGATGGACCCAAGGTGCGAGTGGTTCGTGAAGAACTGCTCGAGTGTGAACTTGCCATCTTTGTCCTTCTGGAGAGCGTAGCCGAGGAGAAACTCTTCGTATGTGCCGAGTATTACATCAAACACGTTTTCAACGCCGTCGGGCGCGGCCATGTTTGAAACGTGTGGACAAAATGCGGATTGGCTTGATCTTCTTGCACTCTGGCAATCAATTTTTGCGCGTGTAATAAAGGTGCAATATTTGTTGCAATAATATTGCAATAATTTTGCTTGAAGTTTTTGTATTACTATAAATAAGCTTGTTTTACTTTTTTTACGAAAACGTCTTGCACAATTTTAGTGGCGCCCCCTATGTCATTGTCATTTTTCAGGAGGCAGAATCAGACTGTGTCCGACTCCTTTTCGTATCCGCCATTCCCGACCACACGTGGCGGTGTGACATCGGTGAGCATTTTTCGCCGTTTTTAAGCGTGACTTAGCGGCCTCCGAAGAGTAGAAACTGTTCTTGAGTGTTTCAAAAGTACGAACGTCACAAACTGCTGCATGTAGACGGGATTTCGTTGCTGTGTAGGGCACTAAACCGGGAACACCGCCGTCGGCCGCCTAAGCCTCTCTCTACCATTCTCCCGGCTTGTCCCGGCAAAGCAAACAGATTAGAGGGGACATGTCGTGCAACTGGTTTCCCTACAATTCGAATGACTGACTGCAATTCGAGCTACTGGCAGCTTTTGCGTCGCATGGCGTTGCAAAGCGAGGCGATCGTTCGCGACGCCGCAAATTTACTGAAAGCGCCCAGTGAAGCATGTGATCGCTTAGCTTGCTCCAGCATGCAAGCATGCCTTTTGTAGCATTCCTACCACATCGTGCAAGTACGAATCGTATCACTTGGACGGTTCTGTTGTGAACATGTCCAACGCCGTCTTGTACGAGGCTAATAGTCACGTTTGAACACGTTTCCTGTCCACGCAGGTTAAACCATGGGTCGCATCCCCACGGTACACAGTAAAACGTACGTGACGCCTCGGCGTCCCTTCGAGAAGGAGCGTCTCGACCAGGAGCTGAAGCTGATCGGCGAGTACGGACTCCGCAACAAGCGCGAGGTGTGGCGGGTCAAATACACGCTGGCCAAGATCCGTAAGGCGGCCCGAGAGCTACTCACGCTCGACGACAAAGACCCGCGGCGGTTGTTCGAAGGTGAGCTCGTCGTGTAGGACTTTTTTTGTTTGCCTGATTCTAGCGTCGTTTGTGTGCGTTTGGTACACGCGGGGCTTTCATTGCCTAAAAACTGCACCCTCTCATTTGCGTGTGCTATCCGGAATAGCTTTCATTACTGGCTGTGTGGAACTAGGGTGCACCACATGTCATCGGCTTGTTTGAAGAAAAAACTGCGAAGAGGTTTCGAGGTGTTGGTTTCTCAATGTGGTCTCTGCGCCATCATATTGGTTGAAGTTGTAGACATAATTGAGGGACAATTTAGTGTTGTAGGAAAGCGTGTATGTCAGAAACATCTCGAGACTTGTTAATATGGATGTCATTGCTGCATCTGGTTGCATAGCGGTAGTTGTGTTGCGCATGTAGACATTGCAGGAGAGGACACTTGCTCTTGTGAAAAACGAATGTTGTGTAGCAATTTAGCAGTGGTACTAGCCTGTGGGCTCATCCACTCGTCCCAAGAACTACTGTGGCACATGTTGTGGGGGGGGGGGGGGGGGGTTGAAGGGTGAACAGCCTACAGATGGTTGCGACCTACGTCGGTTGAAGCCTGCTGTGCTGAGCAAAATACCTATAGCTTGGTAATGGTCAGAGTTGTGGATACCTGAATGTATTTTAGCATTTACAGTGCAATTGAAATTTGGATTCTGAGTGGAATATCGCTACATTCTTAATTTGATGACTGCTGTTTTGGCTTTGAGCCAGGATTGCCGCAGTTGCAGGACGCTGCAGAACCCGTACCATTTTAGATCTCTCTCTCTCTCTCTCTCTTTTTTTTAACGCAGGCCCACTGTGCGGGCTGTTCAAAATCACAGTGTGGGTCACTCTCTATGCCCAACACAGCCCTGTGCGAGTTGTGGCAGTGTGGCACGCATTTCAGTGTCTTAGTTTCTATACAGCTGCATTGGTTTTTAGCAATGCTGCACTGCATCTTAACTTTGACGTGAACGTTGCTGAGTTGCCAAGTCTTCTTCCAAATGCAATTTTAATGTTCTTTGTAGCTTCTCTTCGTAATGTAGCAGCATCGGAGATTGGTGTTATTTGAACAGCAAAGTGCTCAGTTTGCCACCTTGTGGGCCCCCCCTCTGCGCAGGCAATGCGCTGCTCCGTCGGCTGGTGCGCGTGGGTGTCCTGGAGGAGAGCAAGATGAAGCTCGATTACGTGCTGGGCCTGCGCATTGAGGACTTTCTGGAGCGGCGCCTGCAGACGCAGGTGTTCAAGCACGGCCTGGCCAAGAGCATCCACCACGCCCGGGTGCTCATCCGACAGAGGCACATCCGGTGGGTGGTAGTGAAGCAAGTGCGGCCGTACCGGGCGGCGGTTGGGACCAGACAGGCAGGGGGGCCTTTGTTGGGCAGGGGACAGCAGCACTATATTGGAAGGTTTAAATCCACCACGCTATACAATTATGACAGAAGCTCGTTGTGACAATTATTTGGAACCAAGCCTTTGTCGTGTAGTCGACGGCTGTTGGATCCACGAGGGGGGGGGGGTGATGAGTGTGCATATTCTTAGTGGTTCTAGATAGAAGGCTGTAATCCACCACGCTGCATTAGCTAAGTATTGCAGTGGAGGATAACACTTTGCGTGCAAATGCACGTCATGCCAACATTGTGGATGGCTATAAGGGGGGCAATTGTGTAAAGGACATTGCATTGTACCTGCATAAGAATAACTTTCTTTTTCGTTGTCATATAGGCTAGCTGTGTGCACTGGCAAATGTACTGCTAGCATAGGATCGGGGGAGGGGGAAAGTGACCTAGCTGCTGGTCTGTATTATACTCGGTGACAACTTAAGAATGGCACTGGAAGTTGCCGCTGTGCCTTATCACCGTAGCCGGATGTTTCTCCGCGCGACGCAAGTAGGGCGTTACTGGGAATATTTCGAACATGGCGGGAGCCGTTGCCGTGATTTTTTGGACTTAATATGCTTATAAACGACTCCAGTGACGACAAACAAACTGCGTGAGACAAAGCAGACGATATCACGCATTCATAGCAAACCCCTTTCAAAACGCGCACGCACTGACGTCACGGGTCCGGCGCTTTGGTGGAGTGATACACTACATGAGGTGGTGCCATTCTTGAGTTGTAACCGAGTATAGTAAGGGTGTGTTGGTTGTATGCACAATCTTCATTGACGTGTTGCAATAACATGAATAGTGCAAGCAACCACTCCTCTCCGGTATTGTGACTATATTTGTTTGGTTTCCTGGGGCTATTTTGACCAATCGAGGCATTGAGCCACTTGATCAGTTCTGTTCCAAGATATTGGGGGGGGGGGGGGGTGCTGGTTGATTGATGTTTTTTGTGTCCCTACATGCCAGCACTATGAAAAAGCTTCAGGGAAATTAGCCGGTGTTTTCTTTATTAGTTGCACTGTGTAGTTGACTAATGCGTTCCTTCTAAGGGTGTGAGCGAAAGCTCCAAGCAAATTTTAACTTTCGACCCCCTTCTGCAATTGCAAATGATTATCATTTTTATCATCAAGCCAGCTAAACTTGAAATGAAACACTGGTGATTGTCTTTTCTTTCCAACAGCATGCATCTGTTGTAATGTCGCACTGATTTGGTACTGAAAAAGGTAGCATTGGGGCAAGTTAATGTGGGTCTCTTTCTCTGCTACTTCCAGCGGCACCCGCAAGGGCTGGTTTAATATCGGGCTAGATTTATTTATTTATTTGCCAGTTCATAGACTGCTGACGCTTTGTTGCACTGACCACATGTGAAAACGCTAGCTTCGTGGTGTACCCCTGTACCAAACTTTCAATGCTGGGTTAAGAAATCACAATTTTTGTGTCCGCAGTTAAAAATACCAAGAAATTGCCAAGCGCGCACAAGTGAGTGTGGACGTCGCGGTGACTGCTTGGCAGTTCACAAAACCAAGAAAAAGCGTCGCGTACCTGTGTGCGTGCCTTGTGATGACCTCCCAGCGTCCACAGCACACGTTTGTCAAGCCAAGCAAAAAAAAAAAACAGCATTCGCCGTAATCGTGGCAACACTTCCTCGGAATGAGAAAGACCCATCATAGCGTATACCCCTTGAAGGGGATGTCCAATAATTAAAATGAAAGCTCACATTTACAGCAACAGCTTCGCAACAGCGAAGGAGCAAATCAGCTGCAATCAATTTGCAATAACCTCCGGGATGGGCGTGAAGGGGGCATACAGCTTTGCTACCTTTCAAGTCTTGCACGTTAGTGTGAGCTTCCTTCATTTTTTCCCAAACCTCCAAAATTTGTTGAAGGGACATGCGTTTTTACACCTTCCTTCGTTAAACAAGGGCACATGTACGCCACATTGGAGTTCTTCACTGTGCCTTTAAAGCAACGTAGTCTTTCTGAAAGTGTGCCAGCCTTGTTGCGAGATCCTTTCATCTCCCCAAACCCCCCTTGTAAAGCCAGTGCCTAGCTGACCGTTATGGGGTGGTCCCTTGTGCAGGGTTCGCAAGCAGGTGGTGAACGTGCCCTCGTTCGTGGTGCGCCTCGACTCGGAGAAGCACATAGACTTTTCGCTCAAGTCTCCATTCGGCGGCGGCCGGCCCGGACGCGTCAAGAGGAAGAACATGCGCAAGGCGCAGGGCGGCACCGCCCAGGAGGAGGAGGACGACGACTAGGCTGCCTGCCGTGCGCGCTCTCCACCCCACAACACCAGCCTCCTTTGCAAATAAACAGCTTTGGGTTGTTTGTTCGCACACGTGCAGTCTCTTCACTCATCTCTGTGGTTTGCAACAAGGCCACGACAGTGTTTTTATGTAGGGCTAAACAGTTGCACATAAGGGTTAACTCAATATGCAGCAGAAACTCCCCATAGGCCCCACATCGAAAGAAATTTGTACCACTGTTCATGTAACACCCCGTACTGGGGTATTTGAGGTATAATAAATAAATGTATCAAAACTCCCACCTCCCCTCGCGGAAACCCCTGTGTAGGTGCGACGCATAGGCGGAGTGGCGAAGGGACCGCGTTTTATAGCGCGCATAACGTTGAGGGGACTGCGTAAGCCGGTCCCAGTCGATGACGACGTTGGCGTACTTGTAAAGCGGCATGGATGTTGCTTCGCCGGAGAAAGGCACACCGGTTATATGCGCAGCGCACCCGAAGGAGAGGAAACCGCGGAAGAGAGTACTGCACATGCGCCGGCCCCAGCGCGTCTGCCGCGGCTATGACGCAACACAATCCACTTAAATCCAATCGTATCCAATCCAATGCCCCTAGCGAGGGAGTGTTCGCTATCAGAGAGGACAGGGGGTGAGCGGCAGAGAGCGCAGCTGGCGCGGCGAGGAGAATGGGGGAGGGGTGGACAACGCCGGAGGGACAAGGCGAGTGAATCAGATGCTCTGCATCTAAAAATCTGTCTGCACTGGGGCAAGTTGACTAGCCTGCGCTCGTTGGTAGAAAGTCGGTTATACTCAAGTGCTTGCAGCTGCTGCCGCAACTCGTAAGAGAAAAACCATGGGAAGATTAGTGAGCATTACCTAGTTTAATAGTTTCCTGCTTTGAGAAGCAGGCTTTATTTTATAAAACTGTGTTAAGTAAATATTCACAGGATTCAGGGACAAGAAATCAGCCATTCAAGGCATTTTTCAAGGGTGCAGGGGAGCATGTGTACTAACATTTCACTGCTGTTTTCACGCACTAAACGTTTGCTTCTTTACATTAAAAAAAAATGAAGAAAAATCTCTGGAACAGCTCCACCCTTTGGAAGAGGACAAGTTTACCACCAAACTCTGGGAGCTTTACAAAAGCAATGCCATCTTTTGAGCTTTGCAAACACTCTATACAGTCTCAGATAGCAAGGAGCATAACTTAATAACTGCTGCCATTATCATCAAAATTTGTGTTCATTAAGGCGGGGGTACTGGCTCTGCCCACCATCACTCCCGTCAAAATAAGATATTCCAGTGAAGCTTAGGAGCTAGATCCACTGTGTTCTCACATTCAGAGTTTTGCTTATCTCTACTCATTTTTAATTCACCCCGGCGTGTCGGCACCATTCGTTTTTTCAAACGTAGTGGGGCATAGCTATGGCGGGGCACAGCAACGGGAAGGTGTGTAAAATGCAGGGTGTCGAACCGGAACTGAACCTGAACCATTTCTTTTTGAGATTGCTGAACCGGAAAAAAAAAACGGTTACTGGTTCACGCCAAAATGGTTAAATTGTAAACACGTTTTGGATCACGAGCCATGTAATTTTCCTCTTTGTGGCCCAAAGAAATCAAGGGTTTTCAAGGAAAGGAGAGGGAAAACAATTCCATAATTACCCGCCGCGGTGGCTCGGTGGCTAAGGCGTTGCGCTGCTGAGCACAAGGTCGCGGGTTCGACTCCCGGCCGCGGCGGCCGCTTTTCTGATGGAGGCGAAAAGCGAAAACGGCCGTGTGTACGAGATTTCGACGCACGTTAAAGATCCCCAGGTGGTGAAAATTAATCCGGAGCCCTCCACTACGGTGCGCCTCATCGCCTGCGTTGCGTCGGCGCGTTAAACCCTACAATCAAATCAAATCGACAATTCCATAATTTTAAGGCCCTTGAAATTTCAATTTTCAATTTCAAGGACCTGTACGAACGTTCAGCTTCTGTCCCCTTGGTGCCGTGCCAATACACTTGCCCTCAGCTTTAATGAAACAGGGGTGCTTGCACTGTTTGGATTCTGTCCGACACAGAGCTCCACAACTGCGGTCGCAAATGCGGCACTTCTCCAAAACAAAACCTTTCCGAAACCAGCCAAACCCAACCTCATCCACTTGTTTTTACCCCTCGCCACACTGCAAAGCATGGGTAGCCCACACAACCCTTTCCTCCTGATATCCTCTGCCAGAGGCAACTGGCAAGCTCAGACCGAGATCCAAACCTCGCTGGTCATCGGAGCCGCCGAAGTCGCTGGCCAGCATAAACCAGCCGCCACAACAGCCTTCTAACCATGCCAAGCTCAAATAAAGTACTTCCTCTCTCTTAAAACTTCTTGCAGGGCTTTCAGGCATGTCACGCTATCTCGTGAGACCAGTGCAGTCATTTTCAAACCCCTAGCAGAAGCCAGGAAACATTGCTATTGAAGAGAACTGCCGCCTCCACGTATGCTCGTATATGCCACAAACCTCCGCAGCTGAATTGATGACTCCTAAGCGGTGACTTCTAAGCGATGCATATCATTGAACTTCAGTACGGAGTGTGATGCTGACAGGAACCCGCCTGGAAGATTGTTGCCACCTAATTTGCTTTATTACATATCCATTTCTGTGGTTTTGAGGCAGTTTTGTAGGCAACTAAAACCCACAAACTATTTTTTCAGTAGTACAGAGAGATAACCTTTTCAAATTTTGATTGAAACATAACTGTCGTAGCAAACGCTGTAATGTATAGTGGTTAACGACCAAGGTCTGGGGCCCCAAAGCTGAACTTGACCAACCAAGATTCAAATTGGAAGTGGCGGTAAGGTATGAAGCAAGCTGTAGGGGGTTGTAGGCTTAGAATCGGGGAAAATGGGACATTTCCGAGCTTTATTAGGCTGTTGGTGATGATCATGGATTTACAGCTCTTCTGTTAGGGGGCTTCACAAGCTTTACTTGGTTTAGGACGTATTGTAGTGGAGAATAAATTAACTCAAACAACCTGGTATCATAAAATGCGCACCAGAATCCTGGCGTGGGAATTTGTTTTCCACCTCCATCAGGAAAATGACTCCTGCAGCCAGGATATAGCCTTGGAACAAGGTGCAAGTTGCCTTTCATTATTCAGAACCCGTCTTGACGTGCAGTTTGCAAATTGTGTGTGAGAGAGAGAGAGCTCTTTATTAGATGAGAGCAGAGAGGTTTGCCGGCATGTTCCCGCCTACATGCTACTCTGCAGGGATCGGGAGAAAGGAGTAAAGGCCCTAAAAGAAGTAGGGCAGAAGAAAGGGGGAAAAGAAGAGGTTAAAGGAAAAAGTTAACACGAAGCTTTGCGTGGTGAGGTAAAAGTCCGCACGATCTCACAGGTAAAGTTCTAAATTGTCTCTGCAACGCCGATTCCGCGTAAATAGTCAAATGAGGCAACCAACACTTTTCTCTGGGACAATGGAGAGGGCCAGGGTCCAAGGAGACCTTTCAAAGATATAGATGCGTTGCTGAGGCACTCAATCTTTTCTGCGAGGTGATTTCTTTCTTGGATGTATGCCGGACACTCTATAGAAGGACGTGCTCTACTGTTTCGGGCAATCCACAATTATCGCAATAGGGATTTGCAGTTAGACCGAGGCGATGGCGGTAAGAGTTCGTGAGCGCTGCGTTGAGACGCGACCGGTGTTAAAGAGTTTCAAGCTTACGTGGAATCCTGTCTGGTAGCCTCATTCTGAGTCCAGGTTCTAAATGGTGCAGGAAAGGGTGCCGAGTTCCAGGACAAGACCAGAGGCGGTTTCGCTCCTCTAAGGCAAGCTCTTTTGCTAGCGCTGCGGCCTCGTGTTTTGCGAAAAAAATCTTTCTTACATTTCGCAGCTGTAGGCCTCTGCAAGCTGCCTCATCCACTTTCTCATTGCCGAGAATGCCGCAATGTGCAGGCATCCATTGTAGGGTCACTCGGTGACCAGCGAGGTTGGCGAGATGGTGCAGGTACGTGACATCACGGGATACATGCGCGTGAAGGCTGAAGCAGCTGGCACGCCGTAAGGTTTGCAACGCCGCCTTCGAGTCCGTGAATATAGCCCATTCTGCTGGTGGCTGACGAAGAATGTAGCGCAGGGCTTGTTTAAGTGCATGGAGCTCGGCAGACATGGATGAGGTTATTCGTTCCAGGCGGTAGGACAAGGCTTTGCCGGTCGACAAAATGAAGACGCCGGAAGAACTACCGTGAGGCGTAGTTGAGCTGTCAGTAAAAATGTGGGCCATATGTGAATATCGGGCATTGATGTCATTATAATCTTCTTATGAACGTCCATTAAATGGCAACGGCCCATCCCGTACCCTTTCAACTGCTCCTATACTGTACTATCCAAATCCACTTTTGGTTCTGCTCTTCTTACCATCCCTCTGTCAAGTTATCTGTCTTCTCCACAGCTCATGCCCCAGTAGTCTGTCTGTTAATACGGTGGTCCAGCTCTTGTCCATCCTCTGTATCAAATGGCTCGCACAGCTTTGCTTCTTTCACGTGTGCAGTGATATCTTCAATCGGAGTTTGATCTCTAATCCAAAACGCTTTCTTTACCTTTAATGTGTTCAGCAAGTCCCCAAGTTTCTGTGCCATAAGCAAACACCACATGTACTAGTAGTACCCCTAATGACAGTGACAGTAGTACCCCTAGTGACAGTACTTGATTACTTGAATTTTTCCAAAGGCACTACAGACCATGCAATTCTGCTCCAGATTTCTCTCATGGTTAACATCAGCACTTGGAACTTTACCAATATTCAGCCAGCTGCCTAGGTCAAGATGCTAAAATGGTTCGTTTGTGCCGGACACAATGTATCCATTAACAATCCCAGATGCTGCGTGAGCGGTTACCTAATTCGTATTGAAAGTAGGCCCAAACCACTTCACCAGAATTGATCTTGGAATGGTGTTGCTGCCGCTGCAAGAACAACCAACAATGCGCAACAAGACAACGAACTCATTGACGCTGTAAATCTGAAAATCGCTCGTGAAATCACTACAGTGCTGCTGAAATTCTTACCACCTGTATGATCATCCCCATGTTTCTGTTTCGTTCCCAGTGATGGAGTCATCCACAAACCACTACACAAGACGTCAGACTAGATCTTTCCTTTATTATTTTTTTTTACGTTGCATTTCTGGCGCAAAGCACGGCTGCAGTGAAACAAAGTAAAAGACATCACCGTATGAGCGTGGAAAAAAAAAAAAACAAAGACAGGGTGGTGCTGCCAAGTTTCATCTTCAAAACGCAGCGCAAAGAGTGTAGGAAGTTTCAGCATACTTTGCATTCGGTGGCAAGAGAAAAAAAGTGCTACACACTAGGACAGAAAGACGTCAGTGCTGCAAAAAATTTACAAAGAAACAAAAAGACACAGTGTGCAAGTCCGCTTAGTACTTCACAACGCTTGCAACGCACTCTCCGAATACAGCGTGATTTGAACAGCAGAGGAGAAAGGCTGGGTCCTTGAGTAACACACACAGCTTCGTCAATCCATTATGCATTTTCACCGGCACTCCCTCCCTTCAAACGTGGGAAATTATGTCCGTGTTCACTTAGAATTCATTATGCATCGCGCGTCTACTTAAACTAACCCCCGTAAAATCCTGTGCAGCACTAACAGCAAATGCACAAGCCCTAGATTTGCAACACCAAGGTGGAGGGTTCGATATGCGTAGCACGGGCAAATGGAACGCATCATTATGTTAGAAACGTGCGCAAAACAACTTGTAGCTTTAAAGAAAGAGAAAAACGCGAACACATCGTAGTGCTGACATCCCAATTGTGCACAGAACACACCTCTTGCGACGTAAAAATAGTCAAACGCCGTGCCATAGAGTGCAAAAAAATCCCATCTCACTTGAAGGAATGCACAGTTCATTCTGCAATAACGTAACTCAAGAAGTGGAAAAACAAATGCGTCTAAAATTTTAAAACACGGATGGTGCATTTGTGAAACAGCCACAGTTACATTATGCGGTTGAACTCGAGCGGCGACTGCGCTAAAATCAGAACTAGGGCTCACATTTTTTTCCCCCCTCCTATCACTAGTTTGCAAATGCAAGAACGGGAGAAAGAGGGAAAGGAGGCTATCGCTACAACCTCGCAGGACGCAGCAGAGAGCGTGGAAGAAGCTGTCTTGTTCTGTTTAAGAGAGGTTTTTCTTCTTCTATGTACAATATGTACACAACGGTAGCTGGTTTCTGTATACGTAAACCAGGGGGACACAAAAAAAGAAAAGAAAGACTGCCCAAACACATGGAATTGTGAGCCGGAAGCCTCAATAAGCCGGCTCGAGTCAAGTTATAAAAGGAAAAGTGCGAACAGCTGAGCAAAATTACATCAACTTTCATCGCCCACTCTCAAACGCTCGCATCATTGAAAAACTCCCTGTGCTCTCGCTTTTAAACACTTGCAAAAACAAGTAGAAAAAGTAATCGGTGCATGCAACCACATACAGAACTCAATTTACAAACTCTTTCTCACTCTCTCGGGGATTAAAACCAAAAGTGGGAATATAAAGGTTGAGCTGGGGATGACAGCCAATAGTAAAGAAGCTAAAAAAAAAGCATTCAGTATGCCGTATAAAAAAAATACACAAAATAAAACCAGCAATCCATATACACAGAAGAAACTGGAAATGAAAGACATTGTATTTGAACCCTCATCAGCAACTTTCAGGCAACAAAAAATGAGCGGTAATAAAAAAAAATACCTTGAAGAATCTCGCTAACCCTTCCTCCACACTAGGTCCACACCGACATATCCGCAGCAAAATCCTTACATCAGTCTTAACTCTTACCAAACCTGGAAGTAGTCTACACAACTCGCCCAAGAAAAGAAAAAGAAACCTTCCCACAAAGTTTCCAGCTCTCTAAATTTGCCAGTTCATGAAGCAGGTTTTCTCAGACGGATAGTACGCTCGTTGGCCCATGTCTTTCGGTAACTTGCTCGTTTTTCTACAAGCCTGTCTTTCGCAATTGCGAAACTTTTTTTTTTTTCCCTGATCTTCAGAGTCTTCACAAGTGGCGTTACAATTGCATATTATGCTCTGTAGCGAGAAATTTCCCGGCTCTGGCAATACACCGAAAATGTGAAAACAGTCATGGTCAAGTGGAACACACATGCACTATTACAAACCAGAGGGTGCAAAATTGGAGTTTACCAAATAACGGATGCAAAATCGGAGGTTACCAAATAACGGCATGCGTCGGTTAAATTTAGAAAGCAAGATTACCGGACTACAATACTGTGCCAGGTAACAATCCGGCTTACACGGAACAAAGTTCCAGGAAGTCGTGTGTTCCAGCTCATAGTCTCGCGTTCCGTTTCTAAGTGGAACATAATGCACAATTATGAACCGGAAGGCGCAAAATCAGAGATTACGGTTGGTAAAGACCTAATAATGGCACACTTCAATTAGATATGGAAAGGTGACAGCTGGTACAACAATGCGCCGAGGAGCAACGATCCGACTTACATGGATCAAAGTTCATTAAAGCCGTGCACTTAGGTTTACAGTTCGGCATTCCATTTTCATTCGCCCGCAACTGTACGCAGTTTCTACAGCAACAAATCAAAGATTACGGTTGGTAAAGACCAATAACAGCATGCTTTGGTTAACTTTAGAAAGCACAATTACGGGACTAAATGCTGCACCGGGTAACAATCCGGCTTACATGGAACAAAGTTCCAGAAAGTTGTGTGTTCCAGCTCATAGTCTCAAGGTCCGTTTCTAAGTGGAACGTAGGCACGCAATTATGGACTGGATGGTGCAAAATAGGAGATTACGGTCCATAAAAACCTAATAACGGCACGCTTAAAATAAATATAGAAAAGGCAATAGCTGATACAATACAGCGCCGGCTAACGATCTGACTTGTGCAGAACAAATTTCCGGAAAGTCGTGCATTCCGGTTCACAGTTTGGCGTTCCATTTCCATTCGCCCGCGACTGTACACGGTTTCCACAGCAACAAATCGGAGATTACGAAGATTTAGAAAGCGCAATTACCAGACTACAACGCCACACCAGGTAACAATCTGGCCTACAGGAACAAATTTCCAGGAAGTCGTGTATTCTAGTTCACAGTTTTGTGTTCCATTTCCATTTGTCCACGACTGTATGCGGTTGCCACGGCAACAAATCTACACTGGCTAAAGACCAAACAACGACATGCTTCGGATAAATTTAGAAAGCGCGATTACCTGACTACAATACCATGCCAGGCAACAAGCTGACTTAGACGGAACAAAGTTCCACGAAATCCTGTGTTCCTCCGGTTCATAGTTTAGTGTTCCATTTCCACTTGCCCATGACTGTACACGGTCGCCACGGCAACACCCCGCTCTACTGGAACAAGAAAAGCTGCCCCGTCGGCAATACCGCTACACAAGCATTCGATGGTGGTTGTTGGTGGTGGCGCTGCTTTGCGGGAGAATAGGGGTTCACCAACTGTGAGCAGCAACTGTTGAGTCGAAGGCGGGGCGGCAAAAGACGCCCGGACTTTAGCACGGCGACGACATGCCGTTCATGTTGCTGAAGATGGTGCTGATGTAGTAGGCAACGTCTACGGTGTCCCGCTCGGCGCGCAGGATGAAATCATGGTCCTGCGTTCGTTGCAAGGAACGAAGCACTGGTAAGAGCAAAGCGGTGTGCAGCGCTGCTAAACTTCATTGTTTTGTTTTGTTTTCTATCAAACCACTCACTCATTTGATCTGTTGTTTAGCAAGAAGGTCTCATTTCGAGGTTTTTTGGATTAATTTTGACCACCCAACATGACCCGAAATCTCAACACATCGACATGTTCGCTTTTCGCCTATATCTGAAAAGCGGCCACCGTGGCCGGGAATCGAAACCGCATCCTTGGCCTCAGCAGCACACCACCTTAGCCACCATGCCACCGTGATGGTGCTTGGCTGTTATTGTGGTTGTATGAAAATTAGCTTTCGTCTGACAGCAGCTTTTGTGACGTCCATTTCAGACAATTCGTGGAATAGTGGGAGATAGGGGGCAGAGCATTTGTTTGGTGTCGATAAGTGGCACCACCTTTCCAAAAAGTCTCCCAAATTGCAATCACTGCTCCCAAAGAAGAAGACTGGTTTTTATTTGGATGCAAAATAACTAGCTAAAAGCTGTCGCCGATCTTTGTGCTACACAAGATTCACCGTAAAATGGGATCCTTGTGTGCCTAATGTCAATTCAAACGAACAAATAGTTTGGTATAAGAAAGCGCCTACTATAATGCAGTAACGTGCCATGTGATCAATACTATTCACACGCACTCACATAAAGGGCACGCTTTTTGGTTTAATGCAATAGTTTTGCGTGAAACATCCTGCCATCATTTTTCACCACAAGCATTCATTTGAGAAGATTAGTACTGAAGTGAGTACAGAGGCTTCTGAAAGACGAGAAGAGAGATGAAACACGTTAGAATCTAGCGTGTGCTTCATCTTTCCTTCACTTAGTCCTTTCCTTCACTTAGTCCAGTTCGATGTTTGTTAGAACAATAAATTCCTTAGTAAGTAATCAAATTGCCCAACTTTCCACTTTAGCCACCGAGTCTGCCTACTCTGCAACTTTTGGCGGTTGTTTACGGCCCAAAATGTTACATCTGCCGCAGAGTATTGCAGTGATCTAAAACGGACTGGCACGACATTTATACTGCATTGCCAGGTGCTGTTGGAAACGGCTTTTTAAGGGGGGACGTGGCTCTTAAAACAACTTCCCTTCTCCATTCCCTGTCCACCTTGGCACCAGTGGCAAGGAACAATTTCGGATGCCCATTTCAAACACCAAAGTTTAATGAACTGTGAAATTAGTTTGAAGCGGTGCATCAAAAACCGATTTTCTCATTTCACTCACCAAGCTTCATAGTATTGGTAAATATAAAGATTACAGTTTTATGACCAACACTGTTTTGTCTACTGTTCCTCCAAAAATGGCTAATAATTTTGGTATAACTAATTGACTGACTCAAAAAATAATGCCCTATTTGAAATCACTGGGAAAAAATGCAGCAAGGCTGACAAGTTTCACAGAGAGTTTAGTAAAAAATTAAAGAAGCTTTTTTTTAAGAGCAGTGTCCTCTCTTAACTGCCAACAGGCCGCAACAAGTTCGACAGAACGGTTCCTGATATTGCCTTGGAGGCGTAAGCTCATCAGCCGAAATGGCACATAGCTACACGCGGTAGTGCAAGAAGCGCTGCTTACCAGAAGCTGCTTGTACTTGGGACGTGTGTGGGCGGTCTTCGTGAGGCTGAAACGACAAGAAAGAATGGCGCTTGTTTAAGTATACATGAAACGAAAAACTGTTACCAAACATTAATATCACACTCAATGGTTCAAGCACCCTCTGTCCCCCAGTGGCCTTCTTCAACCAACTGCTCAGCCCATACGACGGTCACAATACATGCGTTTCGAGCGCTACTGTATCCACACTTCATAAGGACCGCTTGTGAGAACTCTTGCCTTGTCATTTCCAGTCAAAACACATTTGGGGACACTTTGAGGGTTTGATTATCGGTGCCAGCAACAGCCATTCAATTTTTTTTCCTGCCCTAAGCGCACATCTCGACCATATTGTCCTCAAGTCAGTCAAAGCGCTGCGCACTTAAAGGAGCCATGAAGACAAAATACAAGTTGGGTTTATTAGAAAGACTGCTTAGTCCCGATAACAATGATACCAATATCATCGCAATCTTCGAAAAAATAACGGAGATATTAAAGAAAACGTGTGAAGCAGTCGCGACCCCCTAGCCGATTTCCCGCAACTTTTCTATGACGTCACGGAACCTTGTTTGTGCGATTGGTGGCCGCCTAACTCACCTGTCGCGACGACACATGACTGGATGTCTGTAATGCGGCCTCTAGTTCCATTTGACCGCATCACTTGAATGCTAACGTGCAGCTAATGCACTGAAAATTATGTTTTATTGTTGGCCCGTATGACGTCATTCTTGCTCATAACACGTCACTGTGGCGCAAAATTTGAAAGTTTTTAAATACTTCTTGCTTTTTTTTCCTTAAAAAAACATCTTTTGTGGCTGTAATGGAGCTGAGTGAGATACTGAATCCTAGTTCTTTCAAATTAAACGAAGTTGTATTTTCTCTTCGTGGCTCCTTTAAGTGGTTGCTCCTATGTGCACCCTCACTGGAGGCATAGGAGAGAAAGTGCACTTTCAATTCACTGAGTTCCAATCTGGGTGAAGGGCTCACACTAGTACAGCTGTGACAACTTCGATGCACTGAAACAACGTATTGTGTCTGCGATGTGCACCAACAATGGTGGGTAAATGAAAACTTCGGCATCGTGGCATTTGAAAGACTAAAATACCCCTGTGCTGCATGCGCATTTGAAATGACATTTGGACGGCATTCAAGTCAAACGGCATTTGCAGTTTCAAATGTCGTACATTTGAAATTCCTAGGGTAATTTGACTCGGACACAACGTCAAACGCCTGTGTGGCAGGGGTGTAAGCAAGAGCTACCCGGACTATGCTTACAAACGTGCAAGGTGAAGCCCAAAACCAAATTTCAGACGTGGTGTTTACCCCAACACAATCACGTTGTAAAGCCTTTTGGTCCCCTCTCAAAAGAGCCCACCAATTCCTCACCACTACAGTGAGAAGCAAAACACCATTCCATTTTTCCAACTCGAGGAGGGTGATCATGGTTTGGTTCCACTCCATGGCACACGTCACTCTGTCCCTTACAAAACTTTACCATCCATTCCTAAAGGAAGCTGAGAGAAGCGCGAAAGCTTTCTCGCACCAGAACTGCATCAAAAGCGCATCAAAACCTTCGATAAAAGTGTGCCCGACCTTCGCTGAAAGTGCGTCCAATCGATCGTCAATCCTTCAAACACCGAAATCACAAACGAAGACCAAATCCATGGGACGATTTTTCGTCCTCTAACTAAACGCATCAAAGGATGATCTAAATGTATAACCATACTTGGTTTATGAGATAAAGGTATACTAATATGGTACTCCTTCATGATCGATGCGTGTATTGTCTTATCTAGAACCGTTCCTTTGTCGCGATTTTCAATTCACTGTTTCAACACAGTGGGAGTCCGGTTTCACGCACATGCCGTGCACCCAGAGATCTTATCAGAGCTTTTCGGTCGACCAACCGGTCTACCGGGAAACGCATTCGTTTTTTGACAGGATGCCGTCGACCCCACTAAGAAAGCTTTCGCTTTAATAAAAAGTGGATATGCAAGATCCTACTCCCCATCGCCTTTTATGAGGCATGGGATTCACACCTCGCATCAATGCAAAAGAGGTCAGCGCAAACGGCGATGCCTCGTGCCGTGCGTACATTACGTTCTCCTCCTCCTGCGACAAGAAAAGAGAGGCTCCTCACCAGGTGTTGACAAAGTCGACAAACTCGGCGGTGAAGCAGTTTCCGTTCTCGTTAGGGCTGAGCTGCGGCGGGTCCCCCTGCACAACTTGGGTCAGCTGCTCGAACACGCTGTTCCACTTTGGGTACGGGAACCTCCCCGTGGCCACCTCGATCTGGGATCGTTGTAAAGGACGAGGAAGATGATGAAGACGGATGAGGGATGACTAGGAGCAACGGTGTAACACCCACGCTCCATACATCTGGCATCATTTTAAAGGACGAGGAAAATGAAGATGGATAAGGGATGACAAGGAGCAACGGTGTAAAACCCAGCATGGTTATTCCTAGGCTATATACATCTGGGATTGTTTTAAAGGACGAGGAAGATGAAGACGGATGAGGGATGACCAGGAGCAATGGTGTAACACCCACCAAGGTTATCCCTAGACTCCATAAATCTGGGATCGTCTTAAAGGATGAGGGAGATGAAGATAGATGAGGGATGACTAGGAGCAACGGTGCAATGAACTCACCAAGGTTATTCCTAGGCTCCATACGTCAGACCGGACGTCGTAGCCGATGGCACTGGAAGGATCGATGCGTTCGGGCTGGGAAAGGAAGGAACGAAAATGCGGGGCCAAAGAAGTGAATAACGGTCTTTACAATCATTACTGGTAAGAGATCCGGACACTCTAAATTTGGGCTAAGTAGAGATGTTTTTCAAACAGAAGCACAAATGATTTGGTTTCGTCGTCTACCAAGTATCACTCTCAAATAGAAGCAGCTCTTTCATATGCCTGGTTAATTGGACTTGTGTTGCAACTTTCTGGTAGACGTGGCACGCTATATTCGTCAGGACAGAAAACTGACTTCAATATAAGTGTTACTTCGTTTCAAAGCAGAGATGATTGACTCTCAACGAACTGCAAAGGGGACCTCAAAACGCAACAAAGCAATTTTGCTATAGCAAGGCCTTGCTGTATATGTGTGTACAAACAGACACACACACACACACATTCATTACAAAACAGACCGGATATGTAATTCAAAGCAAGGCTGATTCAGTTCTGTCTTTGAGGAGTTCCTCTCGAATAGAAGCAGCTATTTTCCCCTGCTTGGTTAAATCAGACCTGTGTTGCGACTTTCCAGCAGACATCGCAAAAAACACACACCAGTTACAAAACAGATCGGCACATAAGTAGTAAAAAGGCCAGAGGACAAAACTAGAAGCAAGAAAAGACCCAGTCCTGTCAACAAAGGTACACAATGCTGGCCACAACTCGAAGGGCAACAGTGCAAACTTACCGCCATGTAGGGTCGGCAGCCCGCGTCACGCGTTTTGGCGATGGAGTCCACCAGCTGACCGCTGATGCCAAAGTCGCACAACTTGATGTTGCCTCGCCGGTCCAGCAAGATGTTGCTGGGCTTGACATCTGCGTCACGACAGTCCCAGAGACAGCTCGCAAGACAAACAACAAACAGAGTACCACACCACGTCTTGAAGAAAAACTGTTCCCTCCCGCTGAGAAGTGCACTGCATCGTGTACAGCCAGAAGCACAAATGATTAGAGGCAATTTCTCACCCCCATTACAACCCAAGTATTTCTTCAATCCACAAGTAACTGTAAATGGGCACGCAAACTAACGCCTTAAAATCAACAGTAAGACGGTCCGTAAACTTTTGCTCTTGACAGTACCCACAAAGGCCAAGCAACAGGCCAATCAAACACAAGAAGGGTGGAGCTGCAGAAACACTTATTAAACATGGCTCTTAAAACAATTCTGTGGAACTTGTCAGTCTTGCTGCTTTTTTGCCACTGATTTCGAATATGCCATTATTTTCTGAGTCAGTCAATTAGTCACCGAGATAATTAGAGATAATTAGCCATTTTCAGAGGAACAATAGACAAAACAGTGTTGGCCATAAAACTGAAATCTTTGTTTTCCAATGCTCTGAACACTGGTGAGTGCAATAAGAAGAATCGTTTTTTTGATGCACCGCTTGGAACTAATTTTACAGCTCATTAAACTTTGGTGTTTGAAATGGGCATTCGAAATGGTTCCTTCCCACTGCTGCCACCAAAGTTTAACGAGCTGTAAAATTAGTTCCAAGCGGTGCATCAAAAAACCGATTCTCTTATTGCACTCACCAGGGTTCATAGCATTGGAAAACAAAGATTTCAGTTTTATGGCCAACGCTGTTTTGTCTATTGTTCCTCTCAAAATAGCAAATTATCTCTAACAGGGGTGAGACAGCTGAACCAGATTTGGGAGCAGTTTTCGGAGCAGCAAAATCTTGATTTTGGAGCAGGAGAACCTTGATTTGGAGCAGAAGAACGAGATTTATTATGTCACCTTAGGAGCCTAAAAAACAAATTTCTGGCAAATCAGGGGGGTGGGGGTGGAGGGAAGTGCACCTTTTAATTGGTTTTGAACGTACATAACTCTGAAACAGCTATCAATAAAGTTTTTCTATCAGAGTATCACAATTGGTATGACAGTTTTACAAACCATTTTTAAATTTCTAGGCTCTATGCATAGATAGCGTGGAGCGCCGTTGAGAATATCGAATTAAAAATCTAAGCAACTCCAAGGCATTTTTATTATCATGTGAATGCCTAAATTATTATTTTTGCAATCCCAGACCCGGCTTTACGCACAAGTGTAGAGCCACGGCAAAAGTTGCGCAAAGCGAGGTGACAGTCGTCGAACCCCCCTCCCCATTTCAATCCCCAAGGTACACGTTCACTACGATCGTAATTTGAGGAACGTTGGTATGTTCAGCCACCTTTCCCTTGGCTCCAAATTTCACTTCAGATAGATGAACCATTATTACTAGCGTGCAATAATAGCCCGTCCTCAGACACTGCTTGAATATTTTGCGGTGATGTAGCCTGCGCCGCCACTTCTGCAGCGTCTATCGTCCCATTCCCGCCGCTCGCAAGCTTGCTGTCAGAGGCAGCAATAAATCAGAGTTTTATAACACCGCAACGAGTGCGAAATTTCACTTCAAGCACGCACCGCGCCTCACACTCAACGCCGAAACTTGGCGAATTCGCCAGCAGCACGTTGTTTTTGATGAACTCCCGTCTTTCGAGTCGCACAGCTTCCCGCCGCAACAGATCAAACGACTAAATGTAAACCCAGCCACCCCCATAACCAAAACCACGGCACAAATCGGCGAAGACACTCAGCCAGAGCAACTGCTTCGCCCGGCGGTCATGTTTTCCAATCTTCACCACACCAAGATGGCGGCGCCCGCTGAGCGCTGATGTCGTTCCGGAGATAAGGCGCTCCGAAAATTGCCGTTTTTTCGTCAACTTGCACAAGTAGTTTGTCGCCTCAGTACGCAGTACTCAGTACGCAGTTTCGATAGGGAAACTTTAAAACTCGCAGAGTGTAACATGTGCAACCTGACGAGACTTTCGAAAAAAAAAAGAAACTATCTCTGAGGCAGTTTCATGCGGTGTTTTATTGAATGATCAATCAACCAAACCTTTACAAACAGCATCACCTTGGGGGTGCTGAAAAATTATGCCGTTAGTAAGCATTTTTCCCCTCTGAGACTGTTGGGAGCGTTAAAATCCTTGGCTCTCAGACTGTTTTGGAGCAGTTTGGCACAATTTTTGCGATTTTCAAGCTTTTGGAGCAGCCTGGCGCAGGAAAACAAATTTGTATCAAAACTGCGCAATATGCGCAGCTGTCTCACCCCTGCTCTAATTATCTTGGCAACTAATTCACTTACTCAAAAAATAATCGCATATTTGAAATCAGTGGCAAAAAAGCAGCAAGCCTGACAAGTTTCACAGAGTTTACTTAACAATTAAAGGAAGCTGTTTTAAGAGTAGTGTTGAATCTAAATGGGTGCCTTGTTCGTGGTCATAATGTGGAACACTAAACGTGAACAGACCGTCACAGTCACGTATCACCTGACCCACATCCTCCCAACCTCCTCATCGAGCCAAGGGACGATCGACATCACTAAGTCGTTTAAGTACAGAAGTTTACATTCACTGCACTAAGCACACAGGACCAAATGGGCGTAACTTCACTTTAAAATTTCCTTCTTTGAGAATCGCAGTACCAACTGATGACAGCCCAACAGCTGGCCTTATTACTGCAGCTAAAGAACTGAGCATAATCCACTTGTAAACCTTGACATGCTGCTAGAATATGTAGCAGAGGAAAGGGCCACTTCGAGCCAAAGAAATGGCAGAGTGAACACTTAGTGATACCCCTGTCACACGGGCATTTTCAATCCGGATTAAAGCGAAGAGCGATCGACTTTTCTAGCGCGCTCGATGCACCATCGAGAAGTTGCACCGGTAGCACTCGTGTACGCCAGGTGGCGCTAAAATTGTCCTTCACGGCCGACGTCTGGTAACTTTGCGTGGTTGTAGTTATCCGAAACTATAGGAATGCTACTGCACGCTTATTTGGGTAAAGCTATTTGATACAATTTGTGGCGTTAGTTGAAGTTGTCACCTTCTGTGCCATTACTCAACGGGGACAAGAGTATCACCGCTTTCGTCCAATCGCGCTTGGAAACCTTGATCGCGCTTCGGAAACTAGGATTGAGCTCGAGCGTGATCGGGTTCGTTCGCAATTGAAACTGCCGTGTAGCAGCGTTCGATCCGGATTGAGCTCGATCCGGATCGGCTCAATCGTGATTGAAAGTGCCCGAGTGACAGGGGCATAAGCAAAGTGGCAGGCAGGAACAGTCAAGGAACAAGGATGTCTACTGACCTCTGTGGATGATGTTCAGCTTATCCTTGAGATAATTCAGGGCCTTCACAGTCTGCACAACAAAAGGAGAGAAGACAAACACGTCTTGTCTAGAGTACAGACAACGGGCTTTTCACATTCTACTTCTGAAAAAGCAGAACAAGCCAAAGCCAGCTCCGATGACATCAAACAGGTTGTATAAAAATTAAAGCCGTTCCACTCAACGTGAAAGCTGTCGGAAGTGCAGAGCAGTGATTCGCCATAATTGGCTGTAGCGCCGTTATCCGCTCACTGCTACCACCAAATGAAATTCAAATTTCCCGCCTTCACAGTGCTCGCGCAACCCCCCGCCTGAAACTGCGCCAGCGGGAGTTCTGTTCTTTTTGTGCTTGCTTTTCCTACCGCACGTGCCGGCGTTGCACTGCCACTTTTTTTCGTTTACTATAGAAAAACCAACTCAACCAGCATTCCCAACTAAACCAAAGCGGGCGCTGCCGGTTAATTACGTATATTTTGCCTCAAATGTACCTGAAGTTTTTTTTTGCACTAAACAACGGGAAGATGTATGACAAGCGCAAGCGGTTCACGAGTTTCGAATGGTTATGGCCATTCAACCCGCTTGGTTTTCGAAGACTCTTCGGGGCGCCCTATGCCAGTACACTGGGCTCCACTTGGGTCCGTTATCTCGCTGTGCCGCCTGATGCTGGCAGTCGCTTGACATCGAGCGTCACAGCCAGCTAGGACGACATGGTGAGCCCCTAAAGTGCTCTGCACTTAAAATATAAGTTGCAAACTTCACGTAGTTATTATGTTGGTCCCGGATTTTCCCCATATAGTTTCCATATAGGGAAAAACAAGGCCCCTCACCGCCACGGTGATCTTCCCCAGAATGGCTTCAGGTATGCGCTGATGCTGCTTCTCGTAGACGAACTTGTAGAACTTGTCCAGCGACGTGTCCATAATCTCCATGCAGATCCAACAGTCACCCTGCACATTAAAACAAGAGGAAGAAGCCGGGCACTGTTTCGTTCTCTGCACCCATGACCATCCCCTGATCTGCAAATCCATCCCTCATACAAGAAGGAGATGTAGATGCTGATGTAATACACCAACAAGGGGATCAGAAGTAGAGTGCTATCGGAACGGCTCAAGGAGCTTTCAGCTTACTTGCTGCATAATGAAAAAAAAAAAGGAAAAAAGAAAAAGAAAGAAACTGCACTCAACATTCGCATTAGACATAAGACATTAGCGTCTGGAGTGGGGCCAGTTGGTTCATCCTGAACATACAACACAGGGCAAAAAACACAAGGACTAAGAGTGAAGGAGCACAGACAGCGCTTGTCAGCGCTCCTTCACTTTTAGTCCTCGTGTTTTTTGCGCTGTTTTGTATGTACATTAGACATAACTGCATTAACATTAGACATAACTGCATTAGACATTAGCTTTCTGAGGAAAGCCTCCGAGCGAGTGAAGCGTAAAATTCAACTTTCCGAGTGAGCAAGCGGAAGGGGGGGAGGTGAGCAAGAAAGGTTGGTATTCCTGGCCTGTGACTCGCACATTCCATCCCCTTTTGGTTGATTCTCAGCACGCACCGTGTGTGCATGTGTGAAATCGTGATGGGCTTGCGCCGATAAGCCTCCACAGATCTATCAAGCAACGAATTTTTGGCCTTGCCATCACAGCGACTCCCCCGTACATGGCCACTCCCAATCGCCATATGTGTGCAAATTGGTGCGGGAAGGTCTGGGGCAACAGCGGCATACTGGCTTCTGGTGTTGCCGTTTCCAGCTGCGGCAAAACCTACAAATCTTAAAAAAAAAAATTTCTTTCACCTTCTGAATCTTACAGCTGGCCACGAGACTTTCCCACAAAACCGCGCAGTCAAACCTCCTTATTAGAAAATAATCAAGGCCAGGTGTTTAAAGTAGTATAACTTCAAAAGCGTTGAACCCCGAGTTCAACCCTCTGAACTTAAAAACTTGCAGAGACAGTTTTTTTTTTTTTTTTTTTTTTCATCTGTGCAAAATGCATCCACTCACGCACAAGAACTGAAGATGATTGGTCACCGCGACAAGCCTTCAAAGGTCGAAACGGCTGCCGCAGAAAGTGGCACTGAGCCAAGTATTCACAAGTGACCTTACAACAACTGCTTCAATACGACTTGAGCAGAAGCAGCAGTCCCCAGAAGACAGCACCCATCAAAGAAAGGAAGAGGTTCCTCCTTACCTCCTTGAAGATGGCGCCATAGAACTGGACGATGTAGGGGCAGTCGTTGCTCTTCATCACAACCTCCAGATCCATCAGCAGCTGCTTCTGCTCCTTCTCGTCCACTGTCGAGCGGATGCGCTGTGCATGGGGGTGGGGAATGGGGGGGGGAGAGCAACACAGGTCAGGGGTCACAACCTTCCTCGGCAGACAATGCGTGTAATTTAGAGGACACTACGACAAACCTCTCATGTTCTTATTAAAGGGGCCATAAAGACAACGTACACCTTGGTTTAATTCCAGAAAGAGGAGAGAGAGAGAGAGAGAGAGAGAGAGAGAGAGAGAGAGAGAGAGAGAGAGAGAGAGAGAGAGAGAGAGAGAGAGAGAGAGAGAGAGAGAGAGAGAGAGAGAGAGAGAGAGAGAGAGAGAGAGAGAGAGAGAGAGAGGGGGGGAGAGGGTAAATGTGTTCATTACGAAAAGCAATGGGGAGGAGTCCCCAGTCCAAGACTCTTTGAGCTCTTCCAGCCTCAGCAGTCCTCAACACCAGCAGGTGGTGATCATTGAGGTTGGAGCTGGCCAGAGCTCTCTCCCAAAGCTTGCAAGAAGAAAGCAAGGGACTGCTGTAATATAGTAGGATGTGGGTGCAGCCCCCTACCATTGGGAGAGCATACTGGGGGCTTCGCAGAAGCGGCATAGCGGGGAATATACAGTGGGTTACAATTGAGGCGATGAGGAAAGGTATTTTTCAACTTGAAAGACAGCCTTTGGGAACTCACTCGGCTGCAGCCACAAAAGACATCTTTTGTTAACCAAAAAACGCAAGAAACATTGAAAAATTACGCCCACCTCCCCTCGCGAGAACCCTGGTGTGATGCGACGCTGGGGGGGTTCAAGCGCAAGCGGAGAGCAACCGTCGACCGAAAAGCCGCCGGAGAGCGGCACACTGGTTATATGCGTAGCGCGCCCGAAGGAGAGGAGACCGCGGAGAGAGTACCACGGCTATGACGCAACACAATCCACTTTAATCCAATCCAAGTCAAGCCAAGCCAACCCAATCCAATGCCCCTCGCGAGAGAGTGTTCGCTATCGGAGAGGAGAGGGGGAGAGTGGTTGCGGACAACAACGGACGCACGTGGACAACAACGGACGCACGCAGGAAGGACAGGGCCGCCGACAAGAGATGCTCTGAGCGTCGCATCTAAAACCTTCCAGCTTTACGCTACAGTGACGTAGTATGGCAGGAGTGACGTAACCGCCTGGGCTCTACTTTTTCTTAAAGAGAACTATTCATCGTCACCGTTCGCGCGTCAACCATTCTCGCGCAACCACTTCTGGCGCACGAAGCCTGAATACTAATTAGCGCACACTCAAAGGGGTAATGGTGTGTTCAGAACTATGACGGTGATCGCAATGTTGGCCGAGTCTCCCCTATGCCACAGTTCACGAAACCAACCACTTACAAGTCACGTCGGACTTTTCAGCTGTTGATGGGTAATCAAAATCAAAGCCCCTTTTTTAGAGAAAAAATGGTTATTAAAACACAAAGCTTTTTCCATGAAAACTGAGTCAAATCAAAGCCCAAAATCCAAACTTCCAGAGCCAAAGTCCACTTCAACTCAGCCAGTTTAACTCTTTCGGGACCGCTCCTATAGGCCATCGGTCACATATGATCGATGGTTTCGCGAGCCTGCAGAATAAAAATTTTCGCTCGATGGAACACCTAGCGACATCTAGGAGATAGTTTGAAAACTAGAGTTTTCTCTTTTGTGAAGTTTCTTTTTTATCGCCAGGCGGCAACGCATCAGATATTTTATTCTGACGGGCGGTGGTTCCAAATGTAAACATACTCACGCGCGAGCGCGATAAGAGATCCGCGTCGGCTCGTCTCGCATATCTTCGCCTTCTACTGTGGATTTTGACGATGAGAGTGGCAGTGAAGAGTCGAAATGCGACTTTAGAGATCGCATTTGAGCTCAAGTGAGGATTCGGGTGTCGATCAGCCTGGAACATGAATCGCGCTCAAAGGTGGATGTTGGTTTCGGTTTCAATTGGCTCTGGAGTAGGTATGTTCGCTCGAAATATGTTCTGGCTAGTTTATATCTGTTCGCTAGGGTGTTAACTACCTATTGTGGTGATCTCCTGCCACCAGCGCAGAAACGGATCAAGTTTTCGCCGAGCCGAGAGCCCGGCGTGTACCTGCGCGACGACGTAGCCATGGCCCTAGTGCCAAAGAAATCACACACAAAACAAAAAACCAGTTACACCTAGCCGCATCAAACTTTCGTGATGAATAAACAAAGCATTGTGTTAGATTTTGTATATCCTGAAATAATTTTATTCTTTTTTATTATTCTTAGATTTACGCTTTTTTCTATCTTTTTCAGTAGTTTTTTTGCGAAGTTCTTCCTTTCTGATTTTTTCATGGTGCTATCGTCAGTGTTGAAGTAAAACACGGTATTGTATGTCAAAGAACATATAATTAGCTGCATTTTGGTGTATGGTAAAGCAGGATGGTATCTTTGCTTCATGTAATAAAAATTTTTTACCGAGACCTCCCTTTTTCATCACTTTTTCCGGCGGTCCCGAAAGAGTTAAAGCCAGTGCCCATGCAACCAACCCAAAGGAAACGCTGAGCGACCTGAAAGGGACCCTGCAACACTCTTTGAGCAGTGCAAGTAAACCTGCGCGACGTTTAGATTACACTGCCAGGAATACCTGAGCCAAATATTACACGTGCACGTGAAGCGGTGAGCGCGCAAATCGCTGTGAAAGACGCGGAAAAACCGACTGCACTCTTTTCATTTCTCCTCATTATGCACCCCTGACGTGGCCTATACGACTTCATTCAGGCCATGGCAGTCCGATCTGCTGTCACTGGTCAACTTCGCGGCTAATTTCTCCCATTTCCTATGACGATCCGCTGCCATCGGCGCTGTGTGCGACCCTCTTGCTATGCCTGAACCTGTAGGCACAATTTTGCCATTTCTTTTGTGTTTTTAGTGTGCGCGGAGTTTAAGTGATGAGCTCAATACTTCCCTTTCAACCAGACCACTCGACAACAAACGTTTACTGCTTCAAAGACGCCCTACTAGCCCGAGCGCGCGCTTGCAAGCAGGCAGCCATGACTGCTTTTTTGTGGCACCTAACCGGAAATAGACCCCTCCAGGTTTCGGAGAAAAGGGGGAAAACTCCCCGCATGTCTATATCGAAGGTCGCCGGAGAAGACGTCGCGAGCCGCCCCCTTCTCCGGGAGACAGCGCGCAGCTTTCGTCGCATTGTCCGCGGTCGAGTTGAGAGGTAACAATTATGAGCGATAAACAAATAAAAGGCCGGCAGCTGGACTCACTTTGACTGCCATTTCCAGCATGCTCTTCTGGTGGACCATCTTGTTCACAGTGCCAAAGGCTCCGCGACCAATCTCGCCGAGATCCGTGAGGTCATCCGCAGTGAAGTCGTAAACCTGCAGCAAACTCCGTTTAGAGCGAGAACGCAAGCTCTGCAAATCGCTCGCAACAGTGACCAAAAAAATCCCCAGGGCAGTTAAAAGAGTACTGACACAAAATTTTCGTGTTACGTTTTTTTCCCGCTGCTACGCGTGCCTACCAGCCCACTAATCACAGAGTGACACATTAGACGGCCGAGCGCAGTGTAAACATTCATTTACGGCGTCGTTTATTCGTGTTAGTTTCGGTTTTGACAAAACAAACGCCAAGCGGCCGTGCCGTGACTGACAGGAGGTATCATGTGACGTCAACATTCTTGCTGTACCGCTGCCGCTCTGGACACGCGCGAGCGAGCGCACGCACGCGCCCAGACCGGCCGAGGTCTTCACCGTCCCCACGTGCCCAGGCAGCATGACGTCAGTCCCAAAACCATGATGTGCACACATGCCAGAGCAGCGCACGCCAACCACAGCCAGCGCGTCGGCTTCGTCACGGGAGCCCCAAAGTAGCAGATGATTCGTCACAGGAGCCCAAAAGTAGCAGATGATGTTATGTCGGCCCGCTCTGGGCTTTCTTGTGCGGGCGAAGGTTAAAATGGATTTAAAATATGTTACGCCGAAAGGTTGCTGTTGAAACTTGTTGGGAGGTATCTCCTGATAAAAAGGAAGCATTTTACATAGTTATCTCAGCTTTTAAATTTCGTGTCAGTGCTCCTTTAAATATGCTTGAGTGCTTAGAAGGTTAAAGACTGGCGGTAGTTATTAACAACTTCTTTATGGCTACATCGTATTTCTGTTTCTCTCTCCGCCTTCGTTTCTTTGTCTTTTGGAGCTGATTACTTTGACCAACTTCTTTTCCTCTACTCGTGTGGCATCATGTTCGGGTATCACACGGCATGCATTATCCCTTTGCGACAGGGCGTGTACAACTGTACACGCGATTTTTACGAGCACTTTTGTGAGTTACAATCGTCATCATCCCCACTTGAACCGCTCAGTTTCAAGTCTTAGTTTGCTGGCTGAGAGGTTCAAGTGGGGTTCAATAACGCCTACTGAGCGGTTCAAGACCACCTACTTGACACACCAATAGCTCGGTGCGTCAAGCAGGTGTTCTTGGTTTTACGTTTTCGATCTAGTTAAAACGTTTAATAAAGCGAAACTGAAGGTGTTACCTTAATATATAGGGGCTACAGATCCCAATAGTGTGTTTTAACGTTTTCTATTGTAGCTATGGTTAGGAAACGGTGGTCACGTTTACGAAAGCGTTTACGATACGGACACGACCTAATTTATTAACTACTTATGAGATCAAATTGTTTATGGCTTTTAAATTAAATTTTGGTTATCAAAAACATACACAGGCAGTTTAAAAGTTTCCTGACAGCTACATCCTAATGCATGTCGCAAAAAGTTATCTTACAACTTGTTAAGTTTCAAATTCGGAGTTTCGTGGATTTGGTTAAAAGCGGGCACATTTCGCCCCTCAAAGCTCCCGATTCCTGGCCAATCCCAATGTTCAAATCCCATCTGATCCCGCACGACTTTTTTTAACTTACTGTTTACAGCAACAGCAATTTTACAACAGCAACCAGGTAAACCTACGGCGACAGCTACATAAGAAAAATCCTGTGTTTTTTACTAAACCCACGTTGGATCCAAGAGCTGTCCTTCACTGATCGGACAATACAAGGGTAATAGAAAAACTATTATCGTTACCACCTTTACCGCGGCGCACTTACCACTTCAGGCGAGATCTTGAGCTTTCCAGATGAGTGAATCTTTGGCGGCAGCCACGCCCGTTCGCTGTGTTGAGGGAGGCAGTAAAAATTATCAGCAACGAGCGCACAATACGGAGTGCCTGACAAGTGCGACTTACAAGGGATGGAAGACCGAAAATCTCGTCAATTTTGTAAGTGAATGTTGATAAAAGTTGGCTGTGTTTTCCCCATTTCAAGAAAAACAGGCAGGTTCCTAATCATGTTTGCGTTGCAAAGCCAACGACCATCCAAGAGTGTTAAGGGTACTCTTTTGCCTCCCAGCATGAAGTTGGGTGCCTTACCACCACAGTCACTGATTTGATTGATTGATTGTAGGGTTTAACGCGCCGAAGCAACGCAGGCGATGAGGCACGCCGTAGTGGAGAGCTCTGGATTAATTTTGACCACCTGAGGATCTTTAACGTGCGCCAAAATCTCGTACACAAGGGCGTTCCTGCTTTTACCACTACAGTCATTCAACCAGCCTAACTTGTGAGAGAACCTTTCCCTCTGTGCTTACTATCCCCAGCCTGGCTTACTATACTATATATAGTACAGGCATGCAAACACATCCCAAGTTTGGCTTCACTACCAAAACTCCCGTCAAACTGTGGCCAGTCCAGATCCGGATACCCAGCTCAAACTGGTGACCTGGACAAGGACAGCCATTTGGAGCCAAGGAATCCTGGACTAAAGATGCCTTCCACGATACAAAGCACGTAACATTAGCCAATAAAGATTTATTCCATTTCTCTCTCTCTTTTAAAATGCCAATTAGTTTGCTTTTTCCGTTGCCAGACCTTGCTTGATTACATTCCGGTGTATTCGCCTTTCGCGCATGGCATTATCATCTTCAAATACTAAGCAAGGGAGGCAAGGTACCCAAGGTTACATCAATCCGTTTGTAGATACGAGCAGTAGAGAGAGAGAGAGAGAACGATCTTTAATGAAGTCTGGCGATGTTAGCCAGGCTAAAATGCCCAACTTGCTACGCCAGTTGTAGTTTAGACACATACGACAGCATCAAGTAAGATATTAGAATACTGCGCGTTCGGCATGCGATGGCAGATGTCATGTGTCAGACGGCTTTGATAAAGCAGACTGACTGATTCACAACACGCATATTTTCAACCAAGAGAATCTCCCTCGAACACAGTGCTTAATATTGTCTTAGATACATACTGATGTGCACACAATTTCTGCCTACGAGAAACCACGAAGTGTAATTTCCATAACGCCGAACCAAAACACGAACCGAGTGTATACGTAGGAAAGCAGACGTCATTTCTAGTACACATTCATTGCCACAGT
Organism: Haemaphysalis longicornis; assembly: GCF_048455015.1. Lineage (NCBI taxonomy): Eukaryota > Metazoa > Arthropoda > Arachnida > Ixodida > Ixodidae > Haemaphysalis > Haemaphysalis longicornis. The sequence goes on from NW_027526385.1 coordinate 89,897,264, forward strand.
CGCAACCTTCCGAGTCGCGACGTCTAATTAGCGCCGCCCAAGGAAGACCTTCAGACCCCGATTCCGCGAACACTTCCTTTACGGTACTCACGTTCGCACGGGATAGTTGAATCCAGGAATACTTGAGGGAAGTTTGCTGGCATTGCCAAGGTGCTTTTTGGAACCGTTTCCAAAAGTCAGCCTCAACTGTTCCCGTGTTGTCGAACGGCCGTGTATGTCCCGAGCTGTGAGACAAGGCAACGGGAATTGTGACACAGCAATATGCAGTGAATCGAATGTTTCACCCACACGCGGTCCGGACCGCCTCCGTCCGCTTTCTCCCGACAAGGCGCTGAGTGCGAGCTTCGCGCGCGTTGTTAGACCCACGGAAATTGAGGTTTGTACCGAAGTGCGCGACAGAGTTAAAAAGAAAAACAAAAAGATCAGCCCGCGTGATTAGGAAACAATACATACTCCTACTGCGAGCGAGAGCTCGACATATTCCGGCCGAACGGTGAGGCGTTACGTCTCGTCAAAAAAAGCTCCGCACAAGAGCGGCAGCGTGTTTGGATGGGACTACAACGATAAACGCCTTAACAAACGGACGAGTTCTCTAAGCACGGATTCGCGTAATTTGAAACGCTCCGATTGGCAGACATCTGGCCGTACTTACGGGAATTTATCCGCGACATCCCGCGCTGTTGTTCCGCCATTTTTCACCGCCGACTGCTTTGCGCCGATCACAGATGCATTGAGACTTTTGAGCTGCGTTTTTCTACCGATGTGTGCGACGAAGGCTCGGGTTCCGTCGCTGGGGCTGCGCTGTTTTTCCGGGTTTCCGCTCTACAGATTAGCTGACATGATCCCGGAGCTGGAGAAGACGTTAAAAGCCCCTGCACAGGGCCATACTAGGCGGCACAAACGCACACAGACGCACGCACACAACGCGCACGCCTACGCACTCTCTCCCACAAAATGGCTGAGATATTTTTATTCTCTCGTCGCTTTCAAGATGACAAAAAAGTGCATTACGCTTCAAATTCGTTCCCTTTTACGGCACGCTCCACTCATCTAAAAAATGCACGCGTTGACGTACTGCAATTTGTGCTTACGCTTTCTGTTGCGCGCCTGATTTTATCTGTGTTTTTGTTTTAAATAAATGCGCTTGCAATGCGTTACTTTTGTATTTTTATTTGTGGCACAACCCACACTTCTGAGAAAAATTTAAAAAAGATATGACAAAACGAGGCACTGGCAAGCCAAACATTTTTAAAGGTAACAAAAGCACTCAAATTATTACATTGTTTACGTGGTTTTACGCTCTGTGCCAATCCAGGTGCAAAATTTAGCCGCATCGCGTAGTTCGCAATGCGTGCTTACTACGCGATTCTGGTTGAACTCGTTAATGCGTGCGAGCAAAGTGCGCGGTAAAAAAAACAAGAAGAAAATAGTGGTTGTGTGTGCGTCCGCGCTGAGAGTTGGCAAGCGTGCGTCCGTCGTAAACGCATCGAAAGTAACTGACAGCGAACACGCTTCCGCTAAAAGCCTGACCGGCATGTGACGCAAATCTCGCAGCTGCGACTCACGTTTTAGTTCGTTCGCCTTTTAGAGTGGTGTTTTGTTTTCTTTCTGCGTTTAGTCTCCTTCGAGGCGCTTATCTGAGACCCGCGACGCCGAGCACCGTGCGGTTTCGCTGTGTATGCAGTTTGCGCACTACACCAAACGTGCCGTCAGTTGTACTGCTGCTATCCGCCGGTGTCTTTCGCGGTCAGCAATGCCGAGCACGGTGCAGAAGTCGTTCCAGCCGTACCACATCACGGAGGATTCTGGGAGTGCGCCCGATTTTCGAGTGCGGGCGCGGAACAGGACCTACGAGGGCCTGACGAAGGGTGAGAACGCTTCACACCGACCTGTCGACCCATTCTAGCTGTACTTCATTCGTACGCATCTGTCGGCGTGTGGAAACTACTGGTTTCTCAGTCCGCATTACGGGAGCGAAAGGAACTTCGCGCAGTGTCCATGTGCGTCCCCTTCGGACCGTACAGTGGTCTAGAAGCGGCGACGGTTTGATTATCGGCTGGCCGGCGTCCAAAACAAATGTTTGTTTCCTTTTGTACTACAGCCAGATCAAAGCGAAAGTATCTACACCGACGGAACCAGGTTCTTACGATTTGATTAAGGCCGATCTGAGTTTCGTTGTCAACGATAAACAAGCAAAGGATTTTTTCTCGTTCTATTTGTATTGCATTTTGTCGTCGTTCTGCTTCTTGTTCGTGATGAGCCGAGCAGTTCAAGAGCCTTTAACGTGCAAAGGATCAAAGCTTGAACATCAGCCGGCCGTTGATATCAAACCTCGTACTTTCGTTTAACGATGCTTCTCACAAGTAGTGAACAAAAGTTTAAAGGTTCGAACCATGCCAGGACTCAGTCAAGTTAACTCTCTAGCATAACGTAGAACAGAAGGATAATTTCCTTCAATGACAATTAGAGAAGCCAGGCCCTTTGCCAGAAGGGCTTTCTACGTTAAATGGTTAGTTATGGGAAATGCAGGAACAATTTGCCATATACAAAATCCCCTCAAGAGAGTCAGAAAACAAAAAAGAAAAGAATGTCAACAACTAGCTTACTCCAGCATCTGTAGTTGCCCCTAAGTCGAAGGCGTAAAAAGCTGCATTTCATTTTATTTGTATTTCCCTTAGCTTATGCATCGTGCAAAACAAAAGTGCTGATAGAGTTGAAATTCACCAACGTTCACATAATACGACATAACGAGTCCCTTCTTAAATTCGTACACTTAATTTTTACTGTAGATTTTTTGGAGTCAAGACGAACAGGACACAGTACTGCTGATTATTGTATGGTTTTAATAACGTATTGTAGCGTTTAGGGACATCACTCGACAGGATACAAACAAATTTTTTTAGAAGGAATGCGTAAGCGAGCCATGTGTCACATTGTCAAGGAAACAATACTGCGTTCATCAACTGGCAAGTGCAATGTGGATGGCCGGCAGCTACATTTTATTTGTTTGTATTCCGTTGGTTGATGTCACTAACCGCTTAATACATTATTCAATTCCTGATAACAAACTCTTTAATTTTGCTCTCCGTCCTGTTCATTTGATTTTGTAAACATTGCCTTGTGTAGATTAGGCAGGCAAACTCCAGCAGTTGTGTGTGTCTTAACTTTCAGCCAGTGCGTATGTTTGGTCAAAAAAAAAAAAAGGTGGTTAGAGGCCAACTGCAGCCAGATTGTCTGCAACTTATAACACACATAGAAAGAGCAATAACATCAAAATGTTGGTTCCCTTATCTTCCAGCCACTGAATCCGAAACTGCCGAGTAAGAATGATGTGGTGAAAGTCAAAGCCTAATAAAATGCTCGATAAAGCAAGCACAGCAGTAATGATTCATGAAAATTGATGTTTCAGCAATGGAACCAGAAAAAAAAAAAGGCCAACCATTGTTAGTGGGTGGACATGATGTTCATGAAGGAATGCACACCAGCATTGCCACGATTATCTCGCTGTCACTGTTCGAAGCCGTGTGCAATGCACTGAAATGTGCAAGATCCAAGCTGCGGTATAACCTGCAAGAGCAGCAATCCTTGGCCTCGCAAGTTAAAAAGGCCACCGAAGACGAATTGCAAGTTTGATTCATTCGAAAAAGTTCCCCGTTAGAATATCGCTGACACCACTTTTAACGCAAACTTCACTCATATAAGCCGTATAATGAGGAAAACGGAGAATAGGCTTGCGGCACCGTAGCTACTTTTCTGCACTGAACTTATGACATAATATGGGCAGCTCGCTGTGATCGGCAGTGATCGGTGGTTCGGGGGATGAGGTGTTGTGCCATTGAGCCCAAGGATGTTGGTTCGATCGCGGCCATGGAGGCTGCTTTTATGATGACGGCGAAAAGCGAAAATGCCCGTGTGCCGAGATTTCGTCACAGGGGGTCAGAACTAATGTGGAGCCCTCCACGACAGCGCTCCTTGTAGCGTTGGTGTACAACATCGTGTGTTATACCCCTAATTTGAAATTTTTTTAGAGCGCAGCTTTTAAGCGCCCACTCCTGTGGTTTCGCATTGCTGTTGACCTCGTCGTAACCAAGTGAACAAAGATGACACCGAAGATAGACGGGATAGCGTGAGCTGAAAAGCTGAGGAGGAAGGCATGGCAAAAGTGTGAGGGGGAGAGCAGTATGTCGGGGCCGCGCGATATATGCTCGGTGGAGCCGACACACTGCGAGCGTGCACCGCCGTGCGTTCGCTGATGACGCAATCAGTTGCTGAGACGCAGCAGCTATGTGCCGTCACTGCAAAGACTGCAGTTCGTGCTGCACTCAAATTCCGTATTAGGGGTATTGTAATCGTCAGCACAATTCTTTCTCTAATCTATTCCGCAGAGACTGAGGGCACCTGGCAGGGACCGTTCTTCTTCATCCAGGCGGCGGACACCCAGTTCGGCATGACCGAGTCCTACCTGGAGAAGAAGCCTGACCCACGCTGGGACAAGGAGATAGCGCTAACCGAGAAAGCGGTCGAGGCAGTCAACCGGATGGACCCCAAACCGCGCTTCTTCATCGTGTGCGGGGACCTCGTGGACGCCATGCCTGGTGAGTGGGCGCTTCGACAGTCGGTCAGTGTTGGTGTTTCAGATTATGGGGTTGAAGGGAACTCTCCCTATAGCGTTCCTGTGGGACTAACTAATTCACGACTCACGCACTTAAAAGCTATCCTGCACCAATAGGAAAAATTCTACAGATTTATGAAAATGTTCTGAACACGCTTGCTTGTTTTAAGAGTATGTCTCTTCTGTACTGAAATAAAGAAATGAAACTCTCGCTTGCTAGATGGCTAGTGCCATCTTGCACAAACTGACTGAGCTAGAATGTGTTTGTTGTTTAGTCTTCATTTCAGTAAAGAGGGGATATACTACTAAAACAAGCCGACTCGGTCATTACTGTTTCCTTCTTAAGGCTTCTCTCAAACGACTTTTTGTTACAGCGATAAATTTTGCCACACAGGGAGACCTTTTGTTCCACATTCGAATTTTGATGCCTTTTTTGTGTCTAAGTATTTCTCTCGCTTCTTTGTTGTTGTTTTTTTCATTCATTTAGGTGCACATTTTGTCTCGCAGCCTGAGTCTCGATGTGTATAGTCATGGGCAAATTCACATATAATTGCTTTTAAAGGAGCCGTGAAGAGAAAACACAAGTTTGGCTCATTCAAAAGGTTGCCTCGTTAGAATTATGCTAACACCACTTTTCACGTAAACTTCGCTCAAATAAGCTACATAATTAGGAAAAAAGGGAATGGCCATGCGACCCACTAGCTCATTTCCCGCAACAGAACCTATCACGTCATACCAGCCAGCTCTGCAATTGGTGGAGGCCGGACAAAGCAAACACAAATTAGGCAGAACTTATAAGTTTGCCAAACGAGCTATTTGCGCTTAATTTAGGGCACATTCTTTTTATATCAGTAAGAATGGTGGGACAAACAGTGGATGTTGTGAAAGCACACGTAAACATAGAAGTACCGATGCGTACTGCTGTTGGTACTGCACGCACTATGCTTCGTTTAGATGCACAGCACTGCAGGGCTCTCGGGTTGTCTCAGACGACACTGGCCGATTGACGCAAGCGACGGTGTCTTGCGTGACCATATTTGTCGAGCGAGCACCATATTTCAGGAAACAATTATTTTCTCCATGAACAAAAGCAAGCCAGGTTTAAATACGGTCACAAACAAACCAAAGACAGAAAACTAATTGCCACAGTGCGGTGGCGCCATCTAGGTTGACTAACAGTCAACAAGTCTCCACTCCACGCCAAGTTTAGCTGAAAGACCTGTTCTTATGGTGTCATTGCAAACGTCGTTGCAACTTTTGTTTTGGCATGAGAAACAAAATTTTAACTTAGATTACTTTCGCAGTGAACAAAGCATCGTTTGCTTCCGGACAAGCTCTGGGGGCACTATAGAACACGAAATCTTTCGAATAAAACAAACTTGTATTTTGTCTTTATGGCCCCTTTAAGATACAGCATCTGGCTTTTATACCTATCAGTACTGAGTGTGCTATCTTGGAACAAGGGACATTGAATTAGATTAGGTACGATTCGGGCTCCCACAGTGCAGTTTTGGGTAGCCTGTACTGCGAACCACTAGTCTGCATCTTAGTGGCGGAGCTGCTTAGAGGCTCGCACTGTCCGTTAGTGCTCATCACGCCAAGCGAAGGTACCCCACTGGGCCAGCAGATGGAGCCACCGCCTCAACGGTTGTCCAGTGCACAATCTCGGCACATGCGTCAGGGCACGTGGTGCACTAATACCTCCGTGGGTCAGCCTCGATTACATACATACCGCGGCGAGTGGTGTTGTGGGCGACCCTCGCTTCGTGGGAGGTGGCCACCAGCATGTCGAAGTCAGCTGTGCTGTTTCAGCAGACTTGACAGGCATGGAACTTGCCTAATTTTTTAATTAAAGAAGTCCTCTGAATATGTGGTGTCATTGCCAGATATGTTGTTTCAAAGTAGTGGTGTCACACGTTGAGTTAGAAACTGCGTGCCTAGTGTGTTCTTGTTGTATTAAAGGGCGAAAACTGGAACTCGGCCAATGTGGCTGAATCAACGACACCACGTTACCTACTTAGGTGTTAAGTTAACAAGGCACCGCAGTGTAAGAGATTAACGGTGCCAGATTTTGTGAACCTGCCTTGTTGTTGCGAACATTTGTAGAATATCGGCGTTCATGCACACAAATCACTTCATCCCCTTCAGATTTCATTCCGTCAATTATGCACAGTAGTTCTGACTTCGACATGGTTGTCATGTGGTGGTTGAGAAACAGTTGAGTGTCACAGGCAGCACATAATGTTGATGGTAGGTATAATTGTTCTGACTAGTACTTCCCTTGTGTCTGTGTCCCTTGTGTCTGTACACACGTCCATAGTTGTATGTAAGGTACAGACAGTTGTAACAGAAGAAGGGAGCATACCCATTAACTTGACCCCAGTTAACTTGTCTTTTCATATAGTCTGACCTCACTAAAAGGTTCCAACAAGCACCCACACAGTTGCTGTGGAAGAAGAAACAATCGGCTCCAAATGTGGAAGAAACCTACTGTGTCACTCAATTCAGCCTCCAACTCAAGAGATTCAGCTGATGCCGCTGCCACTTGGCTTCGAAAAGCCATTTGGTTTCAGCTTAAGTTGGGTGACACCTCTCGCGCCCATGGAACTTTTCATTCTAGTGAGACTGTGAAGCAGTTTAAACATATTCGCACTCGTCGCAGCATGCTGAGTGACTCGCACTTAAAGGAGCCATGAAGAGAAAACACAAGTTTGGTTCATTAAAAAGATTGCCTCGTTAGAATCATACTGACACCACTTTTAACGTAAACTTTGCTTAAATAAGCTACATAATTAGGAAAAAAGGGAATGGCCATGCAACCCACTAGCTCATTTCCCGCAACAGAACCTATGATGTCACATGAGACAGCTCTGCGATTGGCGGAGGGCGGCAAAAGCAAACGCAAATTAGGCAGAGTTTACAAGCTTGCTGAACGAGCTATTTGCGCTTCAATTTAGGGCGCATTCTTTTTGGAGCCGTAAGAATGGTGGGACAAACAGTGTAAGTTACGAAAGCACATGTAAACATAGAAGTACCGATGCGTACTGATGTTAGTACTGCGCGCACTATGCTTGTTTAGCTGCACAGAACTGCGGAGCTTTGGGGTCGTCTCAGACGATACTGGCCAATTGATTGACGCTACGGTGTCTTACGTGACCATATTTGTCGAGCGAGCACAATGTTTCAGGAAACTATTTTCTCCCAGAACAAAAACAAGTCAGGTTAAAGAAGGTCAAAAACAAACCAAAGGCACAAAACGGCATGCCACGGTATGGTGGCGCCATCTAGGTTTAACGTAAAGAAATGTGCGAACACCTCGATGCCACAGCTGCCGTACAGGGTGGAGACACCCTTTGAACGGTCCCGTGCCGCTGCAATTGGTCAACACGCTCAACGAGTCGTTCTTTTCGTTTCCCACTCGACCCAGCAACGCGAAACAGATAAGATGATTGAAACTTCGCCAGTTAACCGCGTTGCGGCGATAATTGTAGCGCGGTTTTGATACAATGACTTCCTTCGGCAGCGAGCGAGCGACCCAAAATGGCGGCGCCAGCGTATACGTGTCTCCACCCTGTACGGCGGGCGCGTGAATCAAGGGACCCTAGGCTGCAGGGTGGTCTGTGATGTCATTGCGGGCCACAAAAACACACGATTTAGCGGGAAAATCAAACTTATAACTTAAATTGATTAATTTCTTAGAGAAAAAAAGCGTCGTTTGCATTCGGACAAGCGCTGGAGGCACTGTAAAACATGAAATCTTTCGAATAACACAAATGTGTATTTTGTCTTCATGGCTCCTTTAAGGACTCGCAAGCAAAGAAATGTAGCAGACTGTTAGCATAGGTGGAAATTGATGTGGAACAAAGATTCAATTGCTTGCTGTTCCGAATCCGTCTCTTACAAAGTTCTTTTCAAAGTATTTCTCTGCACTGACAAACGAGACGCGTCCGTCAGCACCGCAAAACCGCATGAGGCGCTTGCTTGACCTTGGCTGGGCTTGAAGGTCAGAGGGACGTTACCAGGCGTTTGGTGGGTATGTAGCTAGAGTAGTAAGCTTCACTTAGTGTTAATTCTACAGCTATTCGCTATTTTAAACTTCCAGATATTAGGACTGACTTTTGCAGCCAGCTGCATTCAGTTCGTCTAAAGCTCCCTCGTTTTGCTTCTCTCCCCCCGTCCCCATTCATCAGGTGACCACCGCAAGAAGCCACAGGAGGACGACTGGAAGCGGGTCTTCTCCAAGATGAGCAGTGAGGTCCCCCTGGTGTGCGTGTGCGGCAACCACGACATCGGCAACCAGCCGACGCCGGCGAGTGTGCGCGGATACCAAGACAGCTTCGGGGACGACTACTTCGTCTTCTGGTGCGGCGGCGTCATGTGCCTCGTGCTCAACTCGCAGTTTTATGAAGACCCCTCCCTGGTGAGTCCCCTCTTCTCTCGTCTTTTTAAAGGGACCGTGTGAAGGCAAAGCACAACTTTGTTCAGTTTGAAAGCGCTAGGCTTTGGTAACTCATCAGCTCCATTCCAGCCACGAAAGATTGTTTTATTTGAAGTGGCCATGCAGACAAAGTACAAGTTTGTTTTATTTGAAAGATTTCGTGTTTTATAGTGACTTCAGCGATTGTCCGGCAGCAAACTATGCCATATTCACTGAGAAATTAATCTCTTTAGGTTAAAGTTTTGATTCTCCCGCCAAATCGTGTGTTTGCGTGACTCCTGCAATCGGGTCATAACGGCACGTATTAAAACAAAGTTCCACTGCGTCATTCGGCTCTGCAGGCTTGCTTGCCGTCAGTCCTCCCAGATGGAGCTACCATACTCAGCCACGAACCATTGGCCGCCGTTGCTTTGTTTTTGACCGTATTTGCACCCGGCTGGTTTTTGTTACGGTAGAAAGTAATTGTTTTGTGAAACATGGGGTATGCTCGAAAACAGGGTCACGTAAGACAACGACGCTTAAGCCGATCGGCCAGTGCCGTGAAAGACTACTCCAAAGCGGCGGACTGTTGTGCAGCGAAAACAAGCATAGTGCACCCAGTACCATCAGCAGTGCGCAATGGTACTTCTATGTTTACGTGTATTTTCATAACTTTCATTGTTTACCACACCATTCTGAATACTGTAAAATGAATATGCATTACATTTAGGTGCAACTAGCTCGTTCAGCAAGCTTATAAGCTCTGCCTAATTTGCATTTGCTTTTGCCGGCCTCAGTCAATCGCACAGCTGGGCACATATGACATCATAGGTTCTATTGCGGGAAATGAGCTAGTGGGTCGCATGGCCATTCCCTTGTTTCCTCATTATATAGCTTATTTGAGCGAAGTGTGTGTTAAAAGTGGTGTCAGTATGATTCTAACGAGGCAACTTTTCGAATAAACCAAACTTGTGTTTTGTCTGCTGGCCCCTTTAAAGAGACACTAAAGTTTATAAACAAGTTTTCCTGTATTGGTGGAAAACAATGCCGTGAATGCAAATATACCCCTCACGGCAACAGCAGTTGCTTATCAGTGCAGAAAATGTCGAAAGTGCCAAAAGAGGTATCGCCCCATGCATTCACTTTTTCACACCAAGATTTGTGGCGTCACGAATCTTGAATGTTGAAGCGCAGTGTTACTGAAGCTGCCTAAGCGTTTTCGGGAACAAACGGTTGAATAAAATGAAACAAGCTTTCTGAACACCGGCCTTAGTGTTTGTTTCAGAAAAACGCGTAGGCAGGCTTCACCAGTCTTGCGCTTGAACATCGAAGATTCGTGTTGTCACAAATCGTGGTGCGGAAAAGTGCATCCAGGGGGCGATACCTGTTTTGACGCGTTTGGAATTATGTGCATTAGTAAGCAACTGCTGTTGCTGTGAGTGGTATATTTGCGTTTGCAGCATTGTTTTCTACCAATGGAAGCAAACTTATTTGTACACCTCATTGTCCCTATAAAAAGAAAAAAAAAATGCAAACAACTTTCGCATTCTTTGAATTAATGCTTACAGCGCGAACAATTAGGCAAAGGACAAAAGAGAGTGGCTACACGGACAAGCGCTGACTTCCAACTGATCTCAGTGGCTAAGGTGTTGCGCGGCTGAGCACGAGGTCGTGGGTTTGATTCCCAGCCGCCGCGGCTGCTTTTCTGATGGAGGCGAAAAGCAAAAACGCCCGTGTGTGCGAGATTTCGGCGCACGTTAAAGATCCCCAGGTGGTCAAAATTAATCCGGAGCCCTCCACTACGGCGCGCCTCATCGCCTGCGTTGCGTCGGTGCATTAAACCCCACAATCAATCAATCAATCAATCAAATCAATCGACTTCCAACTGATGATTTATTTCGGAAAACACAAATATAGAAGTATTCACGCATTATCCGGGTTGCGCGAGAAACATGGCAACCAGACAGGCACTGTGCATAACAAAGATAATCACCGTATCTGTAGAAAAACAGCAAACAAAAGGGCGTGATTTAGTGCGGGAATATATATATATATAGTTTGGAAAAATAAAAACTCACACAGAGCGCGAAAAAATATGGTAAGTAGAGACAGAGACACACGAGAAAAACGTCAAAAATTAAAAATAAAAGTTTACTGACGTTTCAGGAAGAGGTTCTTCAGGAAGGAAGTCCTCTTCCTGAAACGTCAGTAAACTTTTATTTTTATTTTTTTATGTTTTCTCGTGTGTCTCTGTCTCTACTTACCTTGTGTGCGCGTGCGTGCGCGCGCGCAGGGATTTTTTGCCTAGCGTCGTTGGTTCGAAAGTTGGCTAATTAAAATTGTCTAATCATCTAATTAGGCATGAAGTTGAACAGCGCAGGGACGGGACTAAGAGCAGAGGCGACAAACACGGGCACTGACTAACAACTGCTTATTTTTGGAACGAAAGAACATTTATACGGGTACAAAAATTAGCATGGTTATCAGAGAACGGATTAAGGCATGGCAAACAGGCAGGGAAGCTCTTATCGAGCATGCGCACGAAGATATAGGCGAAACGTGGGCTCCTCTTATCCGGCCAGATATGCGAGTTCCTTATCCAGCAAAGCCACCGACGGTGTGCTGACGCATGACGATCCTCTGCTGTGAATAAGGAATGCCTCGCATATTTCCACGTGTGCGCTGGCCTCTATACCATTTCAGGACACGGCAGGCTTCAAAATCAGGCACGCACGAATTGCAAGTTTTCACATGCTGGACAAGCATGCTGCCTGTCCCGGTTTTCAGCGAGTTGGCATGTTTGCGCAGCCTGTCATTGAGACATCGTCCCGTCTGGCCGATGCACGACTTTTTACAAGACAGCGGTATTTCGTAGACAACCCCTTCTTCGCATTGGACGAAGGGCGTGGCGTGACTCTTAGTGCAGTGCTGGCTTGCTTCCTCCTGGTTGACTCTCTTGCAAAGCCCGCCCAGCTTGTTGGGCGCTGAAAAAAGGAGATCCATACCAGAGCGGCCGACGATCTTCTTCAGGTTATGACTTACGCCGTGCACATAGGGAATGATTGCTCTCTTCTTATGCTCGTCTTGCGGGACCTTCTTTGTGGCCGTGTTGTGCAGATCACCCATGATTCTGTTGGCTACGCTGTGTAGGAGCGGTTCTGGATACCCGGCGGAACAGAAACGCTGGACTTGAGTGTGAAACCTAATTTCAACTGTGTGCTCACAGGACCTGGAGAGGGAATTCTTAAGAGCAGAGGTGGCTACCGCCCTCTTCACCAACTTGGAGTGGGCCAATGAGTGCGGTAGGAGGGCCTTCTTTGATCGAGGAGCGTACATCCAGCAGACGTGCTGACGGTCTAGGTGCAGCCGTACATGGAGGAATTGAAGCTCACCATTTGTCGGTTCCTCTTTGGTCAGGTCGAATTCTCCGAGTACATCACAAAAAATCTTGTACAACTCCCGCACTTTCTAGGCACTGCTCCCGACGGCTGCTCGGAAAATGATTAAAAAATCGTCCATGAAGCGGAATACCTTCTGAACAGCGGACTCCTTGAGTGCCTCCTGCAGCTTCCTGTCAAGTTGCGCCAACACCAAGCCGCTGAGCCAATACACACTCCCTTCTTCTGGACGAATAGATTATCTCTTAAGCGAACAAAGGTGGACTGCAGGTAGAACTCAAGCTATTCCACAAAGCCGCCAATGCTTACGCCACAGGCATTCTGGAATTTGGTCGCACCGTACGAATCAATGCCGTCTCGTACTGCTTCAAAAATAGTGTTGTGGGGCAACGAATAGTACAGGTTTCGGACATCGGCAGAGAAGGCTTGTATGTGACTTGGCCTCTCTTCCCTTAGAAAGTCTGACACTTCTTGCGGACGTCTAACGAGGAAGGGATCCTCTATAGAATCCTCTGCTCTTAAGAATTCCCTCTCCAGGTCCTGTGAGCACACAGTTGAAATTAGTTTTCACACTCAAGTCCAGCGTCTCTGTTCCGCCGGGTATCCAGAACCGCTCCTACACAGCGTAGCCAACAGAATCATGGGTGATCTGCGCAACACGGCCACAAAGAAGGTCCCGCAAGACGAGCGTAAGAAGAGAGCGGTCATTCCCTACGTGCACGGCGTAAGTCATAACCTGAAGAAGATCGTCGGCCGCTCTGGTGTGGATCTCCTTTTTTCAGCGCCCAACAAGCTGGGCGGGCTTTGCAAGAGAGTCAACCAGGAGGAAGCAAGCCAGGACTGCACTAAGAGTCACGCCACGCCCTTCGTCCAATGCGAAGAAGGGGTTGTCTACGAAATACCGCTGTCTTGTAAAAAGTCGTACATCGGCCAGACGGGACGATGTCTCAATGACAGGCTGCGCGAACATGCCAACTCGCTGAAAACCGGGACAGGCAGCATTCTTGTCCAGCATGTGAAAACTTGCAATTCGTGCGTGCCTGACTTTGAAGACTGCCGTGTCCTGAAAAGGTATAGAGGCCAGCGCACACGTGAAATATGCGAGGCATTCCTCATTCACAGCAGAGGATCGTCATGCGTCAGCACGCCGTCGGTGGCTTTGCTGGATAAGGAACTCGCATATCTGGCCGGATAAGAGGAGCCCACGTTTCGCCTATATCTTCGTGCGCATGCTGGATAAGAGCTTCCCTGCCTGTTTGCCATGCCTTAATCCGTTCTCTGATAACCATGCTCATTTCTGTACCCGTATAAATGTTCTTTCCTTCCAAAAATAAGCAGTTGTTAGTCAGCGCCCCGTGTTTGTCGCCTCTGCTCTTAGTCCCGTCCCTGCGCTGTTCAACTTCATGCAATGAACCAACGAGCCCAGTTACAGACCCTCCTACAGATCTAATTAGGCAACATGCAAAAAAATAGCGTGAGAAACCACATAGAAAAGTTAGCAGCATGCATTTGGTTGCGTCGTCTTAGAGTGCATCAAAACATTTTTAAACTCAGGCTAAAGTTAGGTGAAACACCCCGTATGTATATTAAATACAGGAAGCCTTTTCACTGAACCAAGCTTGTGTTTCGTCTTTGTGGTCCCTCTGGTCATAGCGTGTCATCATCTTTGCGGTTCCTCGAATGTGGAGTGCCAGGGGGATCTGAACTGGGCGGCACCGTGTTCTCTGTTGTCCCCCTCCGTGACAGGTGCAAGAGCTTGCCCAGGAGCAGGACTCGTGGCTGGACCAGCAGCTTGCCGAAGCCCAGGGCAGCGGGGCCAAGCACGTGCTGGTGTTCCAGCACATCCCCTGGTTCCTGCGGCAATACGACGAGGACAAGGAGTACTTCAACATCGTGCTCGAGCTGAGGCTACGCATGCTCGAGAAGTTCCACAACGCCGGTACGTCGCCAACTCTTCCCATTATCAGCTATCCCGCCAGACACTCCCACCACCTCACCCCGAGCTCACGCGATCACAATCCATAGCTTTCCGAATGCTGCTACGGACGAATACGTTCCCCGCAAGGAGCAGGTTCAGCCTTAGCCTGCCTTCCATCGAACCTCATTGCCTTAACTGCTCAGAAGCTTGCTGCAATCTTAAACACATGCTCTGGCAATGTCCGGCGTTACGTACGGCCACGGACTTCAGCACCGAGCACGAATGGACCAACGCTCTCTCGAGCAATGATCCTCGCAAGCAACTCCTGGCTGTCCAAAGGGCCTGCGAGAGGGCGGAAGACCAAGGTCTCTCACCACCTACGCGGGTGTGGCCAGCGACTACCTGAAGAGGACCCTTAGCGGCCATCCAGGATAGTCCCTCAGGGCCTATAATAAAGTTCTTTGTCTGTCTGTCTGTCTTCCTCCAACCCGTAGTTAACCGACACTCCCGAAAGACTGTGTTCACTTCTATATGTTATAAGCGCCTTGTTCTGGCATGAAATTGTAGAAACCTTCGGGTTGTTTTCGTGTGTGTTACCACATGTTATTATGTTTGCGTCCTCTGTAATAATGACACGCCGCGGTGGCTAAGTGTCTAAGGCTGCTGAACACGAGGTCGCGGGTTCGATTCCCGGCCGCGACGGCCGCTTTTCTGATGGAGGCGAAAAGCAAAAACGCCCGTGTGTACGATATTTCGGCGCACGTCAAAGATCCCCAGGTGGTCAAAATTAATCCAGAGCCCTCCACTACGGCGCACCTCATTGTCTGCGTTGCGTCAACGCGTTATACCCTACAATAAATTAATCAATCAATCTCTGTAATAATGCACATAGAGATTTATGCCCGTTTGCCTTTTGTTACAACACTGTCTTCTGTCATTAATTTTTCTCTGATACTTTTGTAAATAGTTTTGTATTTAACCCCACTCACTCAATGCTCCTAGGAGCTTGTAAGGTATTGTGACTAAAACTGCGTCGTTTTGATTGACTGCGGTGCAAACACTATGTTGTATGTATACAACATTTATCAACGACTCTGATCATTTTTTTCTTTTAACCCTTTCTGTACCGTGAAAAGGAAAAGATAATGTACCAAATTTACCGAAAAATGTTTTTCACTCAATTTGTAAGGTTTTTTTTTTGAAGAAAATGGCACCATTATTTCAATGAAATAATGTTCCTTTATTGCTATGATTGTGTAAAAAATATTGCTCTAAGATGGCTTCACATAACACCATTATTTCTGAGAAATAACGTTCCTTAATTTCTTTAGTTAGCTCAAAGATAGCTCGAAGATGGCTTCACCGCATGGCCGCAGTGTCTTGCAAAAAAGCGCCGTCAGGGCTCCAAAGTGACCGATGGCGAGTGTACTCGTCATAACCGATGACAACTATTGGCGGTGAGCGCGACCACGGGCGGCGCTGCGGAGCGCGCCTCCGTGACGTCGGCTTAGGGATTCTCGCATTTGTCGTCTGCTTCACTCGGGCTCGCTCTCTATGCTGTTTCTTTGCGCGCGGTTGAGATTTTGTGCTTGTCCGCAGAAGATCTCGCGAATGCGCAACTTTTTTTCGTAACAAAAGACTTAAAATAGCGTAAACTAGCTCGTGATTTTAAGTATAGTTTTTGGTACCGCTCCGGAAAAAAACATTGCCGGCGTCGCCTATGCATTGCTGCGAAGCTGGTCCTGTGCGGAGCGCGAAGAGTAGGAGCTAGGCGTCAGCCTCTGTGTTCAGCAGTCTTTCGAACAAAGGTAACAGCCGCAGGCTGACAACCGACAACAGCGAAAATGGAAGACCAAAACAAATTCCAGGCCTTCGGGGCTGTCGGCTTTGGCAGAAGGCATTACGATTCCAGCTAATCGCATGTAAGGTAAAACAGATTTGGCAACCTTGCCTAACACTCGAAACTATTGTATCAAGTCACTTTACGTTGTCACGGCATGGAAGTGTGCCAACATGCACTATGGGGCACAAATAATGTAGGTTGATTTCCAAATAACCTGCTGTGTGTATAGGCGCGTGCTGGTTTTCTACCTGGCTTCTAACCAGTATGCAGGCTTATTGAGCAAAACGAGTTACCTGTAAGGCAAACATACAGTAAGACTATGTTTTTTCATATTTGGAGGGATATTTCGTTACATTTGCCACAACCATATCATCCCAATATTCAGACAGGCATTATAGTAAAACTGCACTGAAGAGGGGGAGGACCAGGAGGAGGAGAAAACAGTAAAATCGAGCTGGTTAGTGGGCAGGCTCCTCAGTCCAAGACGAGAGAGTAAGATTCATTCTTCAATTCACCGAACGTCATCCCGAGCAGGCCAGGACTTGTTCTTTGCGACTGAAGGGGTTGGAAAATAATAAAGAGCTGTCGGGACATATTCATTGGTTTCGAATTGTGTTATACTGAAAATTGGCATGTATACTATTTGTTGCGTTAGTTAGCAAGTATATCAAGTTTTCAACACCGTAATCATGTCAGAACTTTTCGGGTTGAGATTGAGTTCGTTACGATATCGATGGTTGGATAGAAATTAGGTGCACAAAGCCGCCTTCGAGTACTGTGGACAACGTTATCTGCGCCGTAGCACAGATCTTATTGCATTGAATATTCACACGAACTTTGTGAGCCTCGCAAACATCCCCAAACCTCCTAGGACGTTTAGGACGATGCACAAAATGAATGCGTTGGGCACAGAAGAAAAAAAAAAACGTTCATCTAACAACAACGAAAGAAAGAGAAAACACCCGTTTTATTTCCTGCTGTGCGACCCGCTGCTTGATGCGTAGCATTAGACTCTTGAGTCTTCATAAGAGCATCTCAGAAATAGTTAAGGGAAGCCTACGCATTTGATTACCGTATTTACTCGCATAATCCTCGCACTTTTTTTTCGGAAAAGTCAATGCAAAGTTAGGGGTGCGAGAATTATGCGGGGAAAAAAAAAAAATCCGCTGCACAGTGTTGCCAATTTGCCTTATGCCAATCCCGCTAAATGTAGCGGTCGTTTTTTGTATAGGTAAGCTCAGTGTTGCCAACTGCAGCCATTTCTTTTTATTTTATTATTTACAACGTAAACAGTCTCCCGTCGATCAGCGATCATGAAATTGCTGTTTTTGCTTTCTGGCGCGCGCCCTATCTCGTCGTCGTATGTGCGTGCCCTACTCCAGTAAGTTGAAGTCGGTGACGCCGAAGTGCCTGCCTGCGGCACGGTTGCCGTGTTCGATCGCGTACTCTTTCGCTTTCAATTTGAAAGCGGCAGTGTAGCTGCCGTTCCTCCCCATGGCGAAGCGGCACCAAGCACAAAACAATTAGATCAAAAAGTTCTCAAAACGGCAGCGAGCTATCCACCACTGACGCGAGTGACTCACTGACTGCTGCCGCTCAACGGCGGGACCACGACGGCGACACGACAGCGGGCTGCGCGAACACCGTTGCGCGCACGCGAAACATGCGCGACAGTGTGAGTAGCGTGTTAGGGCGCCTGTTTTAGGGAGTAGCCATGCAGGTTGTTAGACGCCTGGATGGCCTTGGATACACAGCGCTCTCCGCCGAACGGAGAGGCGGCGGGGGAGGGCGCGCGTTGGAGAGCGCGTGCACCATGCGGGTTTCGCGAGCAGGCAACTTTCGCCGCTGCAAAGTTGGGGGTGCGAGGATTATGCGAGGAACCAAAAAATTCAAGTTTTGGTGGCTCACATTAGGGGTGCGAGGATTACGCGAGTGCGAGGATTACGTGAGTAAATACGGTACTTATTGAGGAGCTCTGAGCGCTGAAACTCGCAAATACGCTAGATAGGACGAGGGCGAGTTACGTCTGAGCGATGTTCTCTGAAAGTCGTTCTCTCTCTCCTCGTGTGTTGTAAAATTGTGCGGGACAAAGCTTGAAATTATTCAGAGCCGTCAGAATCTGATTGAAAACACGCTGTTTAAAGCACCAAAGCATAAAAGCAGGCGATTTCTAGCAAAGGCACTGCTGCCAGTCAGAACCGGACGACCGCGGCGCGGGTGTAGCAGCGCGGCGAATGTAGCAGACGACAGCGGAGCTGGTCCCTAAGCTGACGTCAGATCCAGGGGGCGCCACTCAAACATCTCACCGCCAATACTCGTCGTCAGTCATTTTAGTACAAAATCTCATGACGACTATTGGCCGCGAGGCCCACCACTGGAGAGGCCGGCGCTGCGATCGTTTTGACGTCACTTGTAGGATCACCGTTCCTATCTTACTGCGTAGTTGGCTTGCAGCGCGTGACACTTCGCTTAGGAAGCGCGTTCTAAAAGTATTTTCGTGTTAATTTCCTTCGTTTGAAGTTAATTCTCAGGGCGTCAAGCGCAGTTTTAATGGCGACTGTATAACCGTATCAACTGTGGTAGATTATCCGCAAACACCATGAGCATGGTGGTGTATTACGCATGCGACCGAAGCGTAAGCAGCAGCTTGTTTCCCCGATCAACAATGTGGACTACGGCGATCGCCGAGTGAAGTTTCTAGATTTCCCTTGTTTGCAAGAAATGTATAAAGCAGGAAATCGTGAAGCGTTAACTGCTCGCAGAAGCACACGCACCCGCCGTGCCTGCCCGCACAGCCGATGGTGCGGCTCGAACCGACGCAGGTCGCGGCTGCAACAACTTGTCGCCGCTTTTTAAAATCACACAAGTTGTGTAAAAGAAGTTCCAGATTGGTGAAAGTGGATGTTGGTGGGATGAAAAATTCTGATAGGTAGTGTCATCAGCTGTGGTTTTCAAAGCGATGCTCAAATATCTGCCGCGATTTACGGCGACCGGCCGCGGAGGTCGGTCCCGGCAGTGCCAGCCCGTTCACGCATGGTGCGGCGAGCAGCCGAGAGGCCGTGCAGGTATCTTGATTGTCGATCGCTTCAACGGAAATCACTGCGCTTACAGAGTTCCCAGCGCGGTGAAACGTTCTGTTATGGGCTGTCACTTGCAACTCAAACGGCGATGAAATATCTGCTGCGACGCCAAGCCTAAAGTTCCCAACATCCGATTACGTGCATCCGAAGCCGGCTGCGAGCTGTTGGCAAAGGCCCTCCTGTCGCGCACGCGCGTGTTGCGCTTGGGTTCCTCTAAATTATTGGGGGCCCCCAACGCTCGGTTCTCCTATTCTGAATATCCCCATTACCCGAAATCATTAACGACGTGTTTCGCCTCGTACGCAGCCTCGCCTTCTGTGAGCAGTCGTGAGTTTCGAAATTGATGCTCGAGAAATGCCGGCTTACTGTCAACATACAAAACACACTGCAATTATAAATTAACACGCCGAGCACCTAATGAAAACTAAATATAGCCTTGTCCGAACCCGCTCGAAGGCGTTAAAAAGTCGCGAAAAGTAAACATCAGCCGTGCCGAGTACAGGCTACGGCAGTGATCGTTAATGAAATCCGGGCATGACTATAAAAACATTGTAGGGGAAATAGGCACTGATTAAGCCAAACTGCAGACCATAACAATACTTTTAAGCATGTGCGGCGAAGCAATCTGATCACCGTTCTCGCGTCATTCATTTACCAGGCAATACGAGTAGTTCGCGTGGTGAGATCATAAGTGAGCGACGCGTTTCCGTCGCTGTTACAAGGTGTTTGCTTGCACACACACATGTCCCGTCACAAGTATTTCATAATGAATTTACAGCGCACTTTTCTCGGCATCAGTTGCATCGTCCTTGGCGTTAGCTGGCTGTGTATTTAAGAGCTGTGGGTCGCGATGGTAGCAACTACCTAAACGCGGCGGTGTCGCCGGGAACAGGTGAGTCGCTGATTGCTTGCCCGAATTATTTGGTTTACAGACAACTTTTTTGGTAAATTGCATCAAATCCACAAGGAGCGGGCGAGACGGTGGCCACAACAAAAAAACGCGCTTCCGCATATGCACGGGAAATGTGTTGTAGCAGACGACAAACGATTCAGTGTCCTACAAGTGACCTCACTCGTAGGTGGCGCCACGGTATGTCCTCGAGGCCAATACTCGTCAACTTGAATGAAAGGATTAACCACAGGTTTTAGTGGCGAAGCACCTTACAGGCTCAAGCGTCTCCTGCGCGCCCTCCTAATGTGTCGATGCGATCTCGTTGGTACTTCATCATGGAAACGGAATAAGTGCCAGGCACAACTGGAGAAAGGAAAACTGACAGGAAAGAGGCTCCTCTTTCATTTTGTTGAATTCTGTCGGGTTCAGGCCGGGCTCGGGCTCACATTTTAGAAATTTGGCGGGCTCGGGCTCAATTTTTAAAAATTCGTTGGGCTCGGGCTCACATTTTAAAAATTTATCAAGCCCAAGCCGGGCCCGGGCCGAATCTCTATCGGGCCGGGTCGGGCCGGGCTTAGAAATTGCGGCCTGTGCAGTGCTCTAGTTTGCATTGGCTCCTGTGTCGCGCCTGCTCTCAGCAGCATTTGTCTTGGAAGAATAGACGGGACACTGGAGCAGAGTTTTGGGGACATTCACATAAGGACACTCCGGTTCATTGGCGACTATCTAGTGTTTACTAAAAAACGGGTTTGAGCAAAGGATGGCGCACATTCTGGACATGTTCAAGGAAAGGGGGTTAGGGTTGTGCTTTTCGTTTGAAGTGCCGCAGTCTGATGAACTGCAGTACTTGGACTTAAACACTCCGGTTCTATACACTCCGGCTATACAGGCCAAGATCTGTTAAGCCACTATTGAAGTTGTGGGCTAACATACGGGATAGCAGAGGACCCCGGCTAGCTTCGCTAGAGAACGCTACGCGCCGTACACTAGCCCTGCGGAATCCGAAGACTCATGCGTGGGTTCGGGTACTCACATGCGGTAGACAGGCTCCGGCAATCCAAAGTGAGGCTTTATTGCCTGGCAGATACAGGGCATATACCAGACAACACGACTCTCGCTCGCGGGGAGACAGTGGCTCCTGTCGCTGGCTCAAGCCGCGGGACTCAGACCTCGATATCCGTCATCACGGCCGCGGGAGCAGGGGAGGCATCCCGTGTGACCGATCAGGGCAGAATCTCTCAGCAGAGTCCGTGGAACCAACTGGGTTCACCATCATCGGGGCATTCGGAGTAGGCACAGCCGAGCCAACCGATTCCGACCAAATCGGCCAGTCGACTCCCGGCGGAGCGCTTGTTCGTCCCGCAGGTCAGCTCGGAGGGGAGAGGAGGTCTTCCTCAGGTCGGGGAGAGGGTGGCGCAAAGAAAGGCGACAAACTGGTCCACCTTCCCTCGCGCCCTCGCGCACACGTTCGCGGCGAGCCGGTTCGGCACGTCACGCGGGGTCATGAAGACGACACGACCTACGTGACGCGCTGGCTACCCAAAATGGCGGCTACCAGCTCGCGAAAACATGTGCAGGCGAGGCGTAGGGAAACAAGGATCCCCACAAAGTTTGATTCGGGGCACTCTAAAAATGTGAAATGCGGTGTTGCAAAGTCTTGCCTTCGATCCTCACTACAGAAGTCTTGTTCACACACGGTCGAAGAGGCGTGCTTGGAACAAGTAATCCGGCTGAGGTCGGCTGGATACCCTGACGAAGTTTTGGCGCGAAGCAGTGAGAACCTCATTACGTGGCTGAAGGGTACGCAGTCGGCTGTCGTGCCGGAAAGTACGCCTCAAAGAGAAAGAAAAAGGTGTAGCTGTCGTCCCCTACGTGCATGAACTGTCACGCGGTTTGAAGAATGTTGGCAAACGGTATGGGGTTGACGTGGTCCTATCAGCGCCTGTTAAGCTAAGCGGTGTGTGTTCAGCGGTTCAAAGGAGGGATGCCCATGGAGCGAGCAGGCGCCGAGGCAGTGGGGTGAATCACAAAGACCCATTTGTTCCGCGTTGCACGGGGGTTGTTCACAGGGGTTGTCCGTTGGTATGTGGGAGCCAGTGTATTGGCCAAACCGGGCGATGTCTGAATGTGCGCCTAATGGAGCGCAGGAATAGCATTAAAAAGGACACGCAGGCACACCTCTCAATGCATTGTGAAACCTGTCCTTTACAGTGCTGCCCTCATTTCAGACAAACCAAAGTGCTACTTAAACATAAAGCTAGGATGACCCGAGAGGTGGTAGAGGCCTACCTTATCTCCAAACTGGGCAAAACGTGCGTCAGCCATCCGTCGATATCGCTTAGCCACGAGGAATTCGAGTTTTTAGATAACCGGTGAAGTTTTGTTTTGTTTCTTGCAGTGGCGTACCCTATTGATTAGTTGGCTTCGGTTGTCCATAGCCTGTTTTGTGTTAATCTGATGTTTTTCCCTTGTATTGTCATGCCCAACTGGTGTTTTGTTAGTCTATAATTTTGCGTCTTTCTTCAATCAAAAAGTAGTTGTGAGTCAGCGCTCGTCCTGTCCCCTTCTTTGCCTTAGTCTTCGTGTGTGCGTGCTGTTAAGGAAGATGAATAAGTACCAACTCTCCCAATTGTCGGTTCTTTTGCTGTAAAGGGGGCTAGGAGTCACCTCTGCTTTATCTGTTGTCCTTTATATCTCCATTATTTAAAGTTTGTGATAAAATTGGTATCATGCCTATCATGTCAAATCAGTCTCTTTTAAGGGGGGACACTGGTCTTAAAACAACTTCTTTTATTTTCAAGTAAACTCTGTGAAACTTGTCAGTCTTGCTGCTTTTTTCCCACTGATTTCAAATATGCCAGTATTTTTTCAGTTGGTCAATTTGTTACCAAGATAATTAGAGATAATTAGCCATTTTGCCCCAACAATTAACAAAACAGTGTTGGTCACAAAACTGTAATCTTTATATTTTCCATTACTATGAACCCTGCTGAATGCAATCTTGGAAACAGTTTTTTGATGCACCGCTTGGAACTAATTTTACGGCTCATTAAACTTCGGTAGCACCAGTGGCAAGGAACCATTTTCAGTGCCCATTTCAAACACCGAAGTTTAATGAGCTGTAAAATTAGTTCCAAGCGATGCATCAAAAAACTGTTTCCAAGATTGCATTCAGCAGGGTTCATAGTAATGGAAAATATAAAGATTACAGTTTTGTGACCAACACTGTTTTGTTAATTGTGGGGGCAAAAATGGCTAATTATCTCTAATTATCTTGGGAACTAATTGACCAACTGAAAAAATACTGGCATATTTGAAATCAGTGGGAAAAAAGCAGCAAGACTGACAAGTTTCACAGAGTTCACTTGAAAATTAAAAGAAATTGTTTTAAGACCAGTGTCCCCCCTTAAGGGAGTACACTGGCCTTGAAACAGCTTATTTTATTTTCCAAGTAAACTTCGTGAAACTTGTCAGCCTTGCTATTTTTTCCCAATGATTTCAAATACGCCATTATTTTTTCAGTTGGTTAGTTAGCTTCCACGATAATTAGAGATAATTAGCCATTTTGGTCAAACAAAAGACAGAACAGTGTTGGTCATAAAACCGTAATCTTTATATTTTCCAATACTATGAACCCTGGTGCGCGCAATAATCGAAGCAGTTTTTTGGATGCATCGCTTGGAACTAATTTTACAGCTCATTATTAAACTTTGGTGGCACCAGTGGCAAGGAACCATTTCAAATGCCCATTTCAAACTACACAGTTTAATGAGCTGTAAAATTAGTTCCAGGTGGTGCATCAAAAAACTTTGATTATTGCATTCATCGGGGTTCGTAGTATTGGAAAATGTAACTATTACAGTGTCATGACTAACACTGTTTTGTCTTTTGTTTGGCCAAAAATGGCTAATTACCTTTAATTATCTTGGGAACTAATTGATCAAGTGAGAAAATAATGGCATATTTGAAATCAGTGGGAAAAAAACAGCAAGTCTGACAAGTTTCACGAAGTTCACTTGAAAATTAAAGCAAAGTTTTTTTAAGACCAGTGTCCCTTCTTAATGAACAAAACTTGTATCTTGCCTTCATAGCCCCTTTGATCGTTTTACTTTGCCGCTTACTGTGCTGTCTTGATTTCCTCGAGTGCTCAGTGCCGTCATCTCACTCAAACGTTTCTGCTTTCTCGCATGCTATCAAAAAAAATGCAGGAGTGCGAGCCATCTTTTGCGGCCACTACCACCGAAACGCCGGCGGTTTCTACAAGGACATGGAGTTGGTGGTGACCTCGGCCATCGGAGCACAGCTCGGCGACGATGGACACGGCTTCCGCGTGGTCAAGGTTCTGGACGATGGAATCCAGCACCAGTACCACACGCTAGACCAGGTTCCAACGTCGGTCAACCTCAAATGACCCGCCGCCCCCGCCGTAGTTTCTTGAGGACGGTTGCCGTGTTTTTTGTGCCCGCCTGAGCTCTTCGATGTAGGCAGTTGCGGAACTCCACCTCAAAAAACGGTTCGCATCTAGACCGTGCGTACTGTGGCGCCACTGCGGCCGCCGCATGCACTATCCAAAAAACAAACTAGTTATTCAGACTGACACTTTAACGTTAAATTTTGTTTTAAACATGCATAATTCTTTATTTTTGTGCTTTTGTAAGTTATTAATTGCTAGCTAAACTCCGGCTTGTAGGTTGCGATTGTTTCTGTGTCCGCGCATCTGCCTCGACCAATTGGCGCTTGTGCGGGCACTCCAGCACAACATAGGTCCGAACTGAAGTAGCAAATTTAGAGTTATCGTTTGGCCTACAGCTCATTGTATGCCAAAAATAATCTAGTAGGCGATCAAGCGGCTCTAAATAATCAATTTCAGCTTTCATAAGGCCGTCGAAGCAACTTATTTATTTTTTTGCCGCCAGAAGACTGAAAAGGACGCGCAGCGGACTACGCACAGCAGGCGACAGTGCGCAAGCGACGGTTGACCCATGGTCGCATTTCCTTTTACTACTCTTGCTTCCTGTGTATATAAAACACTCGCATAGTTGAGCACATCGGGCTCCTTTGGCGTAACAAATTTACGCAAGCGCGCAAATACCTTTTTTCGCCGAAGTCGTCGAGCGACGAAGCACGCTGTGTAGTTTATTTTGTCACCAAAAGATGGCGCCACTGTAAAACAAGATCCAAGGCAGTGGACCAATCGCAGGGCCACTTTTTGGTGCATGGGGGGGCCTATGGGGAGTTTCGCAGCTCCTATATCAAGTAACTCTGGTGCCCGCTGCCTGTGTGAATGTCTGCGGCATTTTTCCTCGTGTGCAAGGGTTGGAGAAATTGTGCGTGTGACAATTAGAGGGTAGCTTTTCGTTGCCTGAAAGAGCAAGTTTTCGACTTCTGCGCTTCTAACTGCTCATGCGCTACCGACTCATTGGTTTCTTTTTTTTTTTTTTTTTTTCCAGGCTCCGTGGTGCTAGAATGATATGGTCAGTAGGCTGGTACAAGAAAAAATTATGAATGTGGCAACTAGAGGGTAGCTTTGTTGCGTGAAAGGTGAAAGAGAGCGAGTTGCCGAAATTCTGCACTCCTAGCTGCTCGCTGATCACCGACTCGTTTATTTGTATTCTTATTTTCTGGACTCAGTGGTTCCTGAATGAAACATTAGTAGCCTGATGACAGCGGTTTGGAAAGGCCGGTGGACGCGACTCAAAGTTTGATGCTAATTGTTGAGATGTGTTTTGCGGCTCCTGATTGCTTTTTAAGTGCCAGTTTTTATTTGTCGCTGCACTTCTATGATTGAAGAGCAAGGAGAAGAAAGCATCCACATAGTCCATGTTTTGATAAACTGTGAGTGCTCGTTTTACGTTCGTGTGATGGACTCTCAAGCTACAAATGTGCGGCTTGTCGCGCTTGAGTTTTTTTTATTTCCTGCAAACTTTTTCTGTTTTAAAACAAAAGCAGAGACAAAGCACCTCATAGTCCGTTTCGGTGGACCACGGGAACCAGTTTTACATTAGCTTGTCGGACTCTCAAGCTTCAAAGGGTTTCTTGTCACCTTTGTTTTATTTTTTGCCAGGTTTCTCTGTTTCAAGAGAAAAGGCAAAGCACCCCATCATAGTCCGTATTTGCTGGACTACAGGAACTTGTTTTACATTATCTTGTCGGACTCTCCAGCTACAAGAAAGCTTCTTGTCACATTTTGAGTTCTATTCATTGCCAACCTTCTCTGTTTTAAAAGCTGAGACGGAGCACCCCATCATAGTCCGTATTTGCTGGACCACGGGAACTAATTTTACATTATTTTTCTGGACTCTCAAGCTCCAAAAGGTTTCTTGTCACATGTGTTTTATTTTTTGCCAGGTTTCCCTGTTTCAAGAGCAAAGACAAAGCACCCCATCATAGTCCATATTTGCTGGACTACAGGAACTAGTTTTACATTATCTTGTCGGACTCTCCAGCTACTAAAAAGCTTCTTGTCACGATTCAATTCCATTTATCCCGAGTTTCTTGGTTTTGAGAGCAAAGACAAAGATCCCCACAGTATGTTTTGTGCCTTAGCGCATCGGACTCTTTGCTCTTGATAAATAAGCTACAAATTGCTTGGAGGAGTTAAAATGCGAAATTTTTTGCACCTTTTTATTTCTAAGCAATTCATGCAGCCTTCGAAGTCGTGGGCAGTGCAGTGATTGAATGAGCAAAACAACAATCGTTTTCATCGCTGTTAAGACTGAACTGTTGCGACTTTGCTTACTGAAAGCATCCTGCTGAAACTAGCAAGACCTGGCATACTTATGGTGCAGGTCAGCAAAATTGAGCTCAAGGCAGTTTTTTCTTGATTTCTCATTTTAATCATCCTGCCGTGCACAGAAAAAATGCACCGTGGCCTTTCGTTGTTGTAGAATCGCTTCATTTTTAAGCGGACAAGGTAGGCTTTTAGGTGTTCAACCCTTTGAAGGTCGAATGTTTTCGCCGAATGCGACCCCCCAGGGTCGATTTTTGTTATTGCTGATTTAGATTCTTCGGGTGAATCTATTTCGAGAAAAAAAATATCAATTTTTTTAGGGTGACCATAAAGTGGCAAAAAAATCGTTTGTGTTGTTACGTACATGTGGTTAATTCCTGAGTAACACAAGAAAAATTCTGAATAAAACGAGAGTAACAAGCCGGCACCTTTTGAGTGGATCGAAATCAGATAGACATCAGTTTCGCGGGCGCAAAAAACGGGAAGCGCCTGGAGGACAATACCGAAACCAGCCGCTGTGCACGCGCGCGGCCGGATGCGCGAGCGATAGGCGGCGCACTGCTCCTATAAAATACAAAAAAAAGGAGAAAAGCGCGGCATCAGTTTCGCAGGCAAGCTTGGCCTGTGGCAGGCGCAAGAAGCGAGAGGCGTCCGGGTGCCAGGTGGGCGATACCCAGCACGCCCCCTCGTTAGCGGATGCGCAAGCAATAGCCGGCACGCCGCTGGAGTAAATCATATAAAAAAAAAAAAAAGAAGAGCCATCGGCACAAGAAAATTATTTGACGTATTTCCGCAGTGTGGCAGCACATGCCAAGCAAGAGAAGTTGGCAAAAAAAGCACGCTTTTTCAACATACAAGCAATGACGTACATGTACGTTATTGACCATTTTGAAGGTGTTTGCAGATGACGTACATGTATCTCCATGACCCTGAAAGGGTCAAAGGTGGTTGTGTAACGTCAGTGCAGCAGTGTATGATACGAAACTATGACACAAAAGAAATGCAAACGGATTTATGTTCTGCGTGCGATTTTCATGGCTGCTTTTCCATCAGGAGAAATGGAAGAGCGGTTTGACGAATGTTTGTTGGGTGCTGTCTCAGTTTTGTTTGTCCGTCAACAAACGAAACTGTGTGGAATAATCAGCTAAGAGCACCGTGTAATGGTGCTTCCAAATCTTTAAGCTCAAATTGGCAAACAAGAATATAAAGATGCCTTACGTTGATACAACCCTTATGTCCCTTGTGTCTGAACCTGCTCAACATTTTGCATGTTTTGCCCTTTTTTATTTGGGCTGACAGATGATGGTTTGTAGGTTAGGCTATGTAAATAGGTACATGAAAGTAGTCTGCTTTAGGTTTTCTGTCCCTGCATTTTTTCCAGTGCTTGTGTTGCTGGAGTACGCAACTGTCTGTTTTTTGCCTTGAGTGAGTAGATTAATGCAGTTGGTCTGCAGCTTTGCAGTGTTTGAAAGGGTGGTAACGTAAACAGAGTTGAAGGTGTTGGCATGTGTGTGTGTGTGTGTGTGAGTTTATGAATGCTGGGGGGCTAGTATTTGTAAATGAAATGATGCGCAGCTTTTGGTTTTTACGCTCACGGGTATTGTAGAACAGTTATCAAATATTTCTCGTGAAACATATTACACTTGAGATAATGACTTTCCCGTTGAATTTGCAGTGCTTTCACGTGATTGTGTAAAGTACTGGAATTCTGCAGAGCCTCTGTAGTGCATAAATACTGTCGAACTTTATTATAACCAAGCCGCGTTCGTGGTAAGAATTTTTGTGAAACACAAAATTCGTTGTGTCTAGGTTGTTAATGTTGGAGCTGTTCAAATGACTTTACTAGCTTTCAAAACATTCTTAGAAGCATTTTATACCAACAAATTATGATAATTGCACAATTAGAGAAATCTTGGCATTTGGTCTGCCGTGGACACAGTGTTTGGATGATGATGATCATCATCGTATGAACATAACGTGTGCGATTGCGGAGATGCATACCGCCGAAAATGAAGTTTCCGCCGCCATCAGATAGCATCATGCGCGTCTCCATTAACAGGGTGTGTCGACGTTAAGACAGCCATTGCCATTGCTTTATTGTAGAGATTTGTGACTATGACCAGCGTAGCGCCGCTCAAAAGACTTGTTTTGAAAATGCATCGTTGTGCTTAGGCAGAACCATGTGTTTGAATTCATTCAGTTCGAGTGGCTTTAAAGCATAAGCACACTTAGGCTTGAATTTTTTTGGCATTAGTTCCGCAAAAAAGGGGGCAAAAGCTTAATAAATAGTTGGAGAGGTTGATTATGCCAGATGGTGAAAACGGTGTAAGTGTTATTGTCGCACAGCAGTACGCGCAATTCAGGCACACACATGCACACACGGGGTAAGCTACACGAATTCTTCGCAGTGTCCTCAGACCACTGTTTGAACGCGCTGGAGAATAATACCGTATTTGTACAAGTGTAAAGTGAATGTTTTTCCCCCAATTTGTGCCTCCAAAGCGCGTCTCGCATTATATTCACGCTCAAACAAATCTGGAGCTTTTTTTTTTCTCAGGTTTTTTTGTTCAAATGCCTTCGTGCTGGCACACGCCTCGTACTATTGTGCATAGAACGTGAACCGCGAACCCACTGCCCTACCCTCGGATTTTTTCCGCCGAGAGCGGCAGCAACTTCGTCGCCGGCTTCTCCCGATAACGCCATTGGCTACACTGGTAGTGGTCACATGACCAGGCGGTCCGGCCGAGAGGCGAACGCTACCGCGCGTGAGGCGCATTGGCTCCTTATTGTGCTTTGTTTTGTTCATACTTGCTTCTGCCTTAATAGCGCTGCAATGGACAAGCAAAATCAGTACACCGCCGCTTTTCAGAAATGGGCGATCCTGCTGTTCGTAGAACAGGAGACTTCAAATGCGGCCTGGCATCTCGGACTAAGCGAGTAAACCATTCGAAGTGCCGTGATCGCATCTTTCAAGCCGCACCGACTCTTAAAGCGTGCCACGGATCGAAGAATGGCCGCTACGCTAGGCTCAAGCATGACCTGGCAGAAGTCGTCCACGAACGTGGCGGCCAGTTATTGTGTGTAAATGCTGAGCTCGTGCAGTTCAAAGCCAGAAAGCTTGCATGTGAGGCCGGTGCGCCACATGACAACTTCAAGGCCAGTCGCTCTTGCATACAAAAATTCATGCATCCTGCGGGATTCTCACTTCACCGACAATCGTCTATCTTCCAGAAGCTCACGGCCGAGTGCGAAGAAAAACTGGCCGAGTTTCAGTGTTGCGTCTTTAAGATGAGAAGGGAACGCAAGTACCTCACATGTCAGATTGCGAATGCTGCTGAGACTCAAATCTTTTTGGACATTCCGCCTGGGTGCGACATTGATGAAGGCGGTACCAAAGAGGTGCGCATTCGCTGCGGGCAACCACCTTTCATTGTTGTTTCCGCTTGCATTACTTCACATTATATGCATAATATAACCTTTTTTTTTTTTTTCGTGAGACCAAAAGTGCCCCCTCACATTATAATCAAAGTCGAGTTATTTACGTGCAAATACGGTAGTATGTTCATGTTGGGGAAGTGACAGTGTTCGCAAATAACAATTTAGGGTATTTATGCGAGAGCTAATATTTCTAATGTGACGGCAGTGTGGTGCAATCAATGTGTGTCACTGTGACACAAACCCAGCTTGTGATGTGAAGCTGATTATAATTCCTCGGCTGTGAAACCTTCTAAGAATGTCTTAGTAAGCCGTGTTTACTCAGGAGGCCATGGTAGGGGAATACGCTGTGGTGTGTATTGGCTTGACGTTATTACGTGATGTACCCCGGCACTCCGCCTTACTGCATACCTCAAGGCCGTAGAGGTGACCAACAGAAGATTGAAATGCTGGTGGTGAAATTTAATTCGAGCGCGCCACTAATAGCAGCGCTTAAGTTGATACAGTAGTACGAAATGGATAGATCAGGTTTTTTAAATTTGTGTGTGTGTGTGTGTGTGTTGTGTGTTGTGTGTGTGTGGTGTGGTGTGGTGTGTGATAGAGAGAGAGAGATGACAAAGGTCATCACCACTTAAAGGGGGAGCCATTAACAACCGATCAAAACATCAAACTGTCACATGGTGAAAAGAATCGAGCATTGAGTTCTGTTAGCTTGTTGCACTGCGTAGAGCTTGACTTGAGTGTGCATGTTCCATGACACTCTTTAAAAGCCTCACTTCGTATTTCCTAATAGATGCTAGCAGTGTAGAATAAATATTTTTGAGTAAATCGCAGGCTCGGTTTCAACAGTGAAGCTGTTTAGCAAATCGTAAATTTTTGTGTCCGCAGTTAAAAACACCAAGAAATTGTCGAGCACCGGCACGTGAGCGCGGGCCTCATGGCGACCGCCCGGCAGGTAACAAAACCAAGAAAATGCCTAGCACTCGTGTGCGTGCCTCGTGGCGACTGCCCAGCATCTTCTGCGCACGTTTGTGAAGCCAAGCATACTCACTTGGGAGACTGGCCAAGATTGGCCGAAAAAAAGAAAAACTCCAGCGTTTGCCGTAATTGTGGGAACACTTGCTCAGAATGAGAAAGACATGTCATAGTGTACGCCCCTCCAAGGTGATGTCCAATGATTATCATTTCCAAAAAAAATGAAAGAACCTCACACTTATAGCAGCAATGATGGAGTAAAGGTCGTTTCGGCAGCGAAGAAGAAGCACATCTGCCGCAATCGTGGACTTAAACCTTCATGATGGTCGTGAAGTTTGCGTACAGCTTCGCTACCTTCAAGTTTTTCACATTACTGTGAGCTTATTTCATTTTTTTTGAACTGCCTTGCCCAAGGCAGTAGGGATCAAGAAAGTTGCAAAATTCAGGGGCAAGGAATGGACGAAAGCATCACAAGATAGGAATGGTTGGACGGATATGGAAAAGGTGTTCGTCTCACTGTGAACAAAAACGGGCTTATAGTGATGATGACGATTGTTTTTGTGTCAGCGAAGGATGTAAGATGTTGGCATCAAAGTAAACTTTTTGCAGGAAAGAGCATCCTGCAAGTGAGTAGCTTTCTTGGGGCTTTTCCGTGCAACAAAGCGAATTATGCAGAATTTGTCTTGTTGCTTCAACATTTACAGGTGAACCACTGAATGCTTGTTTAGTTCATTGAATGGTATTGTTGATTGGGTTTGTTGTGCGACATTTGCTGCTCAGTCACACAGGTGCCATGATAAAAAGTAGGTGGGGGAGGCTATGTGGACACTAGCCACCACTGCTGCCCCAGTCGTTAGGTGGCAACGAGGTTACCAAGCCTTGCATTTGACTAAGTTGTTGAGTAGGGAACTTGGTATCTTGCTCCTGATTTTGCCATTGTTGAGTTTCATTTGAAGTTCATTCAAACCAATGCATTTTTCTCTCAACTGATGCTGGAGTTGGAGCCATTTTTGGGGGGTACTCGGAGTGTGTGTGTGCGACCCGACCGTGTTTGCAGGGGGTACTCGCGGCAGAGCGTGTTTGCTATTGCTTCCAGTCAAGAAGCAACTTGCAGCTGGCATAAACGAAATTTCTCGCTGCGCAATCCTATTTCCTACGAATAAAATAACCGTGGCAACAGCGTACACCATGCCTTCCCCTTTTACTAAGCAATTCGGCAAATCGTTTACATCAAGAGAAAATAGAATATGTCCCAAGACGGAACCCTGAGGCACTCCAGCTGCTATGGCTAGAAAATTTGAACAAGTACCATTTATGCAAACACATTGTTTGCGTTGGGACAAGTAACTTTGAATCAAATTTAGAGAAGAATCCCGGAAACCATAACAATGAAGTTTCTTGAGAAGTATACCATAATCTACAGGGTCAAAAGCTTTTCGCACATCTAAAAATATACCGACAGCCATTTTTCCTTCGTTCAGTGTGGTATTAATGATATTCGCAACGTTAATAACAGCTGTGGATGTTGATTTGTTTGAACAGAATCCATGCTGCTGCTTCCAGTCAAGAAGCAACTTGCAGCAGGTGTAAACGAAGCGTTTCGTCTTGTATTATGCTGCAGTTGTCCTGCACGGTGTAATTTGGTCCATGAAGGCAAATTAAAAAATCGGTTTATTAAAAAGGCTGCTTTGTCCTGATAATAGCGTTACCAATTGTATCGCAAGCTGCAAACGATTAACCGAGATTTTAAGGAAAAGAGATGAAGAAGTGAAGTTTCCCTAGCCACCCTCCCCTGACATCTTTGCGGTGCCACAGAATCTTGTTTTATTTTTTTAGGGGCTGGGGCTGTAGGCATCTCCTGTCATCGTCGTAATTGTCGTCTCATGTAGTCACAGTACTAAAACACCGGGACACTCGTTTACACCTCGTGCTAGAGAGCTTCGTGCTTCAAAGACGAGAGACTTTTACAGCAAAGCTGTATACCTGTTGTACCCCCCAACGGTTTCATCTCCGTTGGCAAGAACGGCAAGGCGCCAAAAATACACTTACACACTGCATGCTTCGCCCCTCCCCAGGTTTCACATTAGTGGAGATGGCCCGAAATTTTTTTGTGATTGGCGTCTGCCAACCAAAGCCACTGCTAAAAAAATTAGCAGTGGCTTAGCTCAGCTATGGCAGGATATACGTAGCGTGAGCTAAGGTTCAGCTGGTTATTCTTAGGTTCCCTGGTTGTCTAGGATTAGCTGATTATCATGCTTACTGCTGCTTAAACGATTTCCAATCCAATCCAATCCGGTCCCATCCAGTCCAGTCCAGTCACTGCTCCTCGCGCATGCACAGCATGGCTCTCCGGGAGCCACGCAAAATAGCTATCGAGCGGCTCCGGAGCAGCGTCAGACTTGGCTACTGCGCAACGGAGGCGCACAGCTAGGCACGCGCCGGCGCCAGTGCGTCTGCCGCGGCTATGTCACTCCTCTGGAATGTGCAAACCGGCGAATGTGCAGACCCAACTCTCTACACACCCGTACTCCAATTGGATTGGATTTCATCCAATTTAATCCATTCCAAATCCAATTCAATCCGATCCTATCCAAACCAATCCAATGCACCTCGCGCTTGCGCAGAACGGCTCTTCAAGGTCCACGCGAAACTGATCAATCTCGGCCAGTGTAGGTTACGCTACAAAACAGGACTGGGTGATTGTAGTGGGGCCCCTAGTTACGTTTGATCGCTTCACTTGAATGCTAATGTGCCGACAGTACACTGATTACCACATTTTTTGTGCTGTCCTATATGGCGTCACTGTCGGGCAAAATTTGGAAGTTTCTCTACATTTCTTGCATTTATCCAGTTAAAAGGCATCTTTCGTGGCTGGAATGGAGCTGAGTGATCTACCAAAGTTCTTTCAAACTGAACGAACTTGGATTTTGTTTTCGCGGCCCTTTTAAGCGTGTCGCGGAATGTGGGTGGACCCTTTGGCTGCTTGGTGAAAAAGAGGGTTTCTAAATGTGGCAGGAGACCATCGTAGTTGAAAGTCATGTGATGAATGCCTCTCGGTTTTTATAAAAGACTGAGTTAGTACAATTCACCAGAGTAGTCTTGTACAGCACATAAGATAGCTTCTACGCCTTTGTTTCAATATTTAAAAAAAAAAAAAACATTGGTGCAGCTTGCACGCACTGGGGTGCAAGGCTGGAGAAACAGCAGACAGCAGAGCTGGCGGCGCCTTCGTCGGAGACCTGGCTGTTGCACCTTGCATGGATTTTCGAAATTGCCGCTGAAAGTCTTCCATGACTGGCAAGCCCGGATCGTTTTGTCCGCAGGTCTTCACATCTCTTCCAGAGTGGAGCGTGTTAGCGCACGCTAGAATCCGCGGCCACCGGCTTTGCGAACTCGCCGTCTGTACTGCAAGCTTTTCTGTGCTTCCCACTTCAGGTGCGAATGCACGTGAACTGGCGAGGAGAAGAGCGCGCAAGAGATTATGCCACAAACGCGGGCCAGAGTGTTCTCGAAGGTCGAGCTGGCTGACACCGGGCACTCCTCACGAGACGTGCTCTCACGTGAGCTCGGCTGTGCTGAGTTTTCTGGTAACACTCGACAGCGAAACTAAATGCTTAAACAGCTCTCGGAGTGCAGTATCGGAGTGCAGAAATGATTTAGGTGCTAACTTTGGCACTTATTGCATGATAGTAAAAAGTGAATGTGTTGCCACTCTGGAGTGTATGGACACATTAGTGCCACTTGGTATCATAAAGCGGTTCTCTACAGACCTAGGCATTGTGAAGTGACATATAGGTGACACACAGTGTCCTCACTTATCGCTACACTACACAACTTTTGCGGGCAGCACTATGTTGCACACTTTGTCTAGCCCCGGCGTATTTTAATGTGGAAGCGCTGTTGCGCCATACCTCCCAATTTAACGGAAAATTCGTGAGGCCAGTTCTTTGAAGCGCCTCATATTTTTTAGTGTATAACACAGTTGTGCAACGGCCTACATGCCACATAGAGGGGAAACGATGCGGGCATGCAACGGCCCAACATTAGGCCTAACGTCACGGTCTGAAGTTAACATCGTTAATCGGTACCAGCAGCTTGACACAGATAAGTACAACATTGCCCTACTCGTCATTAGCTGACGGTAAGCCTAAACGTGGAACGGTATGCTTTGAGGCCTAGCATTGTCACTTGGCAAACATTAGAAAAATGTACTCGTTTGCAAAGATGCGGGTACAAGTTTATGTCTCGAAACCTCGAAACAAAGTGTTAGGCCTGATTAGCACATTACCGAGCATGCAACAACCCGACAACGTCACAGTCCAAAGGTAACGTCGTCAATCGGTACTGGCGCAGCTCGACGCAGAACGAGTACGACGTTGCCTTACTCATCGTTAGCTGATGGCAAGCCTGAACACCTAACGGTACGCCTTGAGGCCTGGCATTATCATCTGGTAAACATTAGAAAAAATACTTGTTGTTTTCGAAGATGCCGGTATGAGTTGACGTCGCGAAACCTGGAAGCAAAGTGATAGGCCTAATTTAGCGCATGACCCGGGAACTGCAGCTGTTAGTCTAGCAAAGTGATACTTATGTGATACACACTCGCAGAGCAGCTTGGTGGGTTTTGGTGCATGTAGTGAATAGTCTGTCAACCAATCAATCAATTACTTTGAGCACGACCACTAGGAGGGTCGACCGCAAGAAACCCGTGGCTGCGCTCTGAATGTATGTGCATTCTCTGAGGCCTACCGAAGTGTTGCATATGTACCCATGCAATAGCACATGCGCCCGTGGGGTATTGGATGACGCATTATAGGTAGAATGTACGCTGCTTCCGCAAGGTGTTCTGTGATTGGCGCAGAAAAACTTTCCTGTACTTTTTTTAGCACCGTAACATTACCCAAGTATCTTTACCAAACTATATGGCTCACCTGCATCCACCAACTTTCAAACACCAATCATTCGGAGCAGCATATCAGCTGATACTTATAAAGAGCAGTGTAAAAACAAGCACAGGCATGATTTAAGTGTGGGTGCTATTATGTGCCTTTGCTGTCCTTTGCCCATGCACTGGCGTTAACAGAAATGACCTTAATATCAGGGGTGAGACAGCTGCGCATATTGCGCAGTTTTGATACAAATTTGTTTTCCTGCGCCAGGCTGCTCCAAAAGCTTGAAAATCGCAAAAATTGCGCCAAACTGCTCCAAAACAGTCTGAGAGCCAAGGATTTTAACGCTCCCGTCAGTCTCAGTGGGGAAAAATGCTTACTGACGGCATAATTTTTCAGCACCCCCAAGGTGATGCTGTTTGTAAAGGTTTGGTTGATTGATCATTCAATAAAACACCGCATAAAACTGCCTCAGAGATAGTTTTTTTTTTTTTTTTTTTTGAAAGTCGCGTCAGGTTGCACATGTTACATTCTGCGAGTTTTAAAGTTTCCCTATCGAAAACCATTCCGAAGTCCTGAAGAAAAAATGCTTATGCGTACTGAGGCGACAAACTACTTGTGCAAGTTGACGAAAAAACGGCAATTTTCGGAGCGCCTTATCTCCGGAACGACATCAGCGTTCAGCGGGCGCCGCCATCTTGGTGTGGTGAAGATTGGAAAACATGGCCGCCGGGCGAAGCAGTTGCTCAGGCTTCGCCGATTTGTACCGTGTACCGCCGATTTGTACCGTGGTTTTGGTTATGGGGGTGGCTGGGTTTACATTTAGTCGTTTGATCTGTTGCGGGAAGCTGCGCGTCTCGAAAGACGGGAGTTCATCAAAAACAACGTGGTGCCGGCGAATTCGCCGTGTTTCGGCGTTGAGTGCGATGCGCGGTGCGTGCTTGATGTGAAATTTCGCACTCGGTGAGGTGTTATAAAACGCTGATATATTGCTGCCTCTGACAGCAAGCTTGCGAGCGGCGGGAATGGTACGATAGACGCTGCAGAAGTGGCGGCGCAGGCTACATCGCCGCAAAATATTCAAGCAGTGTCTGAGGACGGGCTATTATTGCACGCTAGTAATAATGGTTCATCTATCTGAAGTGAAATTTGGAGCCAAGGGGGAGGTGGCTGAACATACCAACGTTACTCAAATTACGATCGTAGTGAACGTGTACCTTGGGGATTGAAATGGGGAGGGGGGGGGGGGGGGGGGGGGGGGTGCGACGACTGTCACCTCGCTTTGCGCAACTTTTGCCGTGCCTCTACACTTGTGCGTAGAGCCGGGTCTGGGATTGCAGAAATAATAATTTAGGCATTCACATGATAATAAAAATGCCTTGGAGTTGCTTAGTTTTTCAATTCGATATTCTCAACGGCGCTCCACGCTATCTATGCATAGAGCCTAGACATTTAAAAATGGTTTGTAAAAATGTCATACCAATTCTGATAGAAAAACTTTATTGATAGCTGTTTCAGAGTTATGTATGTTCAAAACCAATTAAAAGGTGCTCTTCCCTCCCCCCCCCCCCTTCCCCTGATTTGCCAGAAATTTGTTTTTTTAGGCTCCTAAGGTGACATAATAAATGTCGTTCTTCTGCTCCAAATCAAGGTTCTCCTGCTCCAAAATCGAGATTTTGCTGCTCCGAAAACTGCTCCCAAATCTGGTTCAGCTGTCTCACCCCTGTTAATATCAGTGAGCACATGATGTGTTTGGGCATATCTGTACAGGGAAACCTATTGGTCTTCAGTTGTGTCTTCAGTTACATTTGCACATCAGATTCTTTGGAAACCTGAATGGCTGCAGTGCGTGACTCTACGAAAAAGCCCCAAGGGAAAGGCGTTGTGCCCCTAGAGGGCTGTCTGTACTAGCGGCTGCTGTCGGCGGCAGGATTTGTACATTTTAGCTGCTGGATATAATTTTGTCATCTGGCCGTGACGTGTTTACTGCATGCATTGAAAGCGCTGGGTTGAGCTATACGCTCGGATTTAAACGTTGCTGATATCTTGCGATGGCCTTTCCGTAATGCTGGGATTGTTATCTCCAGTGTTGCGTCGAAAGTGAAGGCTATGCCGTACGTCTGTTCACAGCAGCAGCAGATGCTAACACTTTACATTGCAGGATGGACGGTGACATGGATGTTTGTGGATTTGGCGGTACTTTGTTAAATTCAAGCTTAAAAGGCGAAAATGTGTCTTGCGTGCTCTGAAGTGTCTGAATTGTCTAGTTTTTGTGAAATAAAACAAACTGAGAAACGTGTTTTTGAACCTTGTTCACTTTTCTCGAAAGTATTTCAGCCACAGGCACTGCTGGGAAATGTGATGTGCAGTCTTTTATTTCAGCAGGGAAAGGTCAGATAATATCAGTATTCGGTTTTTAACAGAGTGACATGTACCGTGAGCGTAGTACAGTATAGCCCACTTATAGCGAACCCGGTTCTAACGAAATAGCGGCTGTAACGAACAAATCTTCATTTCCCGTTACCATTTGTATACATATATTTTGTGTCCAGATATAGCGAAACGCGGATATAATAAACCGATTTCAGTTTCCCGATATGTTCGTTATAAGCCGGCTCAACTGTACGTGCACGGGCGCACTTTGATGGTTGACATTGAGAGTGTGTGAAGATATGCCAATCAAGGGCATGTACCATCAGAAGATGAATATACCGGTGCTTGAAGGCATCGGCATACGTGCGTTGGTAGGCGACGTCATTCTGTCGGAATGTGAAGCCTCATTCAATGTCGCGGAGGGAAACAATGCAGTGCCCGTCCACTCTGTGACAAAGGATGACCAGTAGAGCTGGACGCAGTCCAAGAAGTGCACAAAACAGACACGTTTGTAATTATGGTTGACCGTACCTACTAGCTAATTAGCTGAATGACGCTTGGACAGAATACAGTTTTGTTCTAGAGGACAAACATGGGGCTGTCTGTTTCCCTCCCATAGTAGCCCACGTATTGGCAGAAGACGAAAATTCCATGATATTTACTACTTCACAGTAGATATGTAATTATAAAAAGATGAAACTCCACATAAAGTTGTCTGAGCTGCCAGTTATATGCAGTTGACTCGCGATCATTCAAACTTCCGGTTAATTAAAACAATTTCAAAATTTTGATTGGCCTGCTATGCTTCCGATGTATTGTATACAAAGCCACTTAATTGAAACAGCTCTATGGGGTATACTCAATTTGTACTTTTGGCTTGGCCTTGCCGGAAAATACCTGCTGCATTGGGCGCTTCGAGCTGCACATTTGCATCCTTATATCGCTAATATATCATTACACCACAAGCTGGTATCTTGCTCCGAGGCATATTTTTGAGAACTTCTGATAATTCCAACTTATGATAATGATAATTCAAACAAAATCACGAGGTCCCTACTAGTTTGAATTATCGCGAGTCTACTGTGTTTTTTTTTCTGGATAGTTTTGATAAAACAAGAGTTACGACGGTTTCGTGATGTAACCACATTCCTTCCCTGACATGCAGGGATCGCTGGGAACGAGTTGGCAGACGGGAGGGCCGGTGCTGCTGCACTCGGGAACACTGTGGACATTACAACGGTACCCTACACAGACCTCAAGCCACACATAAGACAACACCTGCGCAGAACATGGCAAACACACTGGGACGAACAGACAGACAACAAACTACATGTAATAAAGCCACACTTGGGACGGTACACATCTAACTACAGACACACTGAAGTCGCCTTGGGTAGGCTGCGGATAGGGCACACCCATGCGACGCACTCGTATCTGCTGACGGGATCTTCTAGACCCCAGTGCAGCAGGTGCGGAGAGGCCCTATCCGTAGTGCACATACTAATCACATGCAAGGCACTTCACACAACACGACACAAACACTTCAGAGAACTCTACAGCCAACATATTCCCCTACATCCATCGTTTTTCCTAGGTGATGATGCCATTGTTTCCGTGAAACGTGTGTTTGAGTATTTGTCCGACGTCAAGTTTTTAAACCTCATTTCCTATCACGCATCATGAAATCTGGCCCTATACACCAGCCATGCTCATTGTCGTGTTGTGATTTTACTTTTGTTTTTGCTGATTTTACTTAGTGTTTAAGGTTCCACCCCTATCATCGACTATTGTTTTGGCGCTCTTTGCCCCAGTTGGCCTTGCGCCATAAACATCCAACGATCATCATCAACATTCCTTCCCTAGGCGGCCATGTGTTTACAGCATCCGGGAATTCTGTAGTATTTTTAACTTATGACG
The DNA here is from genome assembly GCF_048455015.1 of Haemaphysalis longicornis. Classification (NCBI taxonomy): domain Eukaryota; kingdom Metazoa; phylum Arthropoda; class Arachnida; order Ixodida; family Ixodidae; genus Haemaphysalis; species Haemaphysalis longicornis. The sequence continues at coordinate 89,937,743 of NW_027526385.1, forward strand.
AGCAAATGAAACTAGGCGTAATGATAGAGCCGTCCTACCGGTCAGTTTCAGTACGATTTTTTTAAGATACCCACTTTAGATTGAGAGCTTCCGAGCATTCACCAGAAAGTCGGCTTTGCCATAAAATTAAAAATTCTTTTCCTACGCGAATTTTTCTACACACCTTGTCGACGCACGCAGTTGTGGTCAGAACCCAGCCTATAACAGCTCCGCTGTAAAAATGCCGCGCGAGCGAAAAAACGGTTGCGAGACAGCATTCAGGAAAGTCGCTACGTGGCGCTACAGGCGGGAGCGTTCCCAGCGCGTCGTCTGCTCCGTGCATAACAGTAGCGCTTGCCCCGTTCTAGCGCTACCACTCGTATTCGGATTAGTGAAACTTTCAGTTGTATGCGTGAGCGCATAGAGTTTCATACTAATACCATTAAGTTCCGAGAGAACGCCCTCCCCCGAAACATCGCCCACCTCCCTTTAGGACTGAAATATTCAATTTACTCAAAGTCCCCAAAGGTCGCCCACCCCCTAAAATCGATTGCTTTAATAAACGCAAATCATCTATCCATATGTTCATGCGGTCACTTATTTGTCCTTTCTGCGCTTGACCAGAAAAATGCCAGAAAATTCGCCCATTTATTTATATATATATATATATATATATATATATATATATATATATATATATATATATATACACGCAGTTTTGGTTGGTGGTGCATCCACTTTGTAGTTTTTCGCACCTGACCCGAAAGTTTGCCCATTCCCTATTTTTCACTTGATACCTCTGTAGTTTTGGTGGGTGTTCTTTTGGAACTTTACGGTATATACATAGTTTCATACTAATAATAGAGTTTCATATAATACCTTAGTATGCAACTCTATGCGTGAGCGGATATGCTCTATCTTGAAGATCTGCGTCGCATATGTATGAAACTTTGCGATAGAACTTGTCACAGCGCCAAGCATTAGTTCAGCGGGAGGGCTGTTACGGCGGGATAATTTTTTTTTTTTGGCATGAAGGGTGACGTCTGTGTACCTTAACAGAAATTTCAGCTTTATTTACAAAAAATGCGGCGAGTTCTCTTTTATCGAACAAAAGCCAAGCGAATTGTAAAAGGTATCGGATCTTTCATTTCGAACAAACAGATTAGCGCCCTTTCCACCGCGTTCGTTTTACCTGTCGAAATGCGTGAAAGACGGTCATGTTTATTCTCCAATAATGTTCCTTTCTTTTTAAACCATTCAAGAGTGTAGTCCAGGAAACTGCACGTAATTTCCTCGCAATTCGGTGGGCCAGTCGTGCCGTGATCGACCTGTGAGAGCAAAAGCGTAGAATCCAACACAGTGCATTCGATAAGGGAACAGAAAACGGTTCTAACAACAGAGTTTGATAAAGATGTTTTTGAAATAGACCGTATACGTCCGACCCCAGTAGTGGTTGGAATAATCGGGTATTTATTAATCGGGTTCGAATTTAGATTGGCCCGAAGATTTTTTGCTGAACGCTCCTGTACCAAACTAATATATATGCGTTAGTTTGGCTAGGGTGGCTAGCCACCCTAGTTTGGCTAATCTAGAGCCACTAAATAAGCTACGCTCACCTAGTGATCCTAAAGTCCACATATCGGCCAATCTCTCTCTCAAACTACCTGTCGGACTTGCTACGCCAAACAGCTGTGTGAAAGAGCTATGACAAGTTTCCTCCTCACTCTCGCTCTCACATACACAAGCGATACCGCTAAATAGGTGGATAAACCCGCGTGCAGTCATCAACGATGTCATTCCCAAATGCGTGTACGCGTTAAATTCTGTTGCACAGAGGCGCAGCCCGGCGCTTATAACGGTGGAAATTTAGGACTATGACATGCGAACACGGCTCAAGCTCGTTCATTCGTACTCCACGCAGAAATAAATCGCGCAGAATTACAGCCGTCGCACTGCCCCGTGACAACCTGTCCGAACGAGCTCGATACTTCGGGGGGCAGCGCGGTCCTGAGTGGCTCTCTGGCCCGGTGTTGTCTTACTGGGTTATGGTTTCACGAGCGTTCACAAGTGAAGCAATGATCCTTTAGCAGAGTGGAGAACCGGTCCCGGCACGGTACCCGGTACAACTGCGCATGCGCACAACCAGTTTTTCCGCCTCTGCGCATGCGCAGTAGCGCTAGTCGCCTACCGGATACCTTGCCGGTTCTCCGCTCTGCTATAACTCACTATTGTCGACTGTCACCGATGCTTTGCTCAAGCCCTCCGAAATGGCAAGTTTAAATCTTCAGTTCAATATGTCAGAGCTAAAACACAGGGGGCGACATCTTCGCGTATTGTGCAAGATTGAAAGACTATCAAAAACACGTTCATATCGTTCCGTCATGCATCATAGGCGCGTACGATCGCGCGCCCGCGTGGTCCGTTGGCATCATGAGCGTAAAGTGACGGATTCAAATTATGCGTATATAGCGTGAATTCGCACATACAAATTTTATTTGCACGGAAAGAGCAGGCCTGCCGTTGCTGCTATAGCAACGAATTAAGGTGTTTGCTGGGGTTGGTGTCATGCGGACAGGAGCAGCTGTGATAGTGAGCAGAGCGCTGGACGAGTACTGGAACCCAGGGCGTAATAGTATGCACTGGCGTAAGTTCAGCAGAGTACCATTGGTATGGGCGAGTTTGTGCATAGGGAAGTACCGAAGCGCAGCACAAGACGAGGGACAGAAACACCGAAGACGACACATAGCCCTCCGTGTGTCGTCTTCGGTGTTTCTGTCCCTCGTCCTGCGCTGCGCTTTGATACTCCGCTCTGCCATTGACATGCCGGCAAAGAGCCGCGAAAGGCACACCAAGGTAGTACGTGGGATACAATTTTATTTCACGGATACATGATAGTGTGCATGCAGAAAGATACAGAGAGCGGCTGCGCGGTGATTGGTTAAAAAGCCGCCATGAAATCACATGGTCACCTCACTAGGATCGTAGTAGAACCTGTAGGCCGGCTGCTCCTCGACCGCACCAAACGGCAAAGTAGACACGTTATAGCCTTCGGAGGTCTGGTTGACCGTCGGAAGGGATGTAGGAGACTCTGCGGTCGTCGGAAGTACAGCGTCTTCCCGCAGGTCGCCAACAGGGGGCTGGAGAGTGGTTACCAACGCCCGGGTGGTAACGTTTGCCTGCGAAGGCATGGGAGTGGTGGTCGCAGGCGTGCCCGCTGCTGTGACGTCATGACTTGCGGTCACATTCTCGGACGATGTGGTCAGGGCGGGGGAGGCCGAGCGGGTTTCCGTGACGACACCCCTGGTACTCGCGGTTCGAGGTGTCGGTGCAGCATCCGTGGCGACGGGAGTCGCCGTGTCAGCAGTCGAGGCAGGCTGCACAGTGGAAGGCATGGCTGTACCGGCGACCGTTGCATTAGAGGATTCGTTAAACGCAGTGGCCTCTGTGAGGGCGTAATCCTCTACCGACTCTGTTTCCCGGAATTCAGCAGGAAATTGGGTAGTGGTTGTGGGATCCTCAGTAAGGTGCGTACCAGTGTCCGAGGTGGTTGCGGGAGTGGCGGTGATGGCAAGGTCCGCCCGAGTGATCATGCGAGAGGCGGTGGTGGATGTGGCAGCGGGGCCGGAAGTCCATGCGGGCGGGGTCGACGGGCCAGGGGCGGTGATTGGAGGCGAAGTAGTCTGTTCAGCGACTGGGGCCGAGGTGGTCGTGGGGGCTTGAAACAGTCGACCGAAGATCCACGGGCGCAAGTAGTCGAGCAATGTTTCGTAGGAAACAGAGGTAGTGTTGCGCAGGGGCGGCATAGTTGTACCTGCGAAGTATGAAAAGGAGACATCAAAGGGAACCTGTAATACTTGCGAAGTTTGTAAAATCGTGAATGTGACGAACGTAGTGAACAACACATCCAGTACTTAGTCTCATCGTGTATAAACGATGACGCACAAAAAAAAGAAATACGAAACAAAACATTCCGTGTGAGGAATCAGGACGCCAGGAGCACCGGCGCCAAAGCTGGCGCAATCGTCACATTAGGCCGCATATGTGCTCGGGATAAGATGCCACAAAGGCGTCGCGCTGCAGTGCTTCAGTGACCATCGCAGCACCGCTCCAGAAAGCGAGAAAAATCTGCGTGCCTGCGAGTGCCTGCAAAAAAAAAAAAAAAAAAAGACGCGCATGTCCGCCGCGCCGGTAGCTACAAAAGGCGCCAGGCCTCCAGAATGCGCAACGGTGGCATTTGGGACGCGCTAGCGCGATCCGGAATATAGAGTCCCGGCCTGTACGACTTAGTCACATTTCAATGGAAGATGAGAAACCATGGTTAAAAACGCCCAAACGCAAATAATGCTTTGCGACCTACCGATTGTTGGAGCGGTCGTAGTCGCCGCAGTCGTGACTACCGTCGTGGTCTCCGTCGTAGAACCGAGCCGACCGCTGACCACCACGTAAGAGGGAGAACCATCCTCATTCTGCATCAGGTGCAGCACCGGGTCCTGCACATTGGCGATCTCCAGGGCCAGGTCGTCCAACGAAACCCGGGTCGCATTCTCGATCAACAGCGGTGTCGTCGACGGCAGCGTGGCGGCAGTCGTTCCAGTGGTTGCGGGGCTGGAAGCGGGCTCACTTCGGCTTTCCTGCGGCGGAACTCCAGTGGTGGTGGCAGGGTCGACGAACTCAGTCGTGCCCACAGGCGTTGGCGTGGCAGGAGTCGTACTTGCAGACACGTTGGCACGCCTTCCGTTCAACGCACCTACAGTGACGGTAGTGTTGACGTCCTCAAGTGTGGGCAGAGGCGGTTCAGTCTCCGGAGTCGTGGTCGTGTTGACGATGCTGTAGAAGAACGAATTGTCACCGCGTAGCCACCTCAGCCCGATGTCGAAGGTGGCGTCCACGGAGGACTGCCAGAGAGCAGCTTGCGAAGCAATCAGCAGCAGAAGCCACAACTGACCCATGACGAGGCTTGGGGTAGACTACCTCCGCTGCGAGCGGCAAATACATCAGCGTAAGCACGACGTGGCAACTGTTACTGCGACACGGTACACAAAACGTGACACAGTTCCTAAGTTCAAGCCGAATTAAAATTTAAAGGCGGGAGGAATTGGAAGCACTGTTATGAACGGCAGCATATGCCTAATAACTGTACCGCAAGCGTTTACTTTGTTATAGAAAGATTGGTAGGATGTTTCCGCTGAACAGCTACCCGTTCGTTAAAACGACCCACGCCCCAATTTTAGCATACGCCTTGAACTCAGCATCAAAGGACCTACTCACCCCGTATCCTAGCGAACTTCTGCGCCGCTTGAGGCGAAACAAGGGCTTTTGTAGCCGCACGATGCGGCTGGCAGCGCCTTTCTCTTTTTAATTTTGCCCGCGCATGCGCGATGCCATTTCGCACGTCGCACGTCCTGCGCATGTCAAATGCCCGAGTGCGTTGCCGAGTTATCGTGACTTGTGAAGTTGCGCATGAGGACAAAGAAGCCACGTCTGTTTAGTGCTCTTTTATTGCTTAAAATTATCCCTATGATCGCCTTGCGTATCGGAGTTTCTAAATTGATTTAGGGTGATGAATTTTTGGCGGGCTGCTGCTAGGGGTGCACTTGTGCGGACGCCTAAGATAAACACCGCGTATCGAAACGAGGCACGTGTGTTTGAGACGTCAGTATGGGGCGGCCGACGATCGGCTCCATTCGGCGCGTTTGGATTTTACCTACATCTGCCTCAATTGGGTGTATACATATGCAAGAAGCATTATTTTCCTGCGTTAGTTTAGCACAAGAGAATGTGGTTTATTTGAACTTATTAACTTTCTATTACGTATTTTGTTGGAATTGCGGCACGGATACCATTTAGACATCAGGCGAAGTTAGCAATGTTCGCACGTGCGCACCTTTGTTCTACGATGGGATCGCGAAAGCGTTTCGCGCCAAATATTCGCAAATCTTCGACTCTCCAGCAGTTGCCGTCTTTTAAATTCGAAAGCATTGAGTGGCCCCTTAAGTGAAAAGGCCGCCTTGCCAGGAACGCGGAAATTTGCACTGGCTCGTACAAACGCAGCTCTTCAATTCCCATTGGCTGCGAGCGCGGCCTGTTGGAATTCGCGGCAGTGGGAGGGAAATAAGAAACTAACCAGTCTGTTCCCTGATGAGAACTGGGGGAACCAAACCAAAACCAGACCCATCCCCAATCAACCCAAACCTTTACCCATGGCAGTCAACCTCAACCCAACCCCTGGCTCAACACAAACCAAACCCCACCCAATCCACTGGCTAAGTTTGACACCATCTTAAAAGAAAACCCTACCACACGCGCACCATGATAGAGAATCACCCCTCGTCACAAAAGGAACCGCTTCATCATGTACAGATACACTTCCGCTGGTATGTCTGCTGTCACGCAACTTTCAAATTTCCCGCTCATCTCCCGGCGTGCAGTGCGGCCCAGCAATGGCGGCGTCCGTGGTAACGACGCAGCGCAAGGATCACCTCCAACGCTTTGCATATGAATGCCGTGTCCAAACTGAGCAGTTGAACTTCGTTATAACGAACACTGATATAGCGAATTACCGGCTATAGCGAACTAAATACGAACTTTGGTTTGTCACGTTTGAGTTCAATGACACCTATTCTTTTATAACGAAACTGAAACAGTGAAAGCCGTGCGCAATATCGGATATAACGAAGAAATATTGGCCAGTAGGCCGAGAAGTTACTTGGAAACTCTCTCCGGCGTCCGAAACTGCAGAAGCAGAAGGAGCCCCTTTGTTCGTGGACACTGTGAAAATTTCATCCTACTCAGTGCTGTGAATAGCCACCAGACGAAGATGACATCCTTTCTAAAAAAAACAATAACGCAGGCCTGCTTTGTCAAATGAACTTTGTTCTGTTGTAATTTCACGTTTCATGCTCTGGTTCATTGAGCTTGAAATAAGGGTTGCCTTGTTTATAGTGGTGTTCGAAGCTTAAAATATTTCGTGTTTGTATCGACAGTTTTTGTGGCAGCCATACTGCCGATTGGTTTGAGCCTATTTTTAGCTCTGCTGTTACAACGAACATCGGATATAACGAACTAAATTATTGTCCCGATACTAATTCGTTATAACGAGGTTCGACTGTATAATGAACAAGCTTTAAAAGACCAGGAATTAAGGGATTCAGAATGCCTTTTGCGATTTTATGATCATTTGTTTTGGTGTCAATCGGTCGTCTTAGACTAATTTAAGGCACACTTTATGAGTTTCCTGCCGACAATACACGACGAGGTAAGAGGTGATAGAAGGGTCAATCGCAGTGGAAGATGTGAAGGAGCCATGAAGACAAAATACAAGTTGGGTTCATTAGAAAGACTGCTTAGTCGCGATAACAATGATACCAATACCATCGCAATCTTCCAACAAATAACGGAGATATTAAAGAAAACGTGTCAGCAACTTTTCTATGACGTCACGGAACCTTGTTTGTGCGATTGGCGGCCGTTTAACTCACCTGTCGCGACGACACATGACTGGACGTCTGTAATGGGGCCTCTAGTTCCATTTGACCGCATCACTTGAATGCTAACGTGCAGTTAACGCACTGAAAATTATGTTTTATTGTTGGCCCGTATGACGTCATTCTTGCTCATAACACGTCACTGTGGCGCAAAATTTGAAAGTTTTTAAATACTTCTTGCTTTTTTTTCGTTAAAAAAACCCATCTTTTCTGGCTCTAATGGAGCTGAGTAAGATACTGAATCCTAGTTCTTTCGAATTAAACCAAGTTGTATTTTCTCTTCACGGCTCCTTTAAGTACTGGGAAATGTCTTGCAGGCCCCGACGGGTTGTGCTCGGCGTTTTATAAAGCTTTCCGAAATGACTGAAGTGCGGTAATTGTCCGAGCTATATAAAGAATCTTATAAACGGGAAAGATTTCCCCCGTCCTTGTCACGGTCGCATACGGTACTTACACCAAAAACGATATCTGAGGAGCTTACAAAGGTCACTGCGTAATGGCCGGTCACACTAACAAGTGTCGATTACAAAATATTAACTAAAGTTATAGCAAGGAGGTTACATGCCGTGATATTGTAGGCGAACACCAAACGTGTGGTATGAAGGGTAGGTCCATAACAAGCAATATGCACATTGCTCGAAGCATTCTCGAGTACGGTACGAACGAAGTCGTTGCTATATGCTACAAATAGACCTTGAGAAGGCCTTCGATAAGGTGTCTCATGAGCTGCTGTGTAATTTACTGGAACGTGCAAAGTTGGAGAAAATAATCGCGGCGTGCGTAAAATTAGCTTATGAGGATTTGTCGACCAGGTTGATAATGAACAGGTGTGTAACCCGGCCGATTTATGTTACTCGTTCAGTACGGCAAGGATGCCCGCTGTCGCCTCTACTATTTTGTTCACACATTGAGTGTCTTTGTGCAAGGCTAATCAATAGCAGCAGTGTTCGTGGTTTCCAATTGCGGGCATGTGAGATCCGGGTACTCACATATGCGGATGATACTGCTTTTTTTTTTTTTTTTGCCGTGACGGGAAGAGCATTGATAGTTCTATTAAAATCACCGGAAAATCTTTGCCCCCCCCCCCTCCCCCCCGGGAAGCCCTTGAGAGGGCTTGGGAATAAAGACAAAAAAAAGGGCGCAGTCAAATAGACGTGAGCTTCATAAGCGAGGGAAGCAGGTTAGATCCGCCCACGAGAAGATAGACAGACAGACAATGAACTTTATTGGCCCACGCGAAGCGTTTTCTTTTTTATCTTGAGGCGCTTGATTTTTCGAACACCATCGCAAGCTTCCACGACGCAAGTCAGTCAGTACAAGCTTCGCTTGAAAGTGCGGCTATGCAACAACTCTACTGAGGGCTAACGTGACGCTTTGAGGCCTAACGTCCTCAACCGGTTGTAAGCAAGAATGCCCGTGTGTACGAGATTTCGGCGCACGTTAAAGAACCCCAGGTGGTCAAAATTAATCGGGAGCCCTCCACTACGGCGCGCCTCATCGCCTTCGTTGCGTCGGCCCTTTAAACCCCACAATCAATCAATCAATCAATCAATCAATCAATCAATTAACCGGATGTGCTGCTGAGCCCAAGGACGCGGCGGCCGCTTTTCAGGTGGCTAAAAGGCTGTTGCGACTGGATCCGAGCGCAGTCAACGGTGTAGCGACGTTGCCTTGCTCCGTCCGCTACCTACGCGGTGCAGAGCAGAGCGAGGAAGTTCTCAAGCCGACAAAAAGTTGAAGCAACATTTATATACAGTATGCACAAGGATAACAAGATCGTTACATGGATCGCACAAAGGCGACAGTGCACGTCTCCAATCGGTGCCTCCGAAAAGTTCCGCCCTCGCTGTGCTTCCGGGAGGGTTTTATACCCCCGGGAGTCCGTTTCAGCCGCGAGAAGTTTGAATCGCTCCAAACAGGGCTCTCGCTGGCCGAAGTTTGAATCCGACGAATGGAGGCGAAGCGATTGCGTCAACTGAGCCTCCACTACGGGGAAAGGGAAGTCGACGCCGTCGCCGTCTCAGCGGTGCCGTCTGCAGGCGTGTTGCTGCCTGTCTGCCGCGGGCCACTCCTCCGAGGCATGATTCGGCCCAGCCGTTGAGAAGGGAAAAGGAGAGGCAACTCTGATGCGCCTTCAAGTTTGGGCATGTCTGCCGCGGACGGCTTGGTCGAGGCTCGAATCGGTCCCGCTGTCGGCGCGTCGCCTCGTGCAGCGAATTTGGGCTGGGTGCTCTGGTACAACAAGGCGAAAAGCGAGAACGCCCGCGTGTCGACATTTCGACTCACGCTGAAGACCCCATGCAGTCAATTACTCGGGAGCTTTCTACTACGGTGCGCCTCCTTGACCAAGCGCCAGGCGTAGCTAAAACGTCTTAACGGGGACCCTAACCTTGACGTACACTGTCTATGACCTTGCTCGGTATGTCGTTATGCTCAACTTGAAAGGTACCTAACGTTAAGCCAAAGTCCTTCAAGGCTTTGCTTTGTTAAGCCTACACATGACACGTTAGGCCAAACTTCACGCTTTGCCGCCTGACGTTGTCAACTGGTATCAGTTGGAAAAAATACTCGACGTACTTTAAGCTGAGGGTGCGTCGGTAACCTAGATGGCACCGTTCATGTGTCACCATAAGCGGCATTTCCCTTTCTTAGCGTTCGTAGTCTACACGTCCATGCTTCCGTCACCTGCGTGTCCCCGTAAGTGTTTGGAGCTGCCACGGCCCCACCACCTTTCTCCTTCGCTGTAGAAAATCTCGCGCGACGGAGTAACTGCATCCAAACACCGAACTGCTCAATTGTAGCATGAGATGTGCACAAAACGTTTGTCAATTCAAAATGTTGACAAACCAGTTGATTCTTCGCAGTCAAGTAACACAAAATTCGATCGAATAATACGACTGAGGCGCCTCTTTGTTTTGTTTGTTTGACCAATTCAAATTTTTTTCTCATCTTTTTACAATTTTTATGGTCTCTCTTTGAAAAGGAAGCGCGCGAGTGGACGAACCACCGCAATTCAGTGACGACTTACGAAAATATATTGAAGATACAAAAAGGGTCCTACATGGCTATGCGCTCTTATTGCTAAAAGTGATAATCTTACAAGTGGTGCTAACATGCTGTGGTATCATGAGAAAGATTAGCTTCGACGCTTGTGTTTGAATTATGCACAGCTGAAATCACAGTACAGATAAAAGTAGAGCGCAATAAGTTATTCGATTGTGACGGTTTTCTAGTTGAAAAACCAATTTAAAAGCTGATCGCACCGATTTTTCAAGCGATCGTCGCAAACCTCCGTCGTTTTGGTCAGGTTTGCTCATTCTCACAATGTTAAGCCAAATTATTTTCCTTCAAATCTTTTTTCTGCGTAGGTTCTTCTGTGCGGGTTTCCGCTCATTACAAATAACACGTGAATATAGCGCGTTTCAATCGTTACGCAAAATTACAAATTTTATTTAAATATATCGAGATCATTTGTCACCTAAATGCTAGATCGATAAAGGGCACAAAGTAGCGCTTTCGACGTTCCGCGATGACGATATGAGATGCCGAAGTCCTACCATAGTACGCGTTCGCCGCATGCAGTCATTTCCTAATGGTAATTCATACGTAACAACTGTAGCCGGCTCACCTATCAAGCTCACATTGCTCATTCAAGCTCCTTTAATCGTTTTCATAGTTGATTAATTATTTATCTGGCCAAATCGAGTTGTGCGTTTGATTTCCACAATTACTCAAGCTGTTCATCCTTCAAGGCTAACCCAAAGAGCAACAGTGTTTACGAAGAAGGACGGACACCGGATATCGCTACCGGCTTTTCGCAACGCCCTCCGGGACTGATTAATGGAAACAGGTCTGTGGAGTGACTAAACGAATTAAACAGTGCGTGCTGGCACTTCCCCTATCGCTTGTTGCGTCTTTTTCTTTTTTTCTAAGGTGTCCGTGCCCGCCGGCAGCGAACGGCTCGACCGGGCCTGCGCTCTCAAAGTGCCCCCGGGCAACAGCAGACGATCGTATGCAGGCGGCGGTGGGAAATGTCGTCTGCTGCTATATTAACCCGTCTCGCTCGACGGTCGCCGCCGGTTCAAGGCCACCGGGGCGCGCGAAAAAAGGGGTTCGAACCCTCCTCTCCTACAAGCGCACGTCCCCTTCCCTTCGTCGCGTTCAGAGAAGCCACACACAATGACCATTATCGTCGGACGCCTTTCCCAGGAAACCTGGGGGCCGCCGACAGGGGGTGCGCATCTGCGTCCTCTCGGAAGCCGTAGTCGGCGCATTACGCAACAGAGCCCGCGTCGTATATGAGCGCTTATCTACGCCTATATGACGGGGGGAATGAATGCCGGAGTTGTGCAATTACCGGGTTTCGTTAGATTTTAGCAGGATATGCGGCTCCAGCGCGGCTCGGAAGTGTTGCAAAACGCTGACAAAAAGAAAGTTTCCAATTAACAAAGCCCCTGCCGAGCTGCGCAAACAGTCGGTGGAGGCGCAGAGACACGCACACGCAAGCTCAGGCGCTGAACCGAGGCTGAGCTTACAGCGTGCGTGCCTTTCCGTGTATGTTTCCTTACTGTTTAATTTTTACCGCGTTTATTTGCTCCGGGTGGTTCATGCACCTGCTGTGCTAGTTAGCGCTCGAAGTTTACTTAACCACGTTCAAGGAAAATTAGCCCCCAGCAATGCGTTACGACCACCCGCGGTGTTGCTTGTGTAGCCAGGCCGGCGGTCTAACACTGCTTATGCTGTGTATATGCACGAATACCAGTGTCAAGAAAGCACTCTGTCAGTGCACTCACGAGTGACACTTCAAAGGCGCTGCCGCTAGATGACAGAACAAACTGCCCCTTCGCCGTGAGTGTGACGAACGATGATGAATGACGTAGGAAATTCTCGAGACAGCACAATGTGCTTAGTTTGGGCACCTAATTTCATTCCCGGAAATTAAACAACAAAGAAAGCGTGTCCAGATATACTTTCCTTTTGTAATGGAGTCAAGGGATGGGGACGGGAGATAATGAAGTTGTTGTTTCTTTTTATCAGTGAAAGGAAAGACTTACGCAAGCTCAAGGGGACGCACAATAGGCTTAGCACAATAGGCTTGGGGCAATATGCTTAGCGGTGCTACATTAGCTAAGAACACGTTTTCTACGGATACGAGTGAGGAGGCTTTGCGGTTTCGTTTAACCACTGCACTTGCATTTGAGACTTTTTTTTTTTTCGAGATGAGCCAGACCCACCTAACGCGAATTTGAGAAACAAGCGAAAGTTTGTTACCGGAACTAAATGCAGCGCCGTCAAACGTGTTATATGACATATTTTACATGCCAGCTAGGGGAAGTTTACGGCCACAAGTAATTAAAAATTATTCCGTGTATTTGACTGATATTTGACGTGATAAGTTTGGATTTGGCTCATATTGAATTGAAACACTCAAGTTGATGCGGCACTTTTATGAAAGCTTTATTTCAATCACGGTGCGAATGAATTTTGGTTCAAAAAGCATTAAAAACATGCAACAGGGCTTCGATAGCAGTGGAACTATACATGGAGTACGGGTGAGTCCTCTTGGCACTATTAGCCGCTCTTTTCGAATTCCTCCCTACGATAATTTTCTTGGGCACGCCTGAAAGCACTCACGAAGTAAGCAAGCTTTTCATTGCTTTGCCAGGAATTTTCGAAATGCTTCACAAGAAGGCTGCTGATGTCTTATTTCTGGTTCGTGCTTTCAGAGGAGGGGGGGGGGGGGGAGGGGGGTGCTCATGCGTAAACAGTTAGGAGGAAACATAGCTCTAGTAGGATGCAGTGATTTTTTTTGTCTCAAAAGTTAGCCCTGTGGCATAATCAGTAAATGTGTTCACAGGGGCCCGAACAAGGTGGATTCCTGTATGGAGTCTGATTGATTGATTGATTGATTGATTGATTGATTGATTGATTGATTGATTGATTGATTGATTGATTGATTGATTGATTGATTGATTGATTGATTGATGGATTGATTGATTGATTGATTGATTGATTGATTGATTGATTGATTGATTGATTGATTGATTGATTGTGGGGTTTAACCCGCCGACGCTACGCACGCGATGAGGTGCACCGTAGTGGAGGGCTCCGGATTAATTTCGGCCACCTAGGGATATTTAACGTGCGCCGGAAACTCGAACACACGGGCGTTTTTGCTTTTCGCCTCCATCAGAAAAGCGGCCGCCGCGGCCGGGAATCAAACCCGCGTCATCGTGCTCAGCAGAACACCTGTATGAGGTCCATGGGTTGTTCACGGACCGAGCGCTGCAACCAGTTGCACGAACGTGCTTTCGTTGAACTTGATGCAATCTTGGGCAAGTACACGTCAGATGCGGCACATTCACGTCCTGTATGGAGGAGTCGCAGAATGGGCAGGTGGAGCCGTATGGGCCGTGGGCCGCGCGGTACTGTGATGGCCGGAAGGCAATCACCGACGGCGTCAGGGCCATCCCAGCGCGTAGTCTCCGCCATAGGCGTGCGCACAGGGGGGGCAGAGGGGGGGGGGGGGGGGCCGCCCCCCCCTAATCATCTGAAGGGGGGCGCCAAATTTGCCCCATGCCTTGTCGATCTAACACATGAAAGTAAAAATTTCTGCTCAGAAATAATTTTTATGTGTTGCAATTCCATCGCATTGAAATAAAAATTTTATAACCATCCCTCTTTGCACTGCGTTCGCACCACTAGGCCTTCAGTGGGAAGAGGTCGGGAGTTGCTGGGGGGGGGGGGGGGGGCGCAGCGGTTAGACTTTGCCCCCCCTAATCGATAACTCTGCGCACGCCTATGGTCTCCGCAGCGCAACCGCGACTCGGAGGGTTAAATTAGGTCATCAGGAACGTTTGAACCACTTGGGGGTATGAGAGCTCGTGTGGCACGTGCGTTGGAGATATCCCTTCTGTCGTGCCAGTTCCCTGCTGTGGTCCTTGGGAAACGCGGTAGCGGTCACATGACGGCTGACGGGCGACTGCCTCCCTACTTCCAGGTAACCATTCAATGTGGATCTGCAGTACACTGCTTCTTGCTATTGGTGGGGAATAACATCTCATCTACAAACGATGTGGATTGTGCCACTCGACGGATCTCGTGGATGCAGTTTTGCAGCCCGAGTGGAGTGAGTGAAAACACGTTTATTCCATTTTGTTGCGATTGTGGGCTGCCAGGTTGGCCCGGTTGATCACGCGTCGCTGCTGTTTCTCCGGGTGCTAGCTGGGGAGGTATTCTTGCGTTTTGTCCGTTTTGTGTCCGTTTCAAAAGTGTCCGTTTTGAACAAGCCCTGATTAGCTAAAAGCGAACACCCGGATGTGACGCCATGCAAGCACGGCGGAGCTACAAGCCGCGGCTTGTCCGAGCAGACGATTTCGGAGCAGACGACTTGGAGCAGACGATTTTTCGTCGCCTGGTTGTTGGTTCGCTGGCGGAACAATAAACACATAAAAGACAGTTTAAAATAGTTTTAGTCTTTTAAAATGTGTTTACAAGAACAGTTGCGCAAAAGTCAACCCAAAGCCCGTCCACACCTGGAAGTACGTCACAATAAAACGGACGCGCAAAACGGACGTTTTCAAAATGGACAAACACGAGAATACCGCCCCTGGTCAGTGCGCATTTCAACCGCTCAGGGGATGGGAAGAGGATGGGGTCGGGATATAGTGGGTTCTATAGAGGCATACAAGATATGATGTTGCGGAGAGAGTGTAGGAGAAAGTGAAGCGGGGCTATGGTTTAGTTCAAATTTGTGTCAATCTGTAATCTGCCTCACGTTCGGGCCTGCAACAGGTGAGGAGGGGGTTGTGGCAGTGACTGTGGCGGTATAGTGATCTGTGTTGGAGGGGTGGTGCAGGTGCCGAGTCGCCTGTCCTCGGTCGGGAAGCCCGGAAGTTGGGTTCGCAGGCAACGGCATATGATGACTCTTCAGTGCATATGACGGCGATTACTAGCACCGCAACAATGCAAATAAACAATGATACTGAAACTTAACTATGTGTCCGGCAATGTTCCCCTACAAACAGCTTCGTCATCCAAGTTTGCGCGTGAGTGCAAGCTTCCCTGAATTTTAACACGAAAGTGTTTTATTTCAGGATTCACGAAGATTTCACTTACGTCATATCCGTCACGGAAGTGACGCCAGTACAACGCGAAGTAAGCCGCCTGTAAAGGGTGCACCCCTGCAAACAGGGTCTTATTGCGGGAAAGCAACCTTTAGTAGGATTTAATGGTATCAGAGAGGAAGTTAACTTCAAGGCTGTCGAGGGGACGAAAAGAAGATTAGAATGCTGGTGGACGAAAAGCAGAGAGGGGAATATTGCCTAGGACAGTTACCACCTGTGACAGAAAAAAAAAGTATTTTGTGCCTAATAAGCTTTTTGTGCCTGCCCTAAGCAGCGCTAGTATTGAACCAAAAGTGTAAAACATAGGTATATTAGCCCTTTTTGGTAAGATGACATGTCATCACCCCGCTTCAAAGGGGAAACCAATAGGAATTATCATCATCATCGGTACGTTATTCTTAGAGTTGTTCGTTTTCGGTTTTTATATTTTGACACGAAAGTGTTTTATGCCGGCATACATCAAAATTTCACTGACGTCATATCCGTCACGGAAATGACGCCAGTACACCTTTGCCGAAACAACCCACCAGCAGGACGTCGCTCGCCAAGCACACCCATGAGACAGCCGCCCACCCGCAAATGAAGCTCAAAGGCGGATTTCGTTGCACATTTCACTTTCGTGTTTTACCGATTCCTATGACAGAACGATCAACCAGTTTTTTTTTTTTTTGCCTTTACTGACACACCGCCGGACTAAAAACATAAATATGTGTCCACAACACGTAATAATAGAGTACGGTATTACGTAAAGAAATTTCGACACCAGTTTTATCTACGTACTACCGCCAGAAACGCCAAATCGTGGTCCGCATGAATTTCGTATATGAGTACTAAGAAAGCATACGGAAAATTTGTGGTGTCGCATTTTGCGTTTTAATTAAGACAGAAACACGAAAACTGTGTCAAACGTTTCTGTTCTGATAAATGACTTGATTCCTTTGTTTTTGGAAAGATTATCTGCATTAGTTACGCCTGGCCGCGTAATACTCCGTATGAATTACTTATAGACGGAACGTTTCACTGTGGATGTGGGTGCTCCACCACGGCATCTGGATGCCAGCAAATTTGGCACTATGTTTCGAATTAAACTGAATGCCCCCGTCTGCATTATTTTTTTTTCTTTTGGTGTACCCATTGCAATACAGTGTACAGTGGCATCACTGTCTTCACTAAATGTGTGATTTCGTAACAGGTATAGATTTCGCTCTTTACAATCGTATTTCCGCGGGCCACCCTAAAGTTCTTTAGTGGCATTGGTGAACTTTCACGCATGCCAGTTTTGTGTTGTTTTCTGCCGTCCGAAAGTTGGCGCCAGTCAAGCCATCATTCCCACTGTTTTTCCTCTGCTCCTCTCACCGCATTTTAATGCGAAACCATTCAACAGCCCCTTGGGCGAAAAAGCCGTCCTCGGCGTCGAAAGCCGTCAAACGGCTTAACTACTTGTCAGCGTTCCATAGCGCAAGGCGTTCCATAGCGCGAACGCGTACAAACTCCGCTGCAGCGAAAGGTGACCGTCCGCGGTAGTGACGTAATGCAACGGAAGAACACGGACGGATGAGTGAACAGGTAGGCCGCGAAAATCACCATCGCCGGCAACCCTCCCATTGCACAGCGGCAGGAGCGAGCGGTGGCGCAACGCGTAGGAGACAGATCGAAGCCATTCGAACGCGTTATAAGGCGGAAACGGATCGTGACGCAGTCTCAAGCGGAAAGAGGACGTAAGTGCTTTCGAATTGCCAACCCATGAGACGTGCCTAGGTATACTCTGAGGTTTTTGTTCGCAGAACCATGTGCCATGCGTGTCAAAATCAATCAGTCAATCAATCAGTCAATCAATCTATCTATCTATCTATCTATCTATCTATCTATCTATCTATCTATCTATCTATCTATCTATCTATCTATCTATCTATCTATCTATCTATCTATCTGTCTGTCTGTCTGTCTATCAGTCAACCATGCAGTCATCCAATTTTCTAATAAATGTATATATGGTGGTAACAACGCACCCAACCTATTCACCTTGTTCGTACATGCCGAGGAGAGAGAGAGAGAGAGAGAGAGAGAGAGAGAGAGAGAGAGAGAGAGAACAACTTTATTAAAGTGCCTGCAGCTCGGTTAGATTCCCTCGCGCGGGGGTCTTTCAGGGAAAACTTTTTGTGAGCCTGGTGATGTGGGAGTGGATCCTCAGTCCAGGAGACCATGGACGACCTTGCTGTCTCAGCCTGGACACCAGGAGTTTCTGTGCATCCAAGCCGGCGCTGGTCGTCAGGTTCTCCCACAGCTCAGGGAGGGGAAGGGAAGTGGGTAAATGTGGGAGGGCTGGGTTGTGTGCGCACCCCGAGATCATGTGTTATGAGGGTACATGGGTTAGGGCAGAATTTACATGTGGCACGGTATTGGGTTGGGTACATCCGATGTAGCCAACTTGAGCGAGGAAAGGTGTTTGTTTGAAGCCTCAGGAGTATTACTTCTGTTTTAGTGAGCTGCGGGTGAGGAGTGGGAAAATGTTGTCTTGATGTGCGGTAATGTTGGGTGATGTCTTGAAATGTGAGCAGGGGAATGATACTTGGTGTTTCCTCAGAGGTCTGGGAGGAGAGTTCGCAGGCTTGTCTATGGGTAAAATTATTGCCCGTTAGTGAGGAGTGTCCCGGGGTCCACATCTTCCTGTTGGGGGCGTGTTGAGCCAGGAGGTTCCACGTAGTTGAGGCCACGTAACCTGATAAAAAGGTGCGACAGACGGCTTGACATTCCGTAACATAGAATCGCTGCGGGTGTTTGAGTGATGGCGAGAGCCACAACAAATTCTTCCGTGGCCCAGATAGATGTGGTCTTGATTGAGGCGCAGGTGATGATCTTGTCTTTAGTCACTGTCCCCAGCCTGGCACCCTCTACCATATACTGTGGGAGTGCCAGCGAACTCCAGACTTGCCCCCCCTTTCCAACCCAACCTTCGAGCAGTGGAGGGCTTCCCTGGCCAGCCCGGACCCGGATATCCAACTTAAGTTGGTGACCCGAGCACGGACGGCCAGCCGAAGTCAAGGCATCCCGGACTAGGGACGCCTTCCACAGGGCAACGCCCGCACATCAGCCTCTGCTGGAGAAATAAAAATATTTTCTCTCTCTCTCTCTCTCTCTCTCTCTCTCTCTCTGTCTTTAGTGGTCGCTATGGCTAAGTGATGGGACGGATTGGAGTAAGGGCTGGCATCTGTGTACAAAATTCATTAGGATTGTTTCCGTAGATTCGTTCTTGGGCTTGGTTACGGGCGTGTCGACGACCGGAGTGCAAAGTGGGATGCATATTTTTGGGAAGAGGGCGGACACGAATGGATTGACGCCAATTATGGGAAGAGGTTTTCTGTCCGTGGTCTGAGGAGTTGACATTTTGAGGTCCTGTAAAAGTGCCAGTCCTGTTGGTGTTAGGCGGAAACGTTGACTGGAAATATGCCCTTCGATGAGTTCCGTGACCGAGTTGTGAATGCCTAATTGGAGCAGTTTAGTTGTCGCGGTGGGCATAGGAAGATTAAGAGCCTTCTTTACAGCTTTGCGGATGAGGCGATCAATGGCTTCCGTGTCACTTTTGCTGAGAGTGAGGTAGGGGGCGATGTAGATGACCCGTGATATGATGAAGGCGCGGATAAGGCGGAGGTCTTCCTCCTTCATGCCGCGATGTCGATTGGGGATGCGGCGAAGCAGTGGGTAACTTGAGTGAATACTGTGGTGAGCTTGAATACTGTCTGATCGTTCCGTATTGTAACACCAAGTATCTTGAGTGAAGGTCTGTGATGTATAAGCTGACCATTGAGGGTAATTTGAACTGATTCTTTATTGGATGCAGGGGGACTTTTCCGTACAATGATGAGGTTAGATTTTTGAAGGGAACACCGAAGGCCAATTGATGAGGCATATTGTTTTACAGTGTCTGTGGCTTTTTGAAAGATATCTTGAATTTCACCTAAAGAACCCGTGTCAGTCCACACGGTAATATCATCCGCATACAGTGCGTGGTGAACACGGGGAATGGCTTTAAGCTGACGAGGGAGGTCTAGGAGAGCGATATTAAAAAGCAAAGGTGAAAGAACAGAACCTTGAGGAGTGCCTCGATCTCCTAGGGTGATGGGATCAGATTTCACATCGCCTGCTTTTGGGATCGCCTGTCTGTGGGTGAGAAAATCGGCAATGTAGGAGTAAGTACGAAAGCCGCAGCATGTTTCGTTGAGACGGAAGAGGATGGCAAAATGAGAGACGTTATCGAAGGTTCCCTTTAAGTCCAATGCAAGAATTGCACGAGGGGAATTTCGGGAGGCTGGCATGAGAATTTCTGCCTGTATGCGAAGAAGGATGTCTTGAGTGCACAGATGTTTTCTGAAACCATACATTGTATTTGGGATGAGATCCTTGGCTTCTAGGTAGAGTTGTAGACGTCGGACTAATATGCGCTCCACCATTTTACCCACACAAGATGTTAAAGAAATAGGACGAAGGTTGTCCAGGTGTGGTGACTTGTTAGGCTTCGGGATTAAGTGGATCTCTGCTGTTTTCCATTGTGGGGGAAGTTTTCCAGATTTCCAATGGGCGTTAATATGCTGCAGAAGCTGTTCCATTGAGTCATAATCCAAGCTGGTTAAGAGACGATAGGTCACATGATCCGGGCCCGGGGTGCTGTTTTTGTTGCATTCGGAAAGAGCTAGTTCGTGAAGTTGAAAATCTTGATCAAGGTCCAGATTTGGCTGGCCTGTGTAGAGAGGGGGAGTGAAATTTCTGGCTGTGTGGAGGTATTTATTTTCCAAGGAACGCATGAGGGCTTCAGAAGAGCCATCGAAAGAATGAAGAGTTTGGGTCAATGCTCGATGAGAAGCGTTCCTATTGGTTTGGGGGTCGATGAGATGCCGGAGCAGGTGCCAAGTTCTTTTGGTTGTCAGGGCACCTTGGAGGCTGTCACACAGCTGTAGCCAATTTTCCTTTAAAAGGTGGTTATCGTACTCTGTTGCTTGTTGATTTAGAAGAGCGGTTCGGAGACGCAGTAAGAGCGGCTTCGGGCCTCCCGAGTAGGGGAGAAGGAAGGAAAAAAAAAAAGAAAAAGTCTCCACCTTGGAACGCCGCGTGGTGTCAGATTTTCGAAGCTTTCGGGATGTCCCCGAAAGTTGGCCTCGTGTGCCGCTGTCGCTTCCAGCGCTTGACGATGCTCCGTCGTGCCTCCCAAAGCCTGAAGAGTTTCGGGTCGACATCAGGGGTGTGGTAGGTGATAGCCACGGTTTTGGTTGTTGAGTGAACAGTTTGAAGTAAATCATCAATCCATGCTGATAGGGGCTGACAGGGGTCAATAGGTTTGCAAGAATTTGCTTTTCTGAAGGCGTCCCATTGGTAAGGCGTGCCACCCCCAGCTGAGCATTATACATGTGGTTTTTAATTGTTATTAGTTTAAGCTCGTGATCAGATCCAAGGTTTTCCCGCGGGAGAAACCAGGAGACGTCTAGGGAGCCCAAAAGAAATGAAAGATCCGGGGTAGTATCCCTGGTGACGCTTGCACCAGTGCGGGTTGGTGAATCAGGTTGGTTGAGCAGCAGTAGATTAAGGTCGTCGATAACATTGGCCAGAATGGGTCCCCGCTGGTTTTTGTATTGGTAGCCCCAGCCACGTGGCCCCAGCTAGGATGAGCGGCATTGAAATTTGGTTCCGGCCGATCCCCTCGTGGCAGATCGCCCCCGAGCCGTTCCAGCGCTTTTCTCGTGGACATCTATCTGCTAGCGATTCGGCACCGGTGCAGACTGAGCGCACTGAACACAATTCGCACGTGCGTTCGTCTTGCGGTGGCCTATTTGGAGGCGGGTATTGAAATGCGCTGGTAGTTTGTTTACTTTTGGCGGGAAAGGGTTCGGGAGCTTTCGCTCGGGTACGAGGGGCTATCATAGAAAGATCGTTCTGAGGCTCGAAAAGGGGGGAAGAGAGGGAGGGCGTACGTCAGATTCCCAGAAAAGAGAATCCTCGTAGACGCTCATGGGGCAACAAGACCCTTCGATAAGCTGGCGGCGCAACAGGTATATTTACAAACATATGGCTTCGGCGATAAAGAAATGTTGTTCCCAGGAACCGTCCCAGCGTCTCTCTCTTTTTCTTTCTCTCTCGCTTTCTGTACTTTTCCGTGGCAGCTTGCTTCCTTTTCAGAGCCGCGCGAAGCCAGCCGAGCCCCCCCTGCGCGGCCTTGAAAATTCGGCGACGACGGCCTGGAGGGGGAGAGCGACCCGGCTTCAGCGTAGCCCGGATCGTCCTGCATGTCGAAACACGGCCGCGCTCACAGAGGAAGTGCTCTTGTGTGTGCGCTACTTTTCTGCTTGGGCGACGATCGAAGCGGGTCTGTGTGTCGATCGAAAAACGCGAGGAGTGTTCCCTTGCCGTCATTTCGGTGACCCTCTTTATTTCTGCGGCAAATACAACGCCATGAGGTCGGTGAGAATGACATAGCGCCGGCTCAAAAGCGTAGACTTTGCCCGAAGGGTATGGAATTCAGCGCAACTTATTTATTTGTCACAGAGGTCATCCGAGATGAAGGAAATGTGTGTGACAGAGTTAAAAACGAAGAACACTGGAAGGTTTGGAGAGCGATCGTGCTCGGGTGGTGTTGTCGCCTCGAGGAGGAGGAGAAAGGGGGGTTGGGACGGTACTCATCTCGGGGCGGGGATTTCCTGAGGCAATGAATGCTGCGGTGAGTAGGGTAAGGTTGGAACGTTGCAGGCTATGGGCGTGTCCGCTTCGAAGTGCGTGCAACTGCAACAAAATGGAGGACAAATAAGTATGTCCATCCAGGTGTATTTACAGGCTGACGCCGATTAGGAATATATATATATATATATATATATATATATATATATATATATATATATATATATATATATATATATATGTGTGTGTGTGTGTGTGTGTGTGTGTGTTAAAGTTAAGTAAAAACGTAGACAGGAGACAAAAATATTAAAAAAAGCAGTCTACTGACATTTCCACTGGAGGACCAGTCTTCATCGGAGTAATCTATGAAGACTGGCCTTCCAGTCGAAACGTCAGTAAAACATTATGTTTTTAATCGTTAGTCAACTATTTTCTCAAATACTTCTTCTGGATCCTGGAGAAGTTTCTTCTGTTGCTTACACACACACACACACACACACACACACACACATATATATATATATGTATATATATAAAGTGCACACGAAGTATAAGTTTTCCTTGTATGTAATTTTTGAAGCTACGCAGACGCGCCGACTTTGCCTGATATACACATCGAAGCGGACATACGTGCAAATGATTATGAAACTGTCACTCCCAGAATTTCTAGTTTTATAGCACCCATTAGAAACGTACGATGCGCGATTTTAGAAAATTGAACTACGTTAGACCGCTTAACAGAAATTCGACGACTGATGATGATGATGATGATGATGTTTAACGCGCCGAAGGCTAGGAGGCGCGCCGTATGGGAGGGTGGGCTCAGACTTAATTTTGACCGCCTTGGAATCCTTGGCGCGCGCCGAAATCTAGACACACGGGCATTTTCGCTTTTCGCCTCCATCAGAAAAGCAGCCACCGCAGCTGGGACCGAACCCGCGCGTGTTTGGGCTCCTTAACAGAAATTCGAATTTACGAATTTACCTTGCGCCGCCGAGAATATGTACCCCCACATTTCAGTCTCACGTATATTAGCGTATTAATGACACGTTATAAATTCTAACGTTTGAAATCTGTTTTGTTTTGTTTACTATCGTGCTTAGGATAGTAACAGTGAAAATATGGTAACAGCATAGTTACACTCGCTGTAGGGCTGCAGTTTATATTTCCAATTTATTTATTTATCTATTTATTTATACTGCAATTCCCACAGGAAATTTTGGCAGGATGGTACCGAAATGTTCGCTGAAAACAAAATATAATTCACGCAATCATGGCAACACTGTCGATGAAGGGACACTTAATTGATGTAAACAACGCAACGCTGGCCTAGAAGACACTTCACTATATTGTCACTATTAGGAAGGTTGTCCCAACCAACTCTGTTCTCATAATTAAAGAAAACAGTTTGTCCGATTTTGAAAAGGGGCCGGTGGTTGTGAACCTGTGCCTTTTTCTATAGCATACTCAGAGAAAAAGACAAAAGTACATATCTCGAGATTTATATCAAAATGCCAATTATTTAATTGATAAAGAAACTTCAGCCTCAAGGCTGAAGTTTCTTTATCGGAAACTTCGGATAATGGTGGTAAACATGCTCTGGGTAAGAGTTCTGTCACTGAAGTGCGACCAAAAAAAATTCAGCGAGCAGATATATATATATATATATAGGTTTTTTTTTGTATTCTTTCCATTTTGTCAATGCAATTAGTTTGTGCATAGGAGTACCAAATAATCATCCGTAGTATGATGTTTGGAGAGCGACAGTTTTATAGACAAGTAGGCGTATAAGTTTTAAGGTCCACTTAAGAAAAAAAAAGCTGTTCCAACTGAGGTCATTTGAAGTGCACACACTACCTCAGATTGTCTACACTACCTCAGAGAAGATTGTTTGTAGCAGAGTATTGAAAGTGGAGTAGCTTGTTTATTTTCAGTAATGTACATATAGTTTTGTCAATATTTATTGACACCTGCCACAAATCACACCATACAACTATAGACGTTATTGGTACATCATTTAGCGCTGTTGGTCTGATGTGGTCCCTGTATCGGAATAAGTCACACTATCGTCGGTGTGAAGTCTCAAATTTGCATTCACTCTCCACTTATATCGTTAATGTATAATATAAACAAAATTTAATAGAATCACCCCCGTGAAAATGGAAAGAGGATTTACAGCAAGAAATCATAATTTCTAGCTTAATTTCTGACTAGATTTATAGATTCGAGCTGGAATCGAAAGCTTTTAACTAAAAAAATTCGTAGTCTACTTAGAGACGATTATTCCCAGGTTGCAGGTCTTTTTTTCTTCATCCAGCTGGACTGACAAATGCTAGCTGGAGCTGCCAGCCGGAACAAAATCTCAATCCAGCTAAAAATGAGCTAGAAAGTGAATTTCTCGCTAGAAATTCTGCCTATGTCTTTTGCTTATGTCTAGCTAGAATTCGTGGTTTAATAATTCAGCTAAAGAAAAAATATCATTTTCACGTCTGGGCAGGTATACCGAGCATTGTGGCACACCATAAGGGACAAATGTTTGGAACAGTGTTTTTTGAATACCAGAAATTGCTAGCGGACGTGAAGGTATGAAATCCAATTGATCACTTCATCGTTCTTTAAAAAATTGCTTAATTTGTCCACTTCTTTTATGGCAAGCCTTATGGAGTGCATTCGAGAATAAACCCTTGGCATCGGTCTGTTTTCACTGGCTTATTGTTGTCGCTTATTCATGTCTGGTTTGCTATCACCCCAGTCTATAAATAACGGAAATGTCGAAATCTACCTTGTGCAAACAAAAATTTTGCAAAAAAAAAAAAAAAAAAACTTGCCGTGACCAGGATTCGAACCTGGGTTATTGCGGCCACAACGCAAGGTACTAACCACTATACGATCACGGCTACCCAGCGGGCGGAGATCCAGGCGCAAAAAAGGGTATATAACTTATCTCCATTGATTTTGCGATTTTGTGTATTCGTTTTTGTGGAAGTAGAGTTTGTGGTTACTTGAATATTCGTAAAGCCCCCCCACCGTGTGCACCGCGGCCAGCGAGAGTAGTTTAGAGGGGCTTTAGCTACACGTGCATTCTGCACCACACACGGTAGCTTTCGTGAGAAGTGTCTACTGTAGTGTGTAATGGACAGTCTCTCTAAACTCTCCTACACACCAACCTCATCTGAAAACGTTGCTACACGCCGAGTCCCCTTAAATTTGGCTTCAATGTAAGCAGCTATCTTGTACGTCGATGGTGCGCTTCACTATACATTTCTTTTCTACTGATTCCGAATTGATTTGGAGTGTGCGAACCATCGCTTAGTGTTAACGATTCAGTGTACTAACATGACAAATTATGCATTTATTTTGAAGGCGTGAAGGACATATCGTGTCACGCGTTTTTATTGTTTTCATTTTGCAATGCATATCAATTTTGAAGGAACCAATGATTTGTACTACCTTGACCGCTTTTACGATGGGCTATTTGCCAAAACTTTGCCGTATCCCGCATGTCTTCCGCTATGACGAGAGCAAACCGAGCAAATTTTATGAACGAGAGGTTGCAGCTGGCATGATGTCACGGAAATTGCTTGATGACGTAGGCCTGATTGCCGGCGCCAACGGGCGACTGACGTCTTATGTATCAGAATTTTTCAGAACAAACAAAAATAAATATGCTCGAGCGTGTTAAATTGCAGCAGTGCATCTAAGCAAAGTATGAAGTGCTGAGTGGATTCTAGAGCTGAAGACTCGAGACTGTATGGTCTTTCAGCACAATTTGAAGTTGGGAGGGTTGGTTTAAGATTTTAGAAAAATGCGGAGAAGAGATACACAGCTGCGCACCATCCTATGTGTTCTTATTCTGCGCCTTTTCTGCGCTCTTTTGTAATATGGGCTCTCGCTACCGCATTAAGAGCCGAAATTTATAAGCTGATCTGATGAACCATCGGCTGCGGGTTTTCAGTTCTATCTGCCCCTTTCATTCACAGGGCTTCGACACGGAACTGTAGTTTGATAGCGATATGTCATCGCTAGAGACTGGAATTTATTAGGCAAATGCCTATTTTGCTACTTGTGATCCTATCATGCACATTGATATATAAGCATGTATTAGAGGGTAAGAAGAGCTTTTATGGTGTTTTTATAGTGCCTATAAATGTAATTTTGGTATTTGTGCCGAAATGCCAATAAGTGCCTATTTTCGAAATCGGCGCGTATACGAACACTATTTAGCCTCAACTTTTGCTTTCGAGTGCAATTTGTTACCGAGCAGCTAGCATCGACTCTTCGGAATTCTATTGGGTTCAACCCAGTCCTCCAGTTCAACCAACTTCACGAAAACAATCACTTGCAGCGGTGGAATTGGACAAGAGGCCCAAATCCAAAAATCTGGAGATGGTGGTAGTTGCTACTGTTTCCACAATTTCCACTGTGATTCTTCGGATCTACCAAAAAAAGTAAAGAAGTTTTTATGCAGGCGATATCATGCTCTGGACTTATTAAAGGAGGAGAAATACAAGAATGACTACAGCGCGCCGTTGATGCCAACATTCGAGTAACGTTGGTAGATACGATAAACGCATTCATCTCTCCTAAGGGTCTGACCTGCTCCACGAAGAAGTCAGCACTACTGATCTTCCGCCGTGCACAGCGATTGATTGATCGATTGATTGATTGTAGGGGTTAACACGCCGACGCAATGCAGGCTATGAGGCACGCCGTAGGGGGCGGGGGGGCTCGTATTATTTTGGCCACCAGTGGATCTTAACGTGCGCCCAAATCTCGTACACACGGGCGTTTGCTTTTCGCCTCCAGACCTGCACAGCGAAAGCGACGTTCAATGTCCCCTGATGATCCCCAGATTGAGCTGCATCACCCAGGAAGAACCATACCTACTGTAGACTCAATTCGAATCCTGGGTCTGCATATCCACTGCACAAGTAGTAACAAGGAAATCATACCTGCATTTGACAAGTAAACTACACAGACGTCCACCTTATCTCTCGCATAACCAACAGAAAAGGGGGAATGAAAGAAGAAAGCACAATAAAACTCGTCCAGGCTTTCCTTATTACCCGCATCGTCTACGCCACACCATACCTAAATATAAAGAAGTAAGAAGAAATCAACAATATGAATAAGAGAGCATATGAAAGAACTATTGGACTGCCCATTTCAACCCCAAATGAAAGGTTTGATGCCTTGGGCCTTCGCAACCGCATCGACGAGCTCATAAAGGCACAGCAAATCTCACAACTTGAAAGACTCTCCAAAACTCATACATGCGACACATCCTAAGAGAACTTTGCATTCCCTACGGATTGATAAAAGCGGAGCTGTTGACGTACCCACCGTGCCACGAGAGCTCCTAGTACTCCACTACCCTTAAACATGGATCCGACAAATGACAAGGTCCGGAGAGCGGCCACAGCACATGCCCTCGCAAAACAATAGGGCAGCAATCCCGAAGCAGTATTTGTAGACGCAGCAGACTATCCGTACAACGCCATGGTCGTGGTGGTGGTGGACCACACAGGACAAGCGCTCCCCTCGGCGACAGTTCTCACAAAAAATACTGCGCCTTCAGAACAGGCAGCAATCGCTCTAACAATCCCCACAACCAGGGCCAGATACATAATCAGCAACTTGAAGGCAGCCATACGTAGCTACAGTAATACGTAGCTGCAGTCGCCGCAAGAATGCTTCAACAGCTGCGAGCACCAAATTACCGATCAACGAAACTTATCTGTGCTCCTGCACACGAAGGGTTACAGGGCAACGAACAGGCCCACACAGCTGCTTGCGAGATTGTCACCTGAGCAGCAATTACCCCCCCCCTGCAGTGGCAACAGAGCACTCAGAAAAATTCTACAGCGTCAACTCGTGCTAAGAGATGACAAATTACTACGAACACAGCAGGTGCGAATTTCCAGCCGCCCACCACACACTCAACGCTGCGCAGGCCAAGGCATGCAGGCAACTTCAAACCAATACCTACCCGAACCCGCTGGCCTATAGTTACTTCCATCCAGAGATCTTCTCAGATAAGTGCAAACACTGCGGCCACCGCACAGACCTCACGCACATCACATGGAAATGCCAAAAGAAACCATGGAACAAGACCTTCTTACCCCTTATAAACATTACACATCTAGAGCACTGGGAAACCCTGCTGCGCAGCTCCGATCCCCTAACACAGCTACACCTTGTCCATACGGCCGAAAAAGCCACGATCTCCTGGCTGACTAACGCAACAGAGAGAGCCCAAGCTCTCTCATCATCATCATTACTAGCCTATCTACGCCCACTGCAGGGCAAAGGCCTCTTTCATGGATTTCCAATTTCCCCGGTCCTGTGCCAAGTGCGTCCAATCTATCCCCACAAACTTCTTGATCTCATCTGCCCGCCTAACTTTTTGCCGCCCCCTGCCAAGCTTGCCTTCTCTGGGGATCCACTCTGTTTCCCTTAGTGACCAACGGTTATCTTGCCTTCGCATTACATGCCCTCCCCACACCCATTTCTTCTTCTCAATTCCTGCTAATATGTCCTCAACATGCGCTTGTTCCCTGACCCACTCCGCTCTCTTCTTGTCCCTTGCCTATCATCTTCTGTTCCATCACTCGCTGAGGCGTCCTCAATTTAAGTTGAACCCTATTAGTGAGCCTCCAAGTTCTCTACTTCTGGGCAAATAAAGTTCCTTCTCTCCCTCTTAGGCTGAGTTCTCCGGGCTGTCTAAACATATTTCTTCAAACATGTGCAGTCTCATCCTCGTTTCTAGAAGCATACTCAAATACAACTTTATTTGAAACGCAACGGTTGAGCATCGAACCCGCCTTTGCTGGCAGATCCTTCCTGTATTGAAAAGCCAACACTGAGACATCAATGAGCTGCTGCGTTTCCTTACGTCTTAAAATTCACTCTGCCGACGGGCTCTAAGACACGCTTTTCCACAAAACTGCTGCTTAGCTGCTAAACACCTTTTGGAAATTCTCTGTGAATGTGTAAAAGTGTATTTGGCCGTGTTGAGACGGCTTGCTTGAACAATTCGTATAATACCAATGTATGCGAGAAAATTGCTCGAGTTGTACCAAACAGCCCTCATGTAAGAGCATGTTAATGCCTTGATAAATCATCTCTAAAGTTCATTACATGTCTGTTTTTGTTCTGTCGTAATTAAATTGCGTCAGGCAGACATAAAGTAGCAGTTTTCAATCAGTATTTACAGCTCTCAAGTGTTCTTTTTCACGCCTGTTTCACTATATGTGATGGTCGAGCAAACCACATGGACCATTGAGCACGAATGTGAGCACGTGCGGTGGTTGAATTCTGCCAATGGATTGTCATTAGACCATTAGTCCCCGTTCCATCAAGCATTGGAATCACCTTCCGCAACACGTCATGGGGATGATAAGCGACGATAAATTTTTTGAATTGTTAACCTAGCATTTACTCAGTGAGTAGTACCGCGTTTGTGCTTTTCCCTTCTTGCAATATTTTAAAAATCTGTGTTGGATATGCCCTGTTTTAAGCTATGTTTTGTGACTTTTTATGTCCTCTTTCATGCCTTGCAAGCAGTCCTTACCACATATCGTGCAATTTTAAACTGCAGTGCTTATGCTTATTTGTTTTCATATTATTGTTTGCTTGTACATTTTAATTCCTTCTTTGTAAACTTTTTTCTGACTGTAGCATTTGAGACTGTTAAGCGCAATTCTTTATGCCTTGTGAAAATTGCCCTCTTTGGTAATGCTTTCAGGCGAATGTATGCACTTAAATAAATAAATAAATAAATCCGTGTTAGGGGACAATTGAACGGCTATGTACGACTGTAAATGTCTTTGTGCCGTCATAAAGAATAACATTTCTTGTTTAGCTATTGTAATTGCAGGTCGCAGATGTCCTAGTTTGAAATTATTTACATATAAAATTTATGATGCCTATATTTACGATGCTGAGGTCTAAAGCGCACTTTTGTAATGCCTACAGATCAGGCCTCTAGTCACCACGTTGCTTTTATACTTAGATGCAAAGATGAAACCGTGCGTATCATGGCTTGTCACAAAGACGGATGCAGTGTAGGAATTAAAAATGCACCTTGTTTTTCTCTTCCACAACACAACTATTGAAAACACGATGAAGCAAACATTCTCTCGCAGTTACTTCTTCAACACCCATGAGGACTTCATACCGCAATGCAAAACTGAAGACAATGGGAATGGCGGTGTTGCCTTGCATCCTAGGATTGCAAAACTCCACTGGTGTGTCGTTCCACTGTGCCAGTGACCTCCAGGATTTCATCATCATCAGCTTATCTATGCCCACTGCAGGGCAAAGGCTTTTCCCATTAATCTCCAATTTATCCCCGCAAACTTCTTGATCTCATCTGCCCATGCAACTTTTAGCTGCCTCGTGCTACGCTTGTCGTTAGGAATCCACTGTTACTCTTACTGACCAATGGTTATCTTGCCTCCGCATTATTACATGCCCTGCCCACGTCCATTTCTTCTTAATTTTTACTAATATGTCCTTAACACGCGTTTTTCCCCTGACCCACACTGCTCTCTTCTTGTCCCTTAATGTTACACCTATCATCTTCTGCTCCATTGCTCGCTGAGACGCCGTCAGTTTAAGTTGAACCCTCTTAGTGAGCCTCCAAGTTTCTGCCCCATAGGTGAGTACCGGGAAGATGCAGCTGTCGTACACTTTCTTCAGGGACAATGGTAGGCTGCTATTCATCATCTGAGAATTATCTCATTTCATTCATTATCTCAGGATTTCATTCGGGATTGACTGAAAACTTTAGAACCACTCACGTCTTTACACCAACAGGAAAAGACACCGGAACACACACACACTCGGTCTATGTACATTTTATTCACAGATTTCATTTTTTTGTACCATGGCATGTCCTTTGAACCAAACCAAACTGAAAGAACAACACTCTGCATGCATCTGTACAAGAAAGTGTGCGCTAGCATTGCTTGCAGCAGAAGCAGATGAAAATGTCACCAATGAAGAGTGCAGAAATGTGCATAGGCAACAGCCGGCTCCGAGTGGTACCCGACACATTGTTCACCATTCAATCTTATGCCTCCGCCCTGACTTACAGAAGAAAAAAAGGTATGTCGACTTCGTTGAAAGATCGATAGATGCAAGTGAGTGCACTTCATGGCATCGCTTTCCAAACCCGACAGGGCTCCAAGCAAACTTGCATCATCATGCGCAGCAGTCACCGATAAATTTTGGCAGCTTAGAGTACGCAACACTTTCGTTTTTTTGCCTGTACTGGTCAAACTAACTTGGTGTCGAAACCTTTCAGCACACACTCACAAAACAGGTACTTCTCCGGGTCTTCACAAGACAACACAACTAGCAAGAGCCAACAGAATATATTAGATAGTCCCTCAGTCTACCAACAGCTCCACAGGAATAACTAAACTCTTCCCAAAACTACAGCAGCAAACAAACAGAAAGCACCAAATATTCGGTGAGAGAAAATAAAAAGCACAGGTCAAACACAGCGCACATGCCATGGCTATATTCAAACACCCCCCTCTCCCCCCCAACCCCTCCCCTCACCCAGTTGATCGTAGCGCATCGGCATTCCAGCAGAAGATGAATAGAATCCTTATAGTATTCACGGAGGGCATGGCGCCTTCTTTGGACTTCGCTTCCCACACTGCAATTCACGCTCACCTGCAGTCTCTTAGCGGCAGGTGCTTTTGGGGCCAAGTCGATGCGCGTAAGCACGACACACAACAATCCAACCCAAGTCCAGCCAGAACTTGACGTGCTCCCGGATGTACATCCAACCGAAACCGGGTATGCAGAGTAAGATGCTCTACACAGAATCACCAGGCACTATTGCAGAAGTTCGTGACAGTCACTTTGGGAGACACTTAAATACCGTAGACGTGCATAGGAAGGTTGTAGAACACCACAAGTAAATAACTATACACAGAAAAAGGAAAAACCGACAATGGACACAAGGTTGTGCGCCTTGAAAGAAAGACAACGGCTACACTAAATGACACATATACAAAAAATGAGAAAAAAAAAACACCGTTGAGTACTGCCCAGAAAAAAAAAAAAAAAGGAATCTAAAGTTTCTCTGACTTCAGAGTAGCTTTTAAAGCCACCACTAGAAAAAAAGCTGCAAAAACAGCCGACACGCCATGACAACAGTCCCCAAATACGGCTACGGATGTGTTGCTACCCGTCGTGTGCAAAAAGCTACGAGGACCGAAGTAAAAAAAAAAAAGATTTAAATGCATTTGACTTTTTTTCCACGACAGGACGAAAGCAACTTCTGTCACGTGGCCGCAACACTAGAACACCCTCCCATCGCCATCACGAAGAAAACAACTTTCCAGAGGAGGACACTGATTCACCATTTTGGTGTTCACCGTCAGAGTCACAACCCCTCTCAGGCTCGGCAGGAAAAAAAGAAGGGAGAAAGAAAAGACTTGCTACACTCACTGACGTTACAAGGGTATGACACAAACAATTCCCACTGAAAAGCACTTCATGTGTTTTCCCGACAAGCGAAAAATGCAACTTCGGTCACTAACCACATCACTACCAAATCTTACACTCGCTGTCATGAAAACTTTCAAAACGTCACCGATTCACCATTCCAGCGCTCGTCACCACCAGTGTTGCAACCTCTCTCGGGCTTTCAAGCTCGGCAGAAAATGAGACAAAAAAGAAAAGAGAAATGAAGACCTGCCACGACACTGACTGATATTACGAGGCTATGACATGGGGCAGCCAGTTAGGCTACCCCCTTCCCACGCGTGGAACTCTCGCGCCCGGCTCGCGACACTCTTCTCACTCAACATTAAAAAAAAAACAGAAGAACACGACCACGACGCTCACTTAATGTCCTTGGTGGCCTGCTCTTTGCCGCGGTCGCGGAAGAACCCCGCCTGTGTCCTGCACTCGCGCACAGTCACTGTGACCAGGTTGGCCGTCACATCCGTGATGAGGACCTGATCAACCACCGGGCTCTGCTTCTGCCAGAAGTCGGGGATGATGGCCGACCGGCTGTACTCCGGCTCGGCTAGGGCCGGCTCGGTGCTGGCTTCTTTCGGCGGCAGCAGCGTGGGAGGCGACGCAGCCTGGCCATTGTGACTGTGCAGGGGCTTCTCCTGGGAGACCGCCGACACGGCCGGCTTGCAGGCGGCCGACTCGCGGTTGCCGACGGGCGCGACGACCTCCCGACCGTTCGGGATGATCGGCGACGGTGGCGTCGGCTGTGGGGGAACGGCGACGGTCGGCGGAACGGGTCGGCTGCGGGGCAACACGGCGGCGGGTACTGTGGGACTCTGGGTAGGACCGGCAGAGTTGGCGGAACTGGTGACCGGCGAACCGGCGGAGGAGACCACCAGGTGCGACGGCGGCCGGGAGATCCGCGCAACCGTTGCCGGTCCGAGCTGCCCGGTACCCAAGCGGGCGGCTACAGGGGGCACGGCGAGGTGCGATGCAGGGGGATGGCTGTGGTGCCCGACCGTCGGCTGAGGAGAAGAAACTCCGCCGCCGCCGACCGCCATGCGTGGCGTGATGGGCTTGAAGCTCATGGGCGGTCGCAGCGGGGCCCTGGCGGCCGAACCGTTAATGAACGGTGGGGTCGCCGGAACGGTTGGCGGCCTCGGAACAGTGTGGACCACTGCTGGCATGTCAGGCGGCTTCAACAGCCTGGGCATCTTTGCAGGAGGCTGCTGGTTCAGAGCACCGACCCGGTTCTGGGGACTAGAGGCCACTGACAACGGCCGCGCTGCATCCAGCTTGCGCTTGGCAGCGACCGGAGGCGGGTCTGGCTTCTTGGCCGCTTCCAAGACTGGCGGAGTTGAGCTTGGCTCGACTTGGCGCGGCTTGGAGAGTGGCAAAGGCGCTACCGCTGGTTCGGGCTTTTTCTCTGCAGACGGGGGACCGGCAGGTGGTTCTTTGCCAACCCCGACCGCTGGTTTGGCCTTCTCGTCCTGCTCCTTCTGCACCTTGGTTGCCGGCTGAGAAAGTAATGGCGGCGGACTGGTGGGAAGCCGGACAGGGGCGGGGGGCTTGGCCTTGGCGAGAGGAGACTCTTTGGCTTCGACTGGCTGCGGCTTCGGCGTCGCAATGGGAGCCGGCTGGGCAGCCGGCAGTTGCGGCGCTATGGTGGGTGGCAATGAGGACGCCGAAAGCCGCGACGCAGACGGCGCCGCAGAGCCTTCTTTGTCTTCGGGTGTTGCGGCAACGGCGGGAGACAGCGTGGGGGGAGGGCTACGAGAGGGAGACATGGCGGAGGTTGTCTCCGTACTCGAGCTGTTTCCGTGTGGAGTGGCGGGGGCATCGTTGGATGCGTCGTCCTCGCTCTTCCCCTTGGAGTCGTGCCGGAACTCCTGGTGCTGCTCACCTGTGCTCTGAAACAGTGGGAGATGGCACAAGAAACAATTAAAATGTGCTGCCTTGCTGGAAATCCACAATATTTGACTGGGCAGCAACAAAGCCTGTCCTTGCAACGGTTGTCCCCCAGAAAATCCTTGCTAAAAAGAACTACCCAATGGTGCCCTAGTACACACTAGGAGACATTTACTGCGAAGGAAAGTTTGACATCCACCTTTATGCAGCCATACGGCTACAAAGGAAAGCTATACAGCTTCCTCAGAAAGTTCGCAGTTAAACTTTCCTTCGCAGGAACTTACTCCGCCTTGGGGATTTCCCCTAAATCTGGTCAATTAGGAGACATTTACAAACATGTGTAGGGTATGTCTGGTTACGCACCCCATAGGAAACCTCGAACCATCAATCGTCTCGAAGAAAAGTCCATACAAACAGCTAGGTGCTTCAGCCACATATACAAACAGTTATGTGCAACACCACCATAAGGATGTTTACAAGTTCTTACAAATTTATGCGACCTTGTAAACAGCGTGCCTAAGCTAGAAACGAGAGATCTCCCAATTAGCAGACTTGTGAGAAGAGAAAGCCGCCAAGCTCTACTATGAATGTGTGGGCTTAGCTTAAACAGGTGGGTTCGATCTCGGCCTTGGAAGCACAGCAGTTTTTTTTTTTGTGTGTGTGTGGAGGCTAGGAACGAGACCATTGAAGTATCGGCGCACGGTAAAGGTCCCCATACAATCAATCTGCAGCCCTTAGTACAGTGCACCTCACACCCTGTACAAAGCTTCAGCGTGTAAAACCCCAAAACTAATTCTGAAGCCACCCAGCAGCGCCATGATGAGCCAACTGATTGTCAGTAGTGAACGAATCAGCTATCCTGAATGGAAGCCCGGGGAAGACCGATCGCAGCACCTATGGCATGAACGAGAATTTCTCACCTCTATGAGCGGTCAGCAATTTCAGAAATTACCCCTGCGACACGGGCAGTTCAAAGGCCTTTGAACCAAACGTCATTTGACTCAAATGCAACTATTGAGCTGCTACGTGGCGTTTTAGGTGCGGAGTACCTTAGGACCGCACAATGTCCGTCCGCGTCTGTGCGCATAGCGTTTAAAACCGCAAAAAATCACACAGGCACCGGCAAGATTCGAGCCAGTGTCTGGTAGACCAGACAGAGTTAGTGTCAGTCATCTTACCCATTGGGCCACGACCGTGAGTTAGTACCCGACAGTCAAACGGCTTACTCCTTCGCCTGTAATGGTGCGGAGTACCTTAGGACCCCCCAATGTCCGTCCGCGTCCATCCGTGCGCACACCACCATCAAGCAAAATTCGATTTGAGCAGCGAGTTGCAGTTTAATTTAGGGAATAATCATGGCGCAACTCATGGCTCAAATCGAATGATGGTCGGGGCGCAAATCGGATGTCACTCGGAGCGCAACTTGGATGTCATTTCGAGTCCCCGTACTCCGCACCCTCGCCATCATCCACGGAGTGCAGATGCTGTCATTATTCAAAGGCATTGGGTTGAAATGCCATTTGGGTCAAAGAATCACCAGTAGCGACCTTAGAGGTTCTCAAAGGCCTTTGAAACGCGAACATTTGTAATCTCGGGCACAGTTTCTGCACGCCGCAAATACAAAAATATTTAAAAGTGACCTTGGTTTTCAAAGAGCATATTCTCAATTGTTTTTCACTTGTTTGGGTTTCAATTACTGAACCTACAATTACAAGATAACTTTGTACTCTTGACACAGGAGGTGAGGAAATGAAAGAAAGGGGTATTTAGAGAAGCCATATTGACCATCCTGTATTGTGCATGTTTGTTGGTTATAACCAATTTTATCACTCCCAATGGTGTGATATTGGCTCAGTTTAACATCTCAAGTCAAAAGAACAAAACAGGGCAGCGGCAGCAACACCAAAACATGGCTGGTGAATGCTTTCAACTACCTTTGAAAATTGTCACGTCGATCAGCGGAACTCCTTCCAGTTTGAATTTTGAAAGCCCTCGAATGTCCTTTCAAATTCCTGTGTAGCACAAGTATCAATCACCCTTGTCCCACCAGTTCACAGTATCCTGAACATTTATTCCCTCGCAAAGCTAGAAGAAGCATAACTTGGTTCTACCTTCTCACCCAACTCGCGAAACTGTAACAAACTTGCAATTCAGTTTGCTGTTAATGCAGCCTTCAAAATTCCGACATACACTCATTTCTTAGACTTTTTTCTTCTTGTCCCTTCACGGACAGCTTGTACAAGTAAAAGGAGCCATGAAGAGAAAATACAACTTCGCTTAATTTGAAAGAACTAAGATTCAGTATCTCACTCAGCTCCATTACAGCCCCAAAAGATGTTTTTTTAACGAAAAAAAGAAGAGCAAGAAGTATTTAAAAACTTTCAAATTTTGCGCCACAGTGACGTGTTATGAGCAAGAATGACGTCATACGGGCCAACAATAAAACACAATTTTCGGTGCGTTAACTGCACGTTAGCATTCAAGTGATGCGGTCAAATGGAACTAGAGGCCCCATTACAGACGTCCACTCATGTGTCGTCGCGACAGGTCAGTCAGGCGGCCGCCAATCGCACAAACAAGGTTCCGTGACGTCATAGAAAAGTTGCGGGAAAGTGGCTAGGGGGTCGCGACTGCTTCACACGTTTTCTTTAATATCTCCGTTATTTATTCGAACAGTGCGATGATATTGGTTTCATTGTTATCGGGTCTAAGCAGTCTTTCTAATAAACCCAACTTGTATTTTGTCTTCATGGCTCCTTTAAACACTCAGATTTGCTATATGCCGTCTTGCACCAGCCGTGGTGGCTGAGTGGCTAAGGCATTATGCAGCCGAGCCCATGGATGCGGGTTGAATCCCAGCCACTTCTCTCCCAAAAACGTAAGGTGAAAATGCTTGTCAAAATTTTGGTGCGCGTTGATGTACCAAGAGTGGTCAAAATTAACCGCGAGGCTTGCACTACGCCGCATGGCGTGGCCCAAGTGTAGCTAAGGCATTACTGCAGCTAAGGCAGTAGCTAAAGCATAACCAGCACGTTACTAAAACTCCAAAATTTTAATTCCCTCCAACAAAATCTGCAGTGTAGTGTCCCTGAATTAGAAACAAGGATGGTATACAGGGGAAATGTAAATCTTCGAGCTTTGGTGAACTAGCTATAAATTCTAAACAAAAATTTCCATTAATTAACCTAATTAGCGACAATGCCTATAGCACTCTTCAGTGTCCTTTTAAAAATTGTCGGATGCCGATGATAAATGTAGTTCGGGCTCATTCAAGAACTGTGAGCCCTAAAGGTGAATATGAATCCATGGTGGAGCAAGTTCACATCAGTGCAGCAAGCCATTTTCCAAGCCTCCTACTGTTGTTATTATAGGCCGGCATACTAGGGCTGAATGACTAGAATATTCATATGCAGCACAACAATAAGGCTTGCGAAGAAATTTCTCGCATAAATGGGACAAGAGGCTGTCGACATGCGCCTACCAGAACATTTCTTGCCCAAATCAGAACATGCGGTCGGCACAAAACCAACTCGCTTGTAGTGACATGAGCAACGCCACTTTGGCGAAACAGCATTTATGTAAAAACAGTGTAAATGGCAAGTGCGCTGCATAAGATCGCCACGAGAGGGTAATTTTCAAGGCCCTTACCTGGCTCCTTTCTTTCTTTGGCTTTTGCCCTCGCTTCCCGGGCCCCGTATCTTTCTGGCTGCAAGATTTAAAAAAAAAAAAAAAGCAATCAACAAACTCGTTACCGAAAGAGTGTCGCCCGGGCGGGCTCAAAGGTGACTCACACGTGGAAACGCCGGGACCGGCGACGCATGCTGACGTCAATGGCAGACAGCGCACGCGCGCAAAAGTTAACTCGTCAAGCACTTCGCGAGATCGATTCAAGACGCCCGCGACTGTGCGTCAGCGAGACGCAAAAGTTACAATGAGTACGTTACGCCCATGGTTACGCCAAGCACTCCTCTGACACCAAGAGTCAGCGACTGTCACCGACTACCGAGATGGCCACACAAGTAAATAAAAGAAAACATGTCGCGGTCAACTCGTGCTACTGGTCACGTGACTTCCCATTATCCTACTCGGCCCCCGCGGCCAATAATTATGCGGGATTACACTTCCCTAAACATGCAAGGCGGCGCTGCCGGCGGCGAAAGCCCCGGAAGACCTGCGGCAATAAGGTACGGTCAATCCTAACAGAAGCTGCGCCTCTGTTAACGAGTTAGCAGCGCGCATCTCGTCATAAACAGCGACCATATATTACCTATACACACAGCTTGACTAGTAATATGGCCACCATAAACTGCGTAAATCTAGTAGTTACCGAGCGAGCGACAAAGGCGGCGGCCATTTTGAGAGGGACGAGGCCTTGCGACCGCGCACGCCAGATCGCAGACGACACACAAATACAAAATAAAAAGAAAACGCACGTGGGCAGGAGTGGCTAGAAAGAAGGAAAAGAGCCCCGAGAGGAAGGAAACCGGTCCGACAGTGGGAGGAGGAGAGCCGCGACCCCGCGGAACGAACCAAACAACCCCGAGGTTCTCCTCGCCACA
This sequence comes from Haemaphysalis longicornis, assembly GCF_048455015.1. NCBI lineage: Eukaryota > Metazoa > Arthropoda > Arachnida > Ixodida > Ixodidae > Haemaphysalis > Haemaphysalis longicornis. The sequence goes on from NW_027526385.1 coordinate 89,976,941, forward strand.
TACGCACTCGCCCTCTTACCTGCTCTCGAAGGCTTCCAGCAACCGCACGTCCAAAATGTTTTCCTCCGGTTCCCAGGTGTTGTACCTGCGTTACGCACGGTCAGAATGAGACGGGAACTGCACCCAAACTCGACGTTCAGCGGCTGTGTCGCACAATAAACATGCCAAATAGGCAACGCCCGCCGTAGCGTCAGAATCACTCGAAATGGAGGGTTGCGGGGGGAGGGAAGGGGGGGGGGGGGCGCAGCCGTCACAACGACGCGAGAAAAACATGGTGGCGCGCTAGGTTTTCGGCTGCAACACGCAGTGCGATTAAAAGTATCCTTGCGCCGTCGATGCGTGACCGCGTTGGATGCATACGCGAGCAAAAAGACGAAAATGGCAGCTACTTACTTATGACTCCAGCCGCGCCACTTGACCAGGTATTCGACACGGCCCTGCAATGGAACGTTGCGAGGTCCGAAATCGAGACAGAAAACGCGGCTAGGGTTGCGCCGAAAGCACGCCGATCGTGAGCGTACCAGCTCGAACGATGCCGGGCGCGGGTGCCTACCTTGCGGATCCGCTTCTTTTGGATGCACTCGGCGGCGAAGACGCGCTCGCCGACGGAGGAGAGCTCCATCCCGTCGTCGGAAGGCGGTGCGACGTAGTCCTGCGCCTCTGGTCGCCCCCGGCTTGGCTTTGTGGACGGCTCGGGATTCCCGGCAGTCCTCGCGCGCTCTGAAGTGACGTCACCTGTGACGCAAAGGAGAGAGAGATAGAAGAGCGGAAAAGTTGGCGATTGTGGTGCCCTCTCCAGACGGGAGCGGAAAGCAATGACGGCAACTGCCGACGCTGGCTTCGTCTGCTCGTGTTTTTTTCCACGATCTGTCATTCGTTCGTTCAGCTGTTGAGTAGAGAATGCAAAACAAGGAGAGCTTCAAACATCGCGTGCTCTGTTTTTTTACGACGTAAGCACACACGCACGGAACGGAGCACGAAAACGAGCATGTCGCTGCTGCGTTTCTACTGTTTGCAGCGGACGAGCGACTACGTAAAACGGGGTGGATTGTCGTGCGTCAAAAACATTCAGCGGTTTGAAAATTTCTTCAGGGCAGTCGTAGCGACTCAATCAACGCCCGCTAAAATATAAAAAAATGTGTGTTAGTGGCGCAAGAGCGCCTGAGGAGTGTTTGTGTTTTAAAAAGTGATGGGGTGGGTGTGAGACACATTTGAAAGGGTAAGATGGTCACAATGAGAAGTGAAAATGGCGGTGTCTGATTACAGCTGACACTCCGAGATAGTTTACTCGGCCTAGATGCTGCGCCTATAGCGGATAAAGCAGCAATCACGCCCCCGTTTGAAAAGTGGGCGTGATACCGAAGAATGATGGAGATGGATCAGCACCGCGTACTGGCGCTCGGTCATGCTTTTTAAAATGCGCGCAATTAGGAGCTGTATATTTATGTCACAAAATGGTGTCGGCGGTGGGAAGACATTGAGAGCAAATCCCGGTATTATGATGGCGCTTAATTTGCTTCCAACAGTGATGGTAAACCCATTATGTCCGTGAAATGTTTCTAATCGAAAATAATGTAGCAAGGGGGCTAGATGAACGCTTATGTTCCAGGCAAAACTCAGCTGTAGCTGTCGGATCATGTGCGCAATGCTAAAAAGCATATTCCCTCCCTGCTATTTAGCACAATTTTGTTGCAGTTTCTAATACCCAGTCGGTGGCAATAAAACGTTTATTGAGCGCTGCCAATCATTCGCACGTTCACGAAAACACTTGGGATCGAAGTAGTGAAAATTTACCATTGAATACCGCAACAAATTCCTCGACGAGAGATGAACCAAACATGTTGAAACTGCAGCAGTGTTGCGTATTGCACATTTCATCTTCATCAGAAATGATCATAATGTTTCAGTTGACGCTTACTGAGATTACTAATGTCGCGAGCAACAGCCTAGGCGCAAGTCATCAGCTACGACGAGCTGGAAATTCCCCGCAAGATCGATTACAAGCACAGCGTTCGATAGAGGGCTTTCATGAAGCTCCGCAGCGGTCACTGTCGTTGGCCGGTTGGTCGATGCTGTAATTTGATAAGTACGTTAGTCAAGTGGACGATCGTGTCCCCGGTCTTCGTAGCTTCATTGCTCAGGCTTTCCCAAACAAGGCTTGTTTGCATACTGTTCACCTAAACGTAGGATGATGTCGGGACAGTAGGTGGAGGGCAGTACCATCGTCCAGGGAGTTCAATTGGTGAAGCGTCTGTCACGTCTGAATTTCTGGGTTGGGATCTGGGGTATACATGCTTTTTCCTTCTTTTTCTTTTAGCATACCAAAAGAAAAGTGGCTACCTCCCTTATGCCCTGTTTGGCGGTGGTTACTCTTTAGTTTCCTTTCCGTGTTCATTACATGGGCCCCTAATTTCCCATTGTTATAAGGTGTATTAATATATGAATAGTTACAGTTGCCAGCTAATAAAATTTGGTAAGTCCTCTCTCTCTCTCTCTCTCTCTCTCTCTCTCTCTCTCTCTCTCTCTCTCTCTCTCTCTATCTCTCTCTCTCTCTCTCTCTCTCTCTCTCTCTCTCTCTCTCTCTAAATTCACAGAGCGCGAGAAAATAAGCCAAGTAGAGACAGAGGCACACGAGAAAAAACAATTAAAAAATAAAAGTTTACTGACGTTTTAGGAAGAGGACTTCCTTTCTTCAAAGTGCAGAAAGTCCTCTTCTTGAACGTCAGTAAACTTATTTTTTATGTTTTTCGCGTCTCTCTCTCTCTCTCATATATATATATATATATATATATATATATATATATATATATATATATATATATATATATATATATATATATATATATATATATATATATATATATATATATATATATATATATATATATATATATATAATCACAAATAACTTCCAAAACAACATTTATTCTGACGTTGCGGCCGAGGGCCGGCCGTTATGGTGAACCCAATTGATAAGGCCTGAATAAATATTTTTTTCGACGTGATTTTTTAAAATATGAATACCAGTTGCCATGCACTTCATACTTTCTATTGTATACATTGCAAGGCTCGGGCACGGGAGACCTCAATGACGCGTCTAATGACGACGCAGCCTCGCCGGGAAGCCGTTGCAAAAAGCGAAGATGGGGAAGGCGCGACGATGATAGATGAAGATGGTGTGGTGCTCGCGTGTGACATACTGATGATGATTTGCTAGGTGGGATTGACCATTCCGGTAACAGTTATATAGCAACGAGTACGCCTGTGCTCACAGTATTTATATTCCCACTACAACGTGAATTAGGTTTTCTGGTGGTGCCGCGCCCATTCGGTTTTTTTTTTTTTTTTTTTCCACGTTTTCAGTGTGCTCGAGGTTTACATTCGCTGGTATAATTTTCGTATTACCGCTGCATCGTGTAAAGACGGCATTGACGCGCATAATATGCTACAGCAGTCCTCCATTAAATACTAAAACCATAATAAAACCGCGCCGGCAGAATAAAATTCTCGAACGGAGCAAAACATATCAGCGTCGTCTGCAGCCCCGTTAAGCCGAGCTGATCATGTATGCGGACGGGCAATAAATGTCAAGGCTGCTTCAAACGTCTGAAAACAGCTAAGCCAGCTGTAAGGCTGCTGGTGAGAACGAAAATAACCAGCGGAATCACGCGCACTGTTTCAGTGCCGCCTGTAATGTTCGTGATATATGTCACGAACTTGACCCCGAAACAACACCAGTGCGATTCGAAATAGCGCGACCGTTCTACATCCAAAGCCGCGAACCTCGCTTTGTTATTCGTTTGTTTTGCTGTCAGCGCCTGGCTCGCATGGCTAAAGGGGTCTGAAGACAAAATACAACGTCGTTTAATTCGAAAGAACGAGCCCTCGGTAACTCACTGAGCTACATACGTTTTTATTAAAGGAAGAAGTACCTAAAAACTTTCAAATTTTGCACTACAGCGATGTATTCGAAAGACGCAAAAGAGGCCAGAGCCAAAAATATAGTTAGTGTGTCATCCGCTTGCTACCATTTAAATGACACTATCAAAAGGAAGGAACGGGCTTAAACAGGCGTTCGCCAATCAGACAAACTTCTGTAACGTGATGGAGGATTGACTGAATGATTGACGCATTCATTCATTGACAGATTCATTCATTCATCCTTCATTCATCCTTTATTCGGAGAAACAAAAAAATACATAGTGTGCTACAGGGGCAGAGACTAAAGGCTAAATCGCCTTTAATTGACCGATTCGTTGATTTATTGAACAAACTGGCTTAGGCAGGCGTTCGCCAATCAGACAAAATTCTGTAATGTCATTACAATTGACTGAATGACTGAGGCATTAATTCATTGACAGATTAATTGACTGATTCGTTGGTTTATTGAACAAAATGGCTTAGGCGGGCGTTCGCCAATCTGACAAACTTCTGTGACGTCATAGAGAATTGACTGAATGATTGACGCATTCATTCATGGACAGATTAATTGACTGATTCGTTGATTTATTGAACAAAATGGCTTAGGCAGGCGTTCGCTAATCTTACAAACTTCTGTAACGTCATAGAGAATTGACTAAATGATTGACGCATTCATTCATTGACAGATTATTTGACTGGTTTGACTTATTGAAATCTTCCTGCGCAGTTGACTTCATTACCCGTCGTAAACTGGCAAATCGCTGGCACCACGGAGTTTGTGCTGTACTGGATGCGTATACTAGTAGCCCAAGATTGATGCTAAGTGGTAATAAAATGAGGGAAACTCATTTCGATTGTTGCGTTCGGGTTGGCGCCAGCAGTGCGATTGCGGGGTACGATCGACATGCGTGTTAACGAACTTGCTCACTTTCACCTCACCAGTATCTCCCCCTCCCCCCTCTCACTTCTCCCTCACCTCTGACTTATCCCTGCATATAGACCTTTTCGAACCTGTAAACATCGATAACACCTTGGATTGCTCAGGACTGTACTGCGCATGCGTAGTCAGATGGTCCTGTCGAATGCGCCAATTCGATAAGCGTTAGCACAGCCCAGTGATAAAAACGGCTGCTACGTTGAAAATGTCTATATGGGAGCGCAAAATCTCCGGAACCGTACTGCACACGTGCAGTCAGATGGTCCTGTCGACTGCGCCAATTAGATGAGCGCTAGCACAGCCCAATGATAAAAACGGCTGCTCTGCTGAAAAGGTCTGCACGAAATCGCAAAATATCCAGGACTGTATCATGCGCAGTCAGATATTCCTGTCAACTGCGCCAATTAGATAAACGCTATAGCACAGCCCAATGATAAAAACGGCTCCTAAGTTGAAAAGGTACGATGGCGCAAAATTTCTCGGCGCAAATTGTACGAATCTCTCCTCATAGCCCCCAGCGCAGCGGCAGCCAAATGGCTTGGGCGTTCTGCTCTGTTGAGCGCGAGGCATCCGGCGCGGCCCTAAGTGGCGGTTATTACGTCTTTGAAGGAGGGAAATTAACCGGGCGCAGCCCGTGACAAGCCACGTAATATGCACAGTTGAAGTGACACCGCCGATGTGCAGCAAATTTCAAGACCCGTGGTACCGCTGGCTGTGTGAAACACGAAAGAAAAATGAACTTAAACTTGACGCTCAACCAAAAAAAAAAAAAAAAGGATAAAACCTTCGCACAAGAACGTATGCAAAACCGCCAATATGTATCGAACGGGCTATCAAACTGCAAGCGGCAAACGGCCGCGACGTGTTGCTTCGTCTCTGTGGACCGAATCCGGAAGAAAGGTTTGACGTCACGATTCAGCAAAGATGGCGGAGCGATAAACTTCCACGTTTTTTGAATGCTCTATAATTACAGCTCTTTGCCCTTTGCATTTCTCGGGGTGGTTTTTCCTTCTGATGCCCAATAAATTTTTTTTTGGTACGGCGAATGTACCTAGCACTTAACCTTGAGTATACATCCACAAGCATCCAAAAGTTAACGTCGTCTTATTGCAACCTCCACACTACGGCTGTATGCGCCTGTCGATAAACGCTAACGCCCTTATCCTTTCTTTTTCTCTCGTAGACAGCGTCCTGTTTGCGCAAACTGATGCATTGTAGGTATGTAGGCCGCCGCGGCTTTCTCCTCTGGCGCTGCCGAGATACCCGATAGGCCGAGCGAAAGCTATATCACTGGTGAGCTCTGACTCGTCCACACGATACTGAGCTATCGACGCGGGAAACGACAGGCCCGACGAGGCCGCTGCGCGCGATAACATGCGACAGAAGCCCGCACAGCCCTTATCGGGTCACCGAGGCCGCGATAGTATACAGCATCTTACAATCAGCAGCATTTTTTTAAACGTTCGCGGAGGAAACCACATGCATATGTTTCGTGACAGTGTCTCATGTCCCTGACTCTCCGTGTTCTAAATACGAAATACGATTGCGCACTGAGTCACCCGATTGATTGGATTGTCTAACGCGCCGACGCAACGCAGGCGATGATGCGCGCTGGTCTCCGGAACAATTTTGACCACCCCGGGATCTTTAACGTGCGCCGAAATCTCGTACACACGGGCGTTTTTGCTTTTCGCCTCCATCAGAAAAGCGGCCGCCACGGCCGGGAATCGAACCCGCGTCCTTCACCCTGCCGCTGGTGGTGCTGTTATGTAGAGACACATTCATTCCGCTTTGCTCGCCGTTCGATGCCGGAATTATTTTTGGAATACTCGACAAACACCCGCGTTGAAGTGCGCCAACTCCCATTAACTCCGCGACGAAGCAACCACTTTTCTGGCACTAAAAACTAATTTCTACCCTCATAACACCCTACTGCACGCTTTGTGCCCCACCCAATACCCCGCGACCTGTGATGTCTGCCCTGTAGCTGGCACACTATACCACCTCGTATTGGAGTGCCAACGAACCTTCCAGCTCCAAGCTTTCGGGCCAGCTACTACTGCTGGTGCAGACCCGGACGGCCAGCCAGCACCAAGGCGTTTTGGACTATAAAGTCATTTCACGGAGTGGAGGCCCTAACATTCTCGTGCTCACGCGTCGATAAAATATTTCTCCTTGTCTCTCCCTTAATTTGAGCTGTATGCGATGTCTTTTAAGCTAGTTTGTATATGTGAATTTATGACTCTCGTCTTCGATATCCAAGCGCTACATCTACAAATACTTAATACATGTAGGTCGCGGGTTCGATTCCCGGCCGCGGCGGCCGCTTTTCTGATGGAGGCGAAAAGCAAAAACGCCCGTGTGTTCGAGATTTCGGCGCACGTTATAAAGATCCCGGGGTGGTCAAAATTAATCCGGAGCCCTCCACTACGGTGCGCCTCGTCGCCTGTGTATGGCGTCGGCGCGTTAAACCCAAATCAATCAATTCATAGATTTACGCTGACCTGCGTACTTATACGACTGTATCAAGCAACAAATGATTTAAGTCCGCATCGGTGCCATTTAACCCTGCAACACTTTTCCAACTTTATTGGAAATCTGAAATGCTTGCAGAACGCAGTCAACCAATACATCCAGTGCTTAGTAATTAGGGGCTCGCAAAGTATCTCAGCCAGAAATGTTTGCTCTATGCCTATCAGATAACTCAGAAACTTGCTCGGAAATTTTTTCTCTCTCTCCCGGTTATTGGCCCTCTTCGACAGCTGGAATTAGGTCATTACAGCGCTGTAGCGGCTATCTGGCCGGCTTTCTTTTAGTTACAGCAATGAACACATTCGGCAGCCACTTTTGAAAAGAAAGCCACAAAAGCAAAGCAGAAACGGTAGGCGTATCTGCTGCGACGAGCAAACCACGCAGTGACGCTGCGCGCTGGCGATAACTATAGCTTTCGCACTGCTTCCAGACGCAAAGGAAAGAGTGAAAACGTTTATCGGAAGTGTTGCAGGGCCCTTTAAAGTGACCCTGCAACACTTTTTCCAACTTTTTTTAAAATCTTAAATTCTTGCATAACGTAGTCACCCAGCACACCAAGTACTTAGATTGGGTGGCCGCAAAGTAGGTCAGCAAAGAAGTACTGCTCTAATGCTCATCAGATGACTTGGAAACTCGCTCAAAAGATTTTTCTCTCTTTCCAGGTCATGGCGTTTTTCGACCGCTCCAATTACGTCATTAAGGCCATGAAGCGGCTGTCGGCCGGTTTTTCTTCAGTTGGAGAAGTGAACGCATTCAACAGCAACTTTAAAAATACAGCCACAAAATCAAAGCAGAACCAGAAGGCGTATCTGCTACCACAAGCACATCACGCAGTACCGAACCGTGGCGATAACTATAGCTTCTGCAGCGCTTCCAGAAGCGAAGGGAAGAGTGAAAGCGTTTATCTAATGTGTTGCAGGGTCCCTATAAAGAGAAAGCCACAAAAGCAAAGCAGAAACGGAAGGCGTATCTGCTGCGGCGAGCAAACCACGCAGTGCCGCTGCGCGCTGGCGATAACTATAGCTTTCGCAGTACTTCCAGACGCAAAGGAAAAGAGCGAAAGCGTTTATCGGAAGTGTTACAGGGCCCTTTAAACTGACGCATGCGCAGAGGAGAGGGCATGGGAGTATACTTATCTCTGCGAGATGTACGGCTGAGTGGAAGAGTCGTTGCAAATGAAAACGAAGCGACGAGGCTCCTGCCTAGCGAGACAATGCTTCAAAGACCAAACAACAACAGATTTAGTAGCGATGAAAATGGCCAAGAAAGAGAAGACGCAACGAACGCTATTCAACTGTCACTTTACGAGATTTGACGAGCTGTAAATGCCGAGCGCCGCCCGCAGTACATTTTCACGTCAAGTCGCATCAGAATGGAGGCGGCTGAATATGGAGCTCGCAGGAACTTTGTGGCGAAGGACTCAGCCAAGGATCTGCGTCAGGAACATAGCTGTTACATTAATTCTACTGCGTTTGTTGAACTGCATGCATTGACGTCTTCTTCTTCCACTGCACTGAGTGTGCAGTGTGCCAATAAAACAAGGAATCAGACAGCGAGAATTTGAGGAGATTTATGGCAGTATAGGTTAATAGCTTCGACATTATATGTATATTATCTCTTGTATGTATGTAAGTATGTTTGTATGTACGCATGCCTGTATGTAAGTACGTATGCACTGTTAAGGTATGGGTATAATGTATGTATATATTGTTAAGCTATGTGATAATTTATGTATAAATGTATGTGTGTATTTTGCACTGCATGCCATACATACCTCGACATCCTGTTGGGGCATTGTGTTATCCGCGACCCTTACTGGCACATGTGCGAGCATAAAATGTACATAAAAGCCCCCGCGGTTGAGTCGCGCTCGAGAAAACTCGGCGACTACTACTCAAGAGGGAATGATGCGCTTCACCTGGCAAAACGCTCATTGAAGAGGCCATATTGACCAGGGAAGGAACGGAAAAACAAAAAAAGAATCGTTAGTCTCGTCTACGAAAGTAGGTCGAAACGTGAAAAGGTATGCAAGGGGGTATACCTTGAACTGTTCCAGGGTTCTGCGCTAGTACGGTTCAAAGAAGGGTCAAGCAAAGGTCGTTTGTACGTCCCTATATAATTCGGCATAATTCTGCATGTACATACGGCGTTTACTTGTCTTAGCCACCGCGAACGCGGCATAACGGAAACTTAGGCCCGCCCCGAAGTGCCCCACTGCTCCCCTCCTCAGCAAGCGCTCCCTCGTGATCACTGCGCACGGCACCCTAGGGAAGTGTAAAGGGAATTTAGGGAAGCGCGGCCCCTGCTTTTCCACCCGGGAGGCTCACACAGATCTTCTGACTACGCCCACGGCCCTCGACTTCAACAGTTCCTCGTTTTATATCTGCAGCTAAACACGCGTTATCGAAATCCGACGTCTTCATAAACTTACAGAAGCCCTAACGTTAGACATGGCGGTGCGAGTGCCCGTGTATTACGCTTGGCGGTGAGCACATTCCCCCGTCACATGACCTCTTCCTCGCTAAAGAGGGAAGTGCGTAGCAGAGCAAGAACTGGCGCCGGCCAGTAGACGACCAGCGTACATGGGCATGTGCAGAAGTCGAACCAAGCTGAGCGCATGCGCGCTGACTGCGTACCGTGCGCAGTATACCATCACCGGACTTCCGACCTGCCATAACTCTATTCATTCGGAAAGCGGGCGCTGCCTTGTAATCTCGTGCCATGTCAGTAACGCCCTACTTGCGCCGCGCGTAGTAACACTCGGCTGCGATGATGAGGCATAGCGGCAACGGAATTTGCCGCTGCGCCTCATCACCATCAAGCACTGGCGCACGGAGAGAGAGAGAGAGAGAGAGAGAGAGAGAGAGAGAGAGAGAGAGAGAGAGAGAGAGAGAGAGAGAGAGAGAGAGAGAGAGAGAGAGAGAGAGAGAGAGAGAGAGAGAGAGAGAGAGAGAGAGAGAGAGAGAGAGAGAGATCTTTATTTAGAACCAAAGGCGGTTCAGACAACCCAATTACAGGTCGTCTTCAGTGAATGCTGAACTCAGTTCTAGTGCGTTTTTGATGTATTGTACTAGAGCTAGCTGCTCCGCGAAAGTGGAGGCGAGAGACAGCCAGGCTGGGTCAATGGGATATGGCAGCTGCGCCGGTGTGTGTGAGTGATGAATGCTGGGAATAGTGTAATTAAGGACATTCCCATAGGACATGTTGCTGATTAGGATATCCACCACAGTGTTTGCAGGCTGGTGGTTCTTGTGCTCTTCCTTTAGAGAAAAGATATCGTCTAGCTGGGGTGCATGTTCTGTTAGTCTGTGCTTGTCTCAGTAATACTGATTGCTGCCCGTCTAGGTTAGGGTGAGGTGGAGGTAATTCTCTTCTGTTCAGTTTAAGGTCTCTTAGTGTATTGTTCGTAATGCCACGACAATTGGATTCCATTTCACGGCCCTCAGCGTACGCTAGTGTTAAGAATGAAACAGCATTGAGCGGTTACAATTGGAGATGACATTGACGTTTCTAGAAACTTCTGGAGACAGTGACAGGACCCTTGGTGCGTGCGCCAATATACTCGGCATTGAAATATGAGCTACTAAGTGTTGATTCCTAAGACTCTTTTGGTTCGTTATCTGAGTCACGGCCTGCAGTCATAGGCGGGGAAGGAGCGTGATGCTTTACTAAAGCGGCTTTCCCAAAACGTTATTTTGACCGTATTCTGTGTTCATTGCATTGCATGCATGCTTCATCTTTTTTTCCACGAATGCAGTACATTTCCAATTTATCGTTTTTCGGCGGGAAGCAGCTGCAGTTGTGCTGAGTTGGGGGCCAGCTGCCAATACGTCTTCTTCGAGCGAACAATTTATCTTGGGTTTAAAAGTTATACTCGTTTATAACAATGACAGACGGTTTGGCTGGGCCAATAACGATATAGCTTGCGAAATGCCGCTTGCATTCCCGCTTAAAAAGCGTTGTCCAATACCCATCGCGAGTATGTGCTACTCTGTACATGTAACCCTGTGCTGTAGGCTTCAGAGTATGCGTACAGCTATGTTTCCGAGAACCTCGGGCACGGATCGAATCTCCTTGCTTTGGGCAAATCTCCTAGTGCTGTAAGTGACTGATTTTTTGATTGATTGATTTATTGATTGGCTGATTGATTGACTGACTGATTTTGTGCCTGTCCAGTGCAGCGCCTGTAGCAACTCACGCTGAAGCAGCATGGGTTCCTGCTTGCGAAGCGTTGTTAAATACCCCACTCCGCATGTGTGAAACTTGTGGGTACGTATATATTTGCTAATTCAACAGCAGCCACTGTCTTGGACGTGTCGGAGTGCCTGATCATAGGCCTAACGGTGCATATGGGGTACCTGCACCTTGACGGACAATTTGTATTTTTTATCAGTTTGGTAATGGTTTACGACGTTGAACCTTAAAGCGGGACGTTAGGCCTAACGTCCTATGATTAAGCCTAGCTTTAGGTAACGTTGAAATTGAGCCTTACGACATGCCGCGGGCAACATTACGGCAAGTATACGCCGAGCTGCGGGTGCCGGTTGCCAATGATAACACCAAAGCGCAGCGTTAGGCCTAAAGCCGGACCGTCGCATAGAAGATCCCGTTATCTCAGATTCAAAACTGGCCATTCAAAATTCTGTGCGAGGCAATATCTCCTCTAATGCGCTCCAAATCCTCCACCGAAATTCACCCACTATCATGGAGCTCGTCAGGGCCACAGCTCACACAGGGCTATAGAGGGGAATGAGGCGGCGCACATCCATGGCGGCCCGAGAGCGTATATATCACACCAAACCAGCATGAAACCCCCCACTCCCCTCTTCCCCCCACGGCGCCAGATCCACCAGAGATAACCTAATTAATTTTAACGACATTACAGAGCACTACCGACTCTCCCGTCTTCTGGGCACCAGCCCGTGCATCCCTTCCACAGCATAGAGTATGATGATCATCATCATCACCTCTCTCTCTCTACTACGCATAAACCTTTGGGCAAGCAAGTTATATACTGGAAATTACGAGAGTCTTCGCCAGGGGAACGATTCTTGATATCCGCGAAATCGGCCTATTTCGCGGAGGAAGCGTTGGCGCTCCGCTTGCGCGCTCTATGCACCTTCCGTGCTACGCGTTGTACAGGTTCGAACACGTTGTACCTGGTCCGGTCACAATGTCCCCGGATACCACGGGAGGCTGCAGGGTAAGTTCAACCATGCTAGGTGAAGCTCCCTGTAGTACACACAAAGCATTTCCTCACCAGACAAGTATTTAGCAACCGTGGTTGAGTATACATTTGCTAAAAACATCCAAATGATTACACAATCACACTATCGGCCTTCAGGCACTCGATAGGCGTAGCTGCAGATCTTTGGGCGAGGTCTTCGTCGTGCAGTGGACATAACCAGGATTAAGCTAAAGTTAGAAAAAATAAATATTAAAGCGAAGCTTTTTATTACTCACGTACGACGTAGATTGTAACAGCAAAACACACTGCAGGAAAACCGCCTTTGCACAATGGGTTTCCACCCATGGTTTCCACAAAGGGCCCATATTGATGATGATGATGATGATGAAACGAGAAGCGCCTCAAAAAAAAAAACGCTTCTCGTGGTCGGAATCGAACATGGGTCCCTCGCGTTATATGAAGCCGATGGGTGCGTTCCAATTTACCGTTTAGACAGCGTCGTTGCCGTCTTCGCGGACGGTCCGCCATGTTAAGCCCCGTTCCAATTCAAACGAAGCAGTCAACGAAGACTGCTTCGAGGAGACAGCACCGAAGTCAGCAACGATGCAGGCTACTTTCCTGTCTAAACTACTAAGTGACGCCAGCGCCGCCTTTTTGCGTATTAATGTTGAAACAAAAGCACTTGTTTTTTTATTGAAATATTTAGTATAATTTACTAGTGATGAAGATGACTTTGTTTAATTCTTAAATCCCATAGCGTTTGTAATAACAACGGTTATATTAGTCACGAAACTTCCGGCTTGCGCATCTCAACATGTCTGCTACGACGCTGTCGTCTGCGCTGGGGCGGTATTCTCGTAACTGTCCCTTTTGAAAACGTCCCTTTTGAGTCCCTTTCATCGTGACGTACTTCCGGTTAGGCAGTGGGCGTTGGCAGTAGGTTTGTTGCGCTTGCGTTACGTCACTTCTGGTTGTTTGCTTTTAGCCAATCAGGGCTCGCCAAAAGGGACACTTTTGAAAAGGACGCAAAAGGGACAAAACTCGAGAATACCGCCCCTGGTGTCGCGTTTGCGACCGCGGCGCCGTTCAAATTTTATTCCTTTAGACGTCTAGTTAGACTGCTTCGTAGGCTGTCTACCAAGCTGTCCGCGAATTGGAACGCAGCCGATATCTATCCGATTGCGCCGTTTTTTTTATTAGATTGCGCCAATCCGACACGGTCGAAGCAGCTATGATTTTGGATTTCGGACTTTGACTCAGGTTGTGTGAGAGAAAGCTTCGAGCTTTAAGAATCTCTTTTAAAAGTAAGAGCGCTTTGGTTTTAGTGCTTTCACACTAAGCGTCGAATTTCAAGAGCCGCTTGGACGCGGCAACCAGCCACGCTCATCGCAGCTATAGCACTATACGTCCATGGTATGATTCCACTTCAATAAGTGCAGTACGGTTTTATTTAATTCACCATAATTAATCCTCCTTCTCTTCCACCATTCCTCCTCCTCCTCCTCTTTCACTATCCCCCTCTTCGCTTCCGTTCGGCTGGTTGAGGTGTCGGCGTAACGCCAGACAGCTATCGGCCTCTACTCCCCCTCCCCCAACCCCCCAACAACCCCTTCCTCCTCCTTCTCCAGCAAGACTGCGCACGACGGCACGGAGTACAGAATACAGAGCTGCATCGTGCAATTCGAAAAAATCATTTTTGTTACTGTGCTAGACGTGAGAGCTTAAGCCGGAGGCAGGCGAGCAGCTTTCACTTTAACTCTTTACAACGCTTGATACTCGGCATAAAGTTTGACGTCATCGAGAACACTAAAGCTCCAGACGACATGTCAGCGCTGCGATGACGATACATGCGCGGTGACAAGCCGCTACTCTCGTCTCACACGCAAGACGCATGCGCGCAGGTTCCGTGCTACGAAGCTGTGATGTAGCGAATGCCACGTGTTCACCATGTATGGGATCAAAATAGTACGTGCGTCCCCTAAATGCCTCCACAGCTGCGTCGTCCGTCAGTTTCCGTCACAGCATACGTCGCATGACGAGCCGAGCGTCATTTCCACCTGTACTCGATACTTGGCGCGAAGTGAAACGTCAGCCTCATTGTGTGGTCACGTGATTTGCAGCCACGCATGTTAGGTTGTTTCACTTCACTTTTTCGGTGTGTACCGCGCCGCGGCGTCGGCCTCAGCTGCGGAGCGTATACGGGGCTCGTCGTTGGTCAAAATGCATGTTTCGTATGATTGTCTGTAAATTGTAGGCAAACATATGCGTATAAATCTGATTGGTTCATAAAAACTTGGCGCAGCTTGCAGTAGTGGTGCAAGGCTGTAGAAACAGCAGAACTGGCGGCCCCTCTCCATTCGTGGGAGACCCGGCTGTTGCACCTCACAGGGATTTCCGAACTTGCCGCTTGAATCTCTCCGTAACTGGCAGGCCCGGATCGTATCGTCCGTATAGCCTTTCACATCTCTTCCAAAGTGGACCACGTTAGCACACGCTATGTCCTGCTGCGAAGTCCAAAGCCAACGCCCGCGCTACGAACCCTAAGGAAATGCTGCGCGCCCGTGATGCGATGATATAGCAAAATCGGATAGACGTCATGGCTTGCTAACGCGAGGGACTCAGGTTCGATTCCCACTAGGGGAAGCGTTTGTCTTTTTTTCTTTCCAACTGACCGCGCATGTTATCGTTCCCAGCCGCTGCTAACACCGTACACCTCAGGCCTTTGGAATGACCCAGTGGTGAGGTTGTTAGTTTCATGGCGTAAAGGGCCCGTGTTCGACTCTCGGGACCTCCCTAACCTCATTTCTTTCTTGAGGCTTCGAAGTTTCTTTGTGCGACGGACGGACAAAGCTCGGCCTAAACAGCTCTGCTGGTAATATATCACTCATCATGGATAAGGTGATGATGCTAGAGCGGCCTCACTCTTCCGAAGGCGGTTCTAGGCCAGGCTGCCTTAGAGCTTGCTTGCTGTCCTGCCTCTTTGGCCCCAGAGGACCTAGCTACTCCACTCAGTAAGGGACTGTGGGGGTTTGTTGGCACTCCCATACAAAGGGACACAAGTATGCTGTGTTGGGTGTACAGCATACAGAAAAGTTCTACGGGGATATGAATTGGTTTGTAGACGCCTAAAGGTGGTTGCGTCGTCTCGCGAGAGATGTAGAAGCGGTTTCAAGAAGCTGCGCTGTTCGTTCTTGCAGCGAGCATGTACCTCTGTGTGTGTTTGTAGAGGTGTGGACTCGACGAAATAGGGCGTTAGTTGGTCGTGCATGAGAGGTGTGAGACGCTTCGTTTGCTGCAGGCGTGTAGCTTGGAGACTCCCATCACTTCCGTAGCTTCTCCGTATTGTTCACGTCCACGTGGGGGCGGACTACAGAGCAGTATATGGAGGGGCTTTGTTGGAGGCCAGATGATTTGTAGGTCGGATAGGGCTTTGATTTGCCGGAGTATACGCAGGGCGGTTTGGTGATACCCTGTCGCTGAGGTAGTTGCGACAGGCAGCTCGTGGGCCCTTAATTCCGGTGATAATTTCTATGCCGGTCGTTGCGGATAGGGCTGTCATCGCTACTTATGCTGTACCGACGTTGTCGGCGGGCCATTACTGCGGTGTCCTCCGTGCTTTGAGTATTGACCACCTTTGCTGCCTGTGCGTGCTGCTGAGCTCGAGGTGAAGCATCCGTGTAGTGCGGACACTGTAAAGGTGTAAATCACTGTCTATAACTAACACCCGTATACGCCCTAGCAAAAAGATACGGATACACCCTTTTAAAGGGTGTTTTATTGTTCATTACACACTTACAAACGGCGTTTCTTAGTTTTCGATAGGTTGTAATGGTGTTAGCTATAAACAAATAGGGTGTAAATCATTTTGCAGTGTACTTGCGTTTTGATGTTTTTTTTTGAACGAAGCTTCAGTGTCCTCAATGATGTCGTTGTATGCCAATACGCCATGCAGGAAAGGCAACTTTTTTGACGATGATGATGAGTGATGGTTGGCGAAGTAAAATAAGAAAAAAGCGCCCCGTGGCCGGAATCAAACCTGGGTCCCTCGTGCTATGAAGCCGGCGTCTATCCGACTGCACCCATTTGACATTTCTTTTATTACCTTTTTGTTACCAACGAACACGCGTCAACGCCGGATTAAAAAATTACTCCCACCTTCCCTGTGTAGATGCGACGCATGCGTTCCGTTGTTGTTTCCGTTAGGTTGATTCTCCCATCGCGTGAAACGTGCCGTGAAATACCTGCCGCGGCTATGGCGCAACGTGGCGCGGCTATGACGCAACACAATCCAACACAATCCACTTTAATCCAATCCAAATCCAATCCAAGCCAAGCCAAGCCAAGCCAAGTCAATCCAATCGAATCCAATCCAATGACCCTCGCGAGAGAGAATTCGCTATCGGAGAGGAGAGGGGGTGAGCGGTGGAGAGTGCAGCTCGCGCGGCGAGGAGAATGGGGGAGGGGTGTAGACGGACAACAACAACGCCGTATGGAGGGACAAGGCGAGTGAATGAGATGCAGCCGCATCTAAAACCGCCGCCCATACTTTGGTTGGCTGAAAGATTTAAAACAAACATCGAATGTTGACAGCTCTTCCAATACCCATAACCATTCCAGTTCAGGTTCTACCAAACGATACACTTCAAGTAGACTGGTTACACTTTGTGAGAAATACTTGCTCACCGTCATAGCATTCACATCACAGTGGCGCACGGCCATACGGGAGCGCCCAATTGCGTGCAGTCCTAGGACCATTATCATGTCGTACGGCACTTCATCCTTTTCCACTGCCAAGAAACGTATCCCATGTGGCGTTACAGGTTCTTTATCGTTCTCTGTAGAACATCCCAGAAAAGGATGGCGTCCCAGCACTCTATGATGCACCATTTGACACGCTCGAAGCGAACGACAAGCAGCAGGTACCGATTTGCGCCGTACGCCCGAAACCCAAACGTTAGGCCTACGGAATGCAAACCCAAGTGTTGCTGTGGGTATTCTATAAAAGTGGGGCGTACCTCCAGAGTAGCACATACTCGCAGTGTAATATTGCCCAACCAAATAATCCGTCACGAAAGAGCTTTGCGATCAACCATCGTCGGGATTAGACGGAGGGATTCAAGATGGATGGTACGGGCTCTGGGTGAGGTCGCTGCTTGTTATATGTGGGATGCATGTTGTGAGTGATATAGGAAAGACTCCGATGAGTTGTCTTATTTCGGGAGGTATCCCGACCTTTTTATCTTTAGGAGGTGCATGGGATAGCGAAATACTGCGTACGGCGGAGTGTGTGCGGTGTCACTTTGCGGCGCTGCGTGGTGAGCTTCCGTACTTCTTCACTGGAGTTAGCCTACAGCTTCAAAAGCTTCTTGTTAAGCGTCCTTACGGAGAGTCAAGGCCTTTTCCTAAGCTTCGCGGATGGCTGCGTTGCCGTTTACGTTTTTCTGTGTGTTTTAAGGCTAGGAATGGCTAAGGAGGCTAACGAAGTCTCAGGCCATGCACGGCTCGTTGTCTAGGCCTTTTTCAATTGACCGGTTAGCTAACGCTTTCGGGCAATGAGCAGGGGCCAGGGCTTTGACAACAAAACTTGTGTCTTTTTCTTGTTGTATAAAACGACAGTGGGAGGCGCGTCTCGTAACCGGCGTGAGTTGGTCGAGGGTTTTTCTGTAATGGATTAATGCCGTACCGGATCAGTTTTTGCTCTAGAGGTTGGGGTCTGGGATAGGTTGGGCTGTTTTTCCGGTCGCGCGTATGCTGAAATTAAGCAGAGCGTATTTCTCAGGGGCTCGTTGGAGTCTTCTTGCTTTAAGCTATCCTTGTGCGGTGTCGATGGCCTTCTGGCTTCTTGTTGATCCCCCCCGATGGTTCCGGTGGGTGTTGACAGAGTAAGATCATCAGCATAGAGAGCGTGTCGCTTTGAGTCCCTGATGTCATTGAGTAGTGGTGGGATATCCTTCATCGTAATATTAAATAGGAGTAGGGAAACAACTGAGCCTTAAGGAACCCCTTTGGGTGTAACTTCAAAGCTATCGGATCTCTGAGATATCCGAGTCCAATCGTAGCTTCGCTCGTTCCAAACAACGATATGCGGAGGTCTTTGTACTTTTCTGTAGGTCGGGCGGTCAACGGATTCATTTTTAAAAAATAACGCTGTTGTTGTTTACAGTTTTTCTCCGCGAACTTGACCCCGGCTTCCGTACATCGCCTTTGGGTAAATCCTCCTGTTGCATTTCGTTGATATTTCTCCGTTATTATCTACGGACAATTGTGTATAAATTATTTACAAGGTTAAGGTGACGATGTAGGAGGATATGAGCGTTTGAAAGTGTGCGGGGAAGCTATTTCTTCTTGCAGTGCAAATAAACAGAATGATGGTCATCATCATCATCGTTATAAAGAAACAGCAGAATCAGGCAGGTCAGAGAGTAGACAGCTTTCCCTGTTTTCCAGTGTTTATCTAGAGCTCCGTCTATCAGCGTTTCCTGTTTATCAGCGTTTATTTAGAGCTCACTCACGCTTGTCTATGAAATTACGGACGACACTTTCCACCATCGCTTTACAATTATTTAAAATGACGTAAAACATTATCGCTCTTCCCTCTACCAGAGTCTCCTCTACTATTCTCCTCTTCCTCTTTTTTCCCCCGAAAAATTCGAGAAAAAAAAAAAAACGCTAACTAACCGCAACTATTTTTACAATACACGTTTAGAAAAAAAGAATATTGTACTTTTCGTCCAACATTACACATTACAAGAAAAAGCCCCAACGCTTCTCGACACTTTCGAGACGGAAAACGGAGCCAATTGAAGCGAGAAGAGAACCACTTCTTCGCTTTGAACCCAAAGACGGCGTCCGCGTCTTCGCGCCAATTATGGCACGCTGGCCGGAGCGGCTTCGCGCGGTCTTGCCACGATGGACGGGCGGGCTGGCTGGCCGGCCGGCG
The DNA here is from genome assembly GCF_048455015.1 of Haemaphysalis longicornis. Lineage (NCBI taxonomy): Eukaryota > Metazoa > Arthropoda > Arachnida > Ixodida > Ixodidae > Haemaphysalis > Haemaphysalis longicornis. The sequence continues at coordinate 89,996,459 of NW_027526385.1, forward strand.
GCTGTGTGACGCGTGCCGGCGCAGTGGCGTAGCCAGCCGCTCGCGGGATCACAGAGAGCAGATGTTTCGCGCGGCGGCTGGAGGCTCGTCAGAACTTGCCATCTGCCGTTTGGGCGCCGCTCCTTGCCACCGACACACACACTGCATCGGAACGCTTGCGCTCGACGCAGCCGCCCGACAAGTCTCCTCACGTACTCTCTTCCTCCTCTCTTCCCCTTCCCAGTCTCTCCCCCTATTGTTGCCTCCCTTCTCCCCCCTCTTCTCTTTCCATCCTCTCGCAGTGGGTTTATATTTATGCCCTTTTGATATCCGGTACACCCCGACGTAGCGCGTCGCGTTTATGGCCATTTGTGACTTTTTAGTCTGCCTTGATTCGAGGTTGTTTTTTTTCGTTCGCGCCCGCTCGTTCTTGGCGGCGGAGTCGCGTCGAAGGCGCGAGACGGCGGTTGTTTCTAGGAAGCGTACTCTTCCGCGCTGCCGGCACCTTGGCTTGCGGCTCACGGCTGAAGTCGGCGCCGCTGCCACGTGCGGCTCAAAGCGCGATTCTTGGGGAGCCGTGAAACAAAGCCGTGCGGGCGGCTGCGCAGCGCGCGGTGAATGCGGTAATTTATCGGTGATCGCTGCCAGCAGCTATAAACTTCTTCATTCGCCAGAAACAGTTTTATTCGTTACTGAAAAAGAGTAACCTACTACAATTAGGTATAAAAAGTAACCGATTACAATTTGAATTGTTTCAATGTAAAATATAACAATTAGAATTTCTTCACCGTAAAAGGTAGCCGATTGCAATTGCAATTACTTCAGTGTAAAAAGTAACCGATTACAATTATAATAATCTCACTGTAAAAATTAACAGAGTAGAATGACTACTTCGCTGCAAAAAGTAACCTACTGCAATTGCAATTACTTCATTGTAAAAAGTAACCGATTACAATTACAGCCTCAAAAAGTAATCGAACTGCTCTTCAATAGTCGATTACGTCCCACGTTACTTTTCATACAACCTTTTTATGGCGGTACCCCTCAGATACACATATAGCATGGCATAAATAGCGAGGCTGCCGGTAAATGAATGAATGAATGAATGAATGAATGAATGAATGAATGAATGAATGAATGAATTGTTACAGACCACGGAAAGGAAAGTCCAAGCAGGTGTAATTTGTCTCACCTAAGGGTGGACACCATCGAGCCGGAAGGATCGGTCTCCAGTGCGCCAAAAAGAAGGTGGAAAGTTACACGGGAACAAAGAATACCGAAGTGGCGTACTAATCCTCGAAGTCCCGTACTTGGTGATTTCGAAAATGAAGAAGGGAAGGCATTTACCGTTTTTGCCCAGAGCTGTCTGACTATAGAACGTGCAACCCCTTTCGCAAAAACAACAGAGAGAAAGAAGGCGATAAATATTGTAAAGGGTAATTTTATAATCGATTACAGGGAAAATTTAATTATAGAATTACAAGGATCGTTTCACCTTAATTATGTAACAAAATTGCAGTAAGCGGTAATTTATTACAAGTAATTAATTACTTGCGACGCGTTACGCACATGCCTTGCCAGAACGTTTCACTGTCCGTCTGGAGGCCGGGAAAAAAGGAAAAAAGGGGAGGGGACAGCGCCAAGGTGTTTATTTTTCAGCGCAGCGTTCATACAAGATTGAGATATAGTATCATTTAAAGGGAGCATTGGTTTGGTCGCGGGGGTGCTTTTGCTGAACATACTTGTCAACTGGGGGTAGCTCAAACAATTTTTGTGTCGCAGTAGAGTCTTTATAATGAGGGCGCTTCTTGCTACGACAGGAAATATGAAGTTCATCTTCCGAAGAGAACCACGCAAATAAAGGAAATTCTAGAGCAGCTCTTTCGGTAGAGTGGTTTGTTCAAATTTCCGCTTGGTCGAATGAGTTCGCGCGTCAACTCAGACCGCACTTATGCATACAATGACCGTTGGACCCAGGATACGGCTTTTCGTGATTAGGCTTAACGACTGACGATGAAAGGTGAGCCGCTACACGACGTCTCTTAGGTTAATGCTCTTTATTTGTCACGTATCAAACTTTCACTGACTGTTTGTTGACTCGACCACTCGCTCATTGAATACGAACCCGCGACCGAGGACGACGAGGGGTCAAAAAGGTTGAGAGGAGCAACGAGGCATCGCAAAATAAAATTCCACAACTTCTGTCCCCTCTGAAGGTTCAAGGGCCGCGTGCCATGCGACAAATAAAACAGCTTCATAGACTTTTTATGCGTGCTTCAAACCAGCCCCGTCGACAAATCTGAGCAGCTGAAGCCACGTGACGGATATATGCGGCCCTCCAGAAAGGGGAGGAGGAGGGAGAGGGGGAGAATACAAGGGGTCGCGGGGTCGCCTTCGCCTTTATTCAGCAGCTCTTGAATCGACAGCCACGCGCTTTCTGTCACCTGCCTGCATGAACGCGCAGCCGGCTTTGCGTTACTCATAAGCGGAAAAGAACGATCCGCTTACTCTATGTGTGACGCGCGGCGAGCACGCGCAAATAATAGGCCGCCCTTTCACTAAAAAGATTGCCATTCAACCAATGCGTATTGCGGGTGATGACACATGGGGCAGAAGCATGACACCTTACTAAACACCTGGAGAGAAAACTTCGGGCCACTCATCAAGCCGTGCAACAAAAGGTGATAAGTGTGAAGCAAGACCGGAAGCGAGCATCTCGTATCAGGATATAAACTCCGGAGGAACAAATTGTGTTTCAAATTGAGGGAAAGAAATGGACTTGGGCAGGTTATGTAGTAAGCCGAAATGACAACCGGATGGACCACCAGGGTATTCGGGATAGAGGGAGGTGAATACCATTTAAGTCGATGGAGAGAGAGAGAGAGAGAGAGAGAGAGAGAGAGAGAGAGAGAGAGAGAGAGAGAGATAAAGATGTAATCTTTTGTTGATGTAAAACTTAGTCCAATGGGATATATTCATGAAAGTTCGTTAAACTGAAACATTCGTTCAAGAGAAGCTCGTTAAGTGAAGCGTTATGCAACTGCTATATCATTCGATCCCTTATGTCTTTTGCACGACAACTATGCCCAGCCTAGCTTCAACAGCATGGTATTCCGAGGACGGTGTGCGAGCCAACATAGTATATACAACGAGTTCCGGTATCCTTGAGCAGTCGGCATCCGCTCGGCTCACGAAGAAGACAGGAAGTTGACACTATATATCCAGTAGAGCACTGAACGTTTTCCGAATGCGCGTGCGCATGTGCGTGCGTATTTCTGTCAGGAGCAAAAAGTATGTTAAACTTGGGGGGTTGCGCGTGGTGGTTATATGGGGTGGTTAACTCTCAAACCTTGTCGCGTAGTCTATACTATCATTTCCGAGTTACTCTAGTGCATCAAAAAAAAAAAAAAGCAGTGCATTTCGCCTGCTGCGCAAATTGCTCGCACCAGCCGCAGTTTCGTAATGTGTCATATATAAAATGTACTAAACATGCGCCTCAGTCTACGTAAAAAAAAAAGAAGAAAACGTTTACAGCCTGGTGCTGTAACAGGCGGCGCGTTTTCTGTCACGGCGGTTCATTCAATACAGCCTAGCTCCCGCGATTCCATCACTCGGCGGACGCACTGGAGAAAAGGAAGCAGTAGTACAACAAGCAGAAGATACAAAACAAGAATTCGGGGGGCCGGGTGCGGACGAGAATGGCCGGCACCGTGCGTGCGTGAGTGGGCAGGGGCGTAGAAATTTTGACGGTTGCTCCCCCCGGCGGGCGGCGCATTGTCGCTTGCTACCGCGTTTCCGTGAATGAACAGGGCGCACAAATGTTGCCCGCACCCGCGTATCTGCGCTCTTTATTTTCTTTCCCTTCTGCCGCTCCTGAACTACCCCACCCCGAGGGGACAGCCCCGCTCCATACCTTCTTCCTCGCCGCGGAGCTCGCGACGCCGCCACTGGTCAGATCACAGCTTTGGCAGTGACGTCACAATGTCTCGACCAATCAGAAGACCTCACTCTGGAAAGCGGACCGATGCGGTGTTGCCCGCACCTTTTAGTTAGTGTTTTTCGCTCCTTTTTTTGTCGGATCGCACAGACCTAAGTGACGTCACTTTGCGTCAGCCAATCAGAAGGATCAATTCTTGTGTCATTCGGGGGCGACGCGGCCATTGTGGGTTTCCGTTCCATCTGAGTGATGTAGCCCCCTAATCTCAGGTATACCCTCCCTCGCTGGTCAGTCGTCGTATTTGTGTTTTGCCCCACTCGTATTTTCGCCGCCTTCAATTGAGGCGTTTCTTTTTTTCGAAATGAGACAGATCCAGAAACCGAAACGAAGTCGGATAAAACTGCAGTGAGAAGAATAACTAGGAAACTTTTCATGCAAAAGGAGCAGCAAGAAATTAGTTGAGATAACGCCCTGAAAATGTGTACGCAGATCGAACTTCGTATCGAAAATCAGCCAGATCCTGCAGTTGCACGGATGAAAATGAGCCTAACCCATTTTCCCAATGGAAGTTTGTTTTTGGCTTGGCTGTTCAGAGTGTTTCGTGGGTGGTTCCGGATTTCTTTCTTTTTTTTTTTTTGCTTTTCGGAGCTGGCTTATTATGAATTGAGACGGCAATTAAGAGATCGCCGAAAGATCTGTCCCCAGATGTCAACTACTAAGTGAACGGAAGAAGAAGTGAACGAAATGAAACAGAGATGTGAAACAATGCTTTCACTTCGTCTCCCCCGTCCCTACGAAATAACTTTAGTTCCATTTATTTAGTTTACTCCCACATATAATTTTTAATTACTTTTGGCCATAAAATTCCCCTAGCTGACATGTAAAATATATCATATAATCGCTTTGACGAGGTTGCATTTAGGTTCGCTGACAAACTTACGCTTGCTTTTCAAATTCGCGTTAAATGTATCTGCCTCTTTCTGAAAGGAAAAAAAAAAAAAACGTCTCAATTGTTTTTGGAGTGCGCATAAGTCTTTATGTCGGTGCGCGGCGAATAGGCCATTCAACTGCGGCGGGTGTTCACAATGCGGACGAGCTCCTACTCTTTTCATTAAAGAGCTCCTCGCTATTTCTTGCCTTCCTCTTGTCGCTAGGGGGACAACAGAAGCATTGGAGCCACACTCGTGTGCAACAAAATTACACTAAACAAAACGATGTCGCACGAAATTTCAATGGTTTTGAAGTAACCCAGCTGGCAATAAACAAAATGATAAGTTTCATTGTACTTTCGTTCTTAATGTCGTGCTAAATTACAACGGCTTTGAAATAACGAAGCGGGCATTGCCTTTTCGCATCGCGATAGTTGATTGATTGTACGGTTTAACGCGCCGACGCAACGCAGGCGATGAGGCGCGCCGTAGTGGAGGGCTCCGGATTAATTTTGACCACCTGTGGATCTTTAACGCGCGCGAAATCTCGAACACACGGGCGTTTTCGCTTTTCGCCTCCATCAAAAAAGCTGCCGCCGCGGCCGGGAATTGAACCTGCGTCTTTCACCCTATCACTGGTGGTGCTGTTATGTGGAGACACATTCATTCCGCTTCGCTCGCCGTTCGGTGCCGGAATTATTTCTGGAATATATACTTGACAAAGATTTAGATCGGAGTGCGCCAACTCCTATATGACTCCGCTGTCTAAAATATAACTCCGTGACGAAGCAACGACCACTTTTCCACGACTAAAAACCCGTTTCTACCCTCGTAACACCCTACTATACACGCTTTGCACCGCACACAATACTGTAACTTCTGCCCTATAGCTACCACCTGGTATTGGAGACATATCTGGACGGCCGCCTGAAGAGAAGTACGTCGAGCTCTGAGACGCAAGCGGAACACTGTCTGTGGTCTCAGAAAAAACTTTGTTCTAACTCAGAAGGAGTGCCCAGCTGACCATACCTTGAATGACTCTGAAGCAACCAGCATCACGTACGTACAGACAAGCGGCATGACTCTCGCAGATAGCGCTCGCAGCGACGAACAGCCATGCCTCGAGGACAATGAACGAACACCCAAAGTTAAGCGGAAGCGGCTTCAAAATTCTGACGAGTTCCTTGTACTCGACTGTGACGTGGAGACCACAATCGAAACCGCCATCGCTAATGCCATCGCCGATCTCGACCTGCGCTACCTCATCCGGAAAAAGGTCTGTAGGCAGCTACCCGACATCGACAAGCTTGAGTGTGAGTACGTAGACGTCGACATTGCATTCGACAGAATTCAGCGTGGCTTAGAGAAGCTGCATGAAGGGGAAATGCTTGAAAAGACAGCTCTACTGCCTCCACCGGAAGTTCACTTTGATGATGATTTCACCAAAGCTGACACTGAGACGCAAGCGGAACACGGTATATGGCCTCAGAAAAACTTATGAGGCCGGGTAGCGCGCCGTATATCTCCTCCAGATCAACAATCCTCTCCGCTGTATTCAAAATCAGCATGTCTCGATTTATATGTACTTTCTTGTCATTTCTGCAGCACAACCTAGCGGCGCCGAAGCTGCACGGGCTATGAGCCGCACCGCAGCGAAGAGCTCCGATTAATTTCGACCGCCTGGTGATCTTTAACGTGTACCGATCGAAATCTCGAACACGGGCATTTTCGCTTTTCGTCTCCATCAGAAAAGGGGCCGCCGCGGCCAGGAATCGAACCCGCGACCTCGTGCTCAGCAGCACAACGCCTCAGTCACTGAGCCACCGCAGCGGTTCGCATTGCGATAGAAGATTGTAAACAGATGAGAAGTTTCTTTCAAAATGAGCCAAATCTAGAAACCGAAACTAATCAGATAAAAAACAGCAAAGGCAAGAAAAACTCGGGAACTTTCCCTTAAGGAACAGGTTGCAACAAAATAGGTCACATAACGCCCGGTGAACGTGTACGCAGATCGTAATTCGTATCGAAAATTAACCAGATCTTGCTGTGGCACGGATCAAAATGAGCCAAATCTATTGTGCGAGTGCGCTTTTGGCTTGACGTCATATAACCAACATGGCAGCCTCCATCTGAGTTCCCACGTCAGCTCGGAATGAATAATTTAAGATATCAACAAATACATATTCAGAAGATTAACATTGAATTAATCAGCTACTCACTTTTTAATTACTTGTGGCCGTAAACTTCTCCTAGCTGACATGCAAAAATATCACATAATAGCATTGGCAGCGTCGCATTTAGGTCCCGTAACATTAAAGTTTCGCTGTTTTCTCAAATTCCGTTTGGGTGGATTGAAAAAAAAAAACGAAAAATAACTCGTCAGATTTATCCAGAGACTATAGGAGTCGCGAGGGGGCGACTTCCCTCGCGCTGCTGCAGCGGTCACTGGAAGACCCTGCAGCTACACAACGATAATGATGGCTGGGGATGCTGAGCAAATTTTTGTATGGGGTTTAACGCATCGCTACCCCGGCCGGGGTCGAACCCGCGCCCTTGTGCTCAGCAGCACACCGCCTTAGCCACTGAGTCACAACGGCGGTTTTTCTTTATTACCTGAGTCACAACGGCGGATCAAAAAAATTGACCACATCTTTCCGCGGGGGGAAACCATGGGGTGATGCGACGCATCTGGGCAGTGCTTGTTACGGTTGCGCCGGCCATCCCGGTAGCAGACCTGTTAGTCTCCATTCAAATCATCGGTGGTCATCGGATGTCATCGGAGCGGCGGTGGGGGAGCGACTGAGCGGAGCGGCGCAGTTATCGCGTTTATATGTACCGCGCGTTAACGGTGAGGGGAATGAGAGAGAGAGTAGCGCATGCGCATGTGTTAACCGAGCGCTAACGCGCGCTGACGCACAGCTGGCATGGCGAGGGGAGCGAGCGCTAACGCAAGATGGCGCTGCGGTGAGAGCGGCGTTACCGCGCAGCTGGCGTGGCGAGTAGAATGGGGGAGAGGCGTGCGGATGGACGCCGGATGCATGCATGGAGGGACAAGGCGAGTTAAAGAGATGCGTCGCATCTAAAAAGTTTCTTGTTAAATTAGTGAAGTTGACTTCCGCTGCAACCTGACTTCACAGCAGCATTCACAGTATGGATTTAACACTCATGAACGCCACGCTTCAAGCCTTTCAAAAGCTCTGCGCATGCGGTACTTCACTGAGTACTTACGACAAAGCCAGCTGCGACACGCAGATAACGCGCCTGCCTTTCGACGAGAAGTGTCCGAACAAGTCCGAGGCAGTAAGAAGGTTCCTTTGCACGAAAGCGTCAGTTTTACGCACATACATCGGAAGGATAGGAAAGCGTGGTCGTTTTTTTTTCTTCTTCAAGCACACGATTGTGCGTAATGTAAGCGAAACTGCCCTTTGCTCTCATAAATGGCCTACACGCTTTCCCAAGTCTCTTGGAAGCTACGTGATTGTGCGTTTAGCATATCTGTCTTGCACTCTGGAAGTGGTACCGGTAATGTCACTGTACTTTACTTGACCTTTTTATAAGAAAACCGAAGGCCACACTAACACTGCAAGGTTATCGCGCCGGGGCGCGACAATCTACGTGGAACAGTTGTCGTGCGTGTATAGGCGTATACGGCACGTGTGGGGATTTGCTTAGCCAAGTTGTTTGTTATAGCGAAAGACTAGTCGCTGGGTGAGTTGCCGATATTATTACAGCCTAGATTGTCACGCCTATGGGCGTGGCAATCTAAACGGGATAATTGTCACGCCTAGGCATCGACGTCGCGTACGTGGGTTCATTCATACAAGTTTTAGTAATAGCGAAGTACTAGCTGCTATAGGTGAGTTGCCGGTATCGTTACAACCTAAATTGTCACGCGTAGGCGTGACAATCTCAACGGGACGATTGTCACGCCAAAGCATAGACGTCACGTACGTGAGTTCATTCATACAAGTTTTAGTAATAGCGTAGTACTAGTTGCTGGAAAAACTGTCAATGTTCTTACGACATGACGGGAGCGCACGGCCTGTGTCGTCTCTTGCGCCCGTGTTTTTAGGGTTCAGTTGTTAATAGTGTTGATGGAGGAGCCCAGCTCTTGACCCAAGATTTTGAGCTCTGAGTGACGAAAATTAGGCCATATTTCAAACACGTAGCGAAAGGTGAAGCGGAATTACTGAAACAAACAAGCGGGAAGATAATACAGGAGAGCTGAGTTTCTAGTCAGGCCGGCAAGTAAATACAAAGAGAAGCATTACTTCGGTCAATTTTCTTTTGTGCCGACAGGGCCGGAAACCAGTCCTTTCGTGCTGGTCTAAGACGAATGAAAATAAAGGTATCAAACTGACAAGTAAACAAGCATTGCTGAGGCCATCAGCCCACCGGAAGTCGGCCCGTTGCAGGACCGGAAACAATTGCTTCCTCTAACGCAACCAAAGCAGCCGCAGGGAAGATCTCCCCCGGAGAAGAGACGTGTTTTTTCTCTCTCACGCTTCTGCGTCGACGACGGTCAGAGCGCGCGAAACGCCCTTGACGTCACCACCGAGCGACAACTCTGCAATGCTCCACTCTCTCTACCACCTATTCTCTGCGAACGTCCTTGGCTAACGCAGACTACGCACAGTGACGTTTCTTCGACCTTGGCCAATCACAGGGTCGTCACCTCCCCACCTTTCGAGCGGTTGATGGCGTGGCTGCACCATTTTCTAGGCGATGACGTTCAAGGACTCCTCTGGTGTGTTGATCTCAATCCGTCACTACGCTTGAGTAACTGTCAGCCGAGTGAGGGGCAGGGGATTCCCCATTGCGCCGTGCGTGGGCAAGCTATGACGTCATTAGCCCAGTAGATACGCACTAGCCCCGCTTGTTTTGACGGCGTTTCCTGGGGCATGCATAAAATATAAGAAGTAAAGACCCACTGTATGACGGCTGCGGCATGTGCGGCAGGCGAGCTGTTACGCCACAAAAGCAGGAGAGGCGGCGTATCTCGGCTAATGCCTGTCCTAGTCGGGCTAACAAATAGCCTGAAGGTACACTTAAAAAAAACAAAAAAAAACAGACACTTTCACTCTGTACTCATCTCGTTGCATGTGAGACCACATCGACATCGCAAAATATACAATTCCACTTCCTCTTTCGCTGAAGGAACAATGGGATGAATAAATTCCTTTATCCATTCATTTATATTGGAACTCCGCAAAGAAACAATGCCCAGCTGTGTGCAATCGGGACGATTTATAGATATAGCGCCCATTTCATCGTTATCGAATTAATTATAACGATACGCTTAAGTATTGCCGCATTATTCGTAAGACTTAGCCGGCGGAAATCCCACACTGACATCTTTTCTATTTGAGTCGAAATATGCAACAAAGCCGCCGTCCTTTACCACTCCCTCGTCGTCATCAATGTTTATCATAATAATCCGGTCAAATAATAAATCGCGGTGACTTCCATGTAACCACCCGTTCGCCGTGACCGATATTTGTTTGAACGTATAATAACCAAATCGCGATGACTTCGATGTAGGTAGCCGTCATGCCGTCATTTCAATGTAAAGTGTATTTGAATGTGTAATAAGAATACTCAAAATTGCAACGGCTTTGATGTCAGCGTCATATCACCATAGCCGATATTTGAGCGTATAATAATAATAATGATGATAATAGCAATGACTTCGATGTAACCGGGAGTTCGCTATAACCGATATTTGTTTCAACGTATAACTATTATGAAAATCGCTATGAGTTTGAAGAAACATTAAGTTCGCTATAACCGATATTTGTTTCCACGTGCAACAAAAATGAAAACCGCAATGCGTTCGATGTAACCGTGAGTTCGCTATAACCTTGTTTGAACTTGTTATAATTATGGAAATCGCAGTGACTTCGGCTAACCGTCGTTTCGCTATAACCTTCATTTGTTTGAACATCTCATAATAATGAAGATCACGATGACTTCGATGTAACCGTCAGTTCGCTATAAACGATATTTGAACGTTCGCACTGACCGATCCGCAGTGGCCTCCGGGGCGCCTCTCGCACGGGTGGGTTAGGAACGTCGTAGCCGTGCAGGGCTCCGCGGCAGCCCCGAGGTCTTCCCCGACGGCGGCGTGGCGTCTCTGATTGATGGCTGCTCCCTTCCTGGGCGCTGGGGTCGTCATGCAGGATGTTCACCACGATCGTGAGTTCCGTGGGCAACGACGCACTTCCCGTACTGGTACTGGGAGCGCCTGCTCCACTCCAACTTCCGCCGTCGTGCGAAGCGGTTGAAGAGCCCGGCGTTACCAGTTGTAGGGATTCCAACGCACTGGCGGGCACTGTAAGGGAAGTTCTTTGCTGAAACACCTATGAATAGTAAATGCTCAAAAATTCCGCTGATTCCGCTCTCATAGTAATCGGTAAAACACCAAAGTGAAACGTGCAGCGAAATCTGCAGCTGAACATTATTTGCGGGTCGGCGGCTTTCTAGTGGGTGCGCTTGGCGAGCGACGTCCTGCTGGCGGGTCGCTTCGGCAATGGTGTACTGGCGTCATTTCCGTGAAGGATATGACGTAAGTGAAATCTTGGTGCATCCCGGCATAAAATACTTTCGTGTGAGAATATAAAACCCGAAAACGAACAATCTAAGTATAACGTACTCTTTAGTACTAAAGGTTGCTTTCCCGAAAAAAGACCCTGTGTGCAGGGGTGCACTCTTTACAGGCCACTTGCTTCGTTGTACTGGCGTCATTTCCGTGACGGATATGACGTAAGTGAAATCTTGGTGCATCCCAGCATAAAATACTTTCGTGTGAGAATATAAAACCCGAAAACGAACAATCCAAGTATAACGTACTCTTTAGTACTAAAGGTTGCTTTCCCGAAAAAAGACCCTGTGTGCAGGGGTGCACCCTTTACAGGCCGCTTGCTTCGTTGTACTGGCGTCATTTCCATGACGTATATGACGTCAGTGAAGTCTTGGTGTATCCAGGAATAAAACACTTTCGTGTTAAAAAAAGTAGCAGTAGTAGCATGCTTGCGATTGTTGGCGCAAGGGTATCTATGACCAAAGAGCGCCAGCCTCTGTTAGGTGGTCTTTCAATGTCAGGTTTAAGCATAAATAATGTACGAGATAAATATATTACTGGATAAAACATGTATATATGGGTGTAGAGGGCCCGAAGACTAAAACATGAAGATGCTCTAAATGACGGATAAAAGAGGATTAAAACAGTCATTCCCCTCTGTGAAGGTTGATATGTCAGTGAAGCTTTTCAGCACACGACATAGAGGTGTCGCAGAGTTTTGGCGAGAGGTATTAACAAATTTTATTTCTCTCAAGAGTTAACGGCGGTCATCCCTAAGAAAGAGCTTCGCGTCTCGGAGCCGATACCTACATGTAACCGTAGCCCTAAAGTTTACAAGGGATAGTTCGATTCTGGCGAAGCGGTCGCTAGTTTTTGTAGAACAAACACCGCATCTACAATTGCAGCACAGACAACGCATAGACGCTGTTCGACCGGCACGAACGCGCAGTGAACTGTGCAGGGAATGCTCGGTTATGGCGCCGAGAGCGCGAACGCACCCATTTCCTCGGGGCACGCGCCCTTACACTCTGCCCCTGTCCCCCTCCTCGCACCCACCCCCTCCTTACCCCTGGAACGAACGAGCGATTAAACGCTTTCATTTTTTAAATGCAGAGCATTTCTTTAACTCACATGTAGCGTCCGCCGTCCGTCCGCAACAGCTCAGCGCGCAGGTGCGCCCTCTCCCCCACTCCTCCTCTCCCACATCACGCTACCCTCCCAACCCTCCTCGCTCTCAACAACAGGTCCGCATCCCTCCCCCTACACTATATAAAAAAATAATACTTATCGGCGCCTGGTTTCGATCCCACGACCCCGTGGGCGGAACGCGAGGTACATGGTGCTCTTCCCACTGCGCCACAAAAGCGACACAGAATCAAATGGTACGAACGCGCCTTATATCCTTGACTCATTCAAACTACGTCAAGAAGCTGCTGATACACGGCAGCAGTTGCATCGATCTCGTCTTCACCAGTTGCTGCAACGCATGACCACTGCTTAAAGACCCCTTAACATTACACTTTAGCGACCACGAAGCCGTCGTTCTCAGCGTCCAATTCAGCGTCAACAGCAACAAATAAATGAATAACGACTTGCAACAACCTACTCCTTGCCTTCACTTCTTGCGTCACAAAAAAAAAAAAAAAAATTGGGCCCATCTCTCCGCGAGGGGGGACTCGAGTCGCAAAATCACGAAAGTAACAATATATGAAAGAAATAATAATAATTAATAGTAATAAGCAATAATAGTTAACACATTCACTACCACCCCACCACCACCCCCCAAACACTAACGTTAACGCAATACGCCCACCCCCTACGCGACGCATTTACTCGAGTCCCCCCTCGTGGGGAGATGGGCCCGATTTTTTTTTCCTTTGTAGATGCGACGGTGTACACGGACGGACGCAGAAAATTTGCCGGGGATATACAGAGCGCTTCGCTGTAAAAAAAGGGGGGTCTAGTAGCGGGGCTTGGAATTTAGTCGTTAGCGATCTCACGTAACGTCCTGCCGAGCACCGCAGCAAGGAAGGAAGCCTGCAAGCAAGCAGTCAAGCCAGCATTGTTGGCTCGCGGCATGCGGATCCCAACGATTCATGTCCGAATCCTGCGCGTGGTGTTGGGTTCAACGTACAGTCTTTGTCAAAATTTTCTACGCCACCGCCGAAACTGCACAGGCCGCAGGAAATTCACTCTAGAAGCTTACATCTCAAGCGAGGCTGAAACGTTTTATGCAATAAAGCTAGAAAGAACACCTTTTTTTCTTACTGTAATGAAATTATTTTGTCACAGTCAAAGGTTAAACTTATTTTTCGAATTCTTTGATGTCGAGAAGGGTTAGGTTTAGCCTGGAAATTTTTTACAAAGACTGTACATATGTGATATGTGCCAGAAATGAAGCTTGCTTTTGGGTACAAACTCCGACCCAATAGCAGGAACAGAGGTGAAGCTTGCTTTTGGGTACAGGCTCCGACACAATAGCAGAAACAGCACCGCTAGGCGTGGACGCTGTAAAAAATCAAAATTGCGGACGCTAGCGACGACTGCAAGCTGGCGCTTCATAGAAGTGAAGCGTGGTAAGAAGAGTAGAGAAGATAATGTCGAACTGCTTTTAAGTTTGACAACAATCGAGGAGCTGGTCGGGTAATTGACTGAGTTTAGAACTCCTTGCTTTAGCGTTGCGGACAGCACATACAATCACAAACGATTCCTTTGAATTCCGACTCCATAGAAGTTCCCGATTGTTGGCGAAGCTGAAAATAGCCTGCAGGGTTCGTGCTCGATTGGCCCTGAAACCATGCATTTTCCGTGACGTTGGAACAGCTTAAGCTGACGTAGATTAACCTTCATTTTCAACACCGTAGCAGAACGGCTGTATGGGTCACCTCTAATTATGAGGTTACCCGAGGAAGTAAATTTTCGGGTGTAACTTGTCGACAGTTTTGCCTTTGCAGCGATCTAGTGAAAAAATCAATGGCGTACCTTCTGGAACCTCCAGTGGTATTAAGTGGGGCGGCAACGGGACGATCTCGGGGAGAGGGCCTGTCTCGGGGGTCGGGTCGACCTCAGAGATCGCGTCGGCGTCGAAGATCGGGTCGACCTCAGGGATCGCGTCGACATCGGGGATCGGGTCGATCTGGTTGAGTTGGATGGCGTACGCGGCTAGGGGTCTCGTTCGGCGTCCCGGGCCAGCGGCTCTCAATCGTGCAGCCGCCCGCCCGGCCGCCCTGTTGTCTTGTATCATCCGCGACTGCGCAAAGAACGCGCGAAGAGAACACGTAGTGCGCTCATTGGCACATTACCGTCTAGAAATAGGACTATGCTTTGCTACTGAAGGGAGGAACGAGCTGCTTAGTAGGGCGCCGGTAAAAGAATTAAGGAGAATGGACGAAAAAAAAAAAAAACAACTCTCGCATTTAACGCATGATGTATAAAAACTTCCACCGATGTACAATAAATGAGCGGAACGACCAGTAGTCGGTGGGTAGTTCTCATGGATTTACAGACTATATATGCACTGTTAAAGTGGCAATAAAGACAAAATAAAACCTGATTTTAGTTGAAGAACCATTGCAAACTCACTTAGCTCCACACCAGCCACGAAAGACGTTTAGCGATAACAACAACAACAACAACAAAAGCAACAACAACAACAACAACAGAAATGCGCGCCAATCCACCCTGTGAATGTGCTTGGAAAGAAAAGCTGTAAACGACACCCACAACGATTACCCATGCGACGTCACTCCAATTCCCTCACGTAGCTCTACAAATAGTGAAACCAGAGACAAGTGAAATGAAATTAACCACACCCTTCATTACTTCAAAGAGATATTCTTTGCTAAGGTTAAATCAATGGATAATTCATAAACGGTTGTTGGTTGAGTTGTATTAGTGATGCACATGAGGGGAAACCCTTTTTTATAAAATTAAAGCTCAAACTCCGCCGCCGACGTAGGCGACGAGATCGGTGGCAGAGACGGAAGAGAAGTGAGATGCTATGCGTTGGTGTGAGCTTCCTTTAATTTTTGTTACTAGCGCATGCGCAAGGCGCGCACACGGCCGCTACACGAGCCGTTGGCGGAGCGCACAGCGGCGCGAGAGGTCGTGTGACGCTATCACGTGGCATTCAGCGAGAACACACGGGATAAACCCGCAGATGTGCTTGGTGAGTGCACTGCCCGACTTTCCCGTCTCCGTGTGGGCTCGTAGCTTAACCGGTAAGACAAGGAGTCTCGCTCCGTTTCTCTATTTGTTCCAGGTTCGATTCCTGGCGGTGCCAGTGACTTCTTTTATTTATTTATTTCTTTCTTTATTTTATTATTTATTTATTTATTTATTTGCTTGCGGCAGTTTTCTGTTGACACCGACCGTCGCGACAGAATCCAATTGGGAGGTTTAGGTACAACGCTTTGCTTTAAAAAAAAGCGGCAAATACTATTGCACAACTTTCACAGTTAGCTCTACAGTGACCTCCTATGGGTTGGAATGACGTAACGTGGGCCACGACTAAAATCATAGTTATCAGTGTGTTAACTCTACGTTAGCATTCAATTGAAACGATGAACAGATGCCCTACTGCAATCGCTCAGTTGTGCTTCTTGGCGGTGCAACTTGGCCGTGGGCCATTAAAGGGACCCTGCAACACTTTCGGCAAGCGCTTTCGCTCTTTCCTTTCCGTCTGGAACCACTGCGAAAGCAATAGTCATCGCCAACACGAAGCGGCACTGCGTGATTTGCTCGTGGCATCAGATACGCCTTCCATTTCTGCTTTGTTTTTGCGCGTTTATTTTTAACGTTGCTATCGAAAAGCGTTCATTGCAGCAGCCGAAGGAAAACCGGCCAACATCCGGTACATGGCCTCAGTGACGTAATTCGAGTCGTCGAAAAAGACGTCAAGACCGGGGAAGAGAGAAAAATCTTTTGAGCGAGTTTCCAAGTTACCTGATGGGCATGGAACAGTAATTTTTGGCTGGGGCATTTTGCGACTCCCTGGATGTGTTGGCTGACTGCGTTTTGCAAGCATTTAAGATTATGAAGAAAAAGTTGAAAAAAGTGTTGCAGAGTATCTTTAAATGCTCCGCGCATGGCAGTGAAGTTTCGCGCCGTCATGGATAGCGTTCCAGGGCACCCACCATATTTGAGGGAGGCGTTTGGGCGCGCGTGGGAGACCCCAGATAATACTTCTGGCGGTGATAAAAAGTGCATTCAAAGCTCAAGATAACTGCTAAGTGACCCCTAATGATTTAACTTTGGTGCGGAAACGTAAAGGCTCACCCCTTGAATGTCCGAAGTTTAAACGTGAAAAGCCAGGCTGAAGGAACTATTTTTTACAAGTCATGCTGTCGACAGGACAGGCGCGGCAAGCGTGTATACCTTGAAAGAGAGCTTTCTTTGCTTGGGCGAATGCAAGAAGTTCACAGCACTGTACACTTGTTTCTGGCACTCATTCTTCAGTTTCCGCAAGGGAATTTGTGAGGCATTTATAACCGCATATTACATATCTTCGCAGATTTATCCCCCCTCATATCCAATTCCGAGTTGCGGTCTTTGGCTTGTGGCCGCTGCAGTAAGCTGAGGGACTTCCGGAACGTGCCATTCGCATGGAGAGGACGCTCAAGCCGCTCAAGGCTTTTTCCTCTCCACGCACCGATTGCATCCGGTTGTGTATTCAACGTGAAACCGAGAAGGAACATCACTCGCATAGCCAGCGCTCTTGACTTTCGCTGGTGCAATCGGCGAGCTTTCGCCATGTTTAGAAACAGTGCTTCCATGTTTGTCTTTTTCGCCCTTTAAGACGACGACTTGAAATGTGACCGACAATCGACGACGGGTGCTATAATGCGGGCAAAAATTCCTCGGAGTTACATAAGACTGCTTACTTGCTTTGGACGCAAAAGCCTGACGATACTCATTACCGACTTCTTTACAGCTACCTCATGTTTTCTTCTCTTCGTTTCCTTCCGTTTCTTGCTGTTTTGGCGCAAATTTCTTCCACCTGCCTCTTTTATGTAGTACGTTTTACGTTTACAAATCAAATTTTTGTGAATTTCGTGAAATTAGGCACTCAGAGCTCTCGATCCCAGGCCAATCCGCTCAGTGGGTCTGTGCCTAGAAGAAAGGAGCAATACCAACGTCAACAACTCTTGCTTTGCCGCCGACAATTGGGTTTCATGCTCCTTCCACGGCAAAAAGGAGCCAAATGAGGTAGCAGACGATCAGAAAATGTGAAAGCAGGTTTTGTTATCGTCTGCTATCCTACTTGGCTACTTTCCCTGTAGGAAGGAGCCAAACGAGGTTGCAGACGATCAGAAAATGCGAAAACGGGTGAGGTAACAAATCTTACGTTTTGGCAACGATGAACCATGGCGGTATTTTATTATGATTGGTATCAGCTGTTATGTAACTATTTGTGATCACCGTAAACTATAGGGACGAAAGAGATTTTCTGATCGTCTGCAACATCATTTGGCTCCTTCCTACCGTAAATCCCAAACGTGCGTTTCGCTCTGCATACCCCAGGTGGCGCCGTCGTTCGAAGATCAGCTTGCACTGCCTCCCACATTCGCATAGACCTGTGCGCCGGTCAGAAATCGCCGGCGGCGGCGCGCCGGTGTTCCCACCTCCGGCGGCGGCGTGTAAACGGCGCGGGGGTCCCCGGATCGGCGGCGGCGCGGCGCGGAATAGCGGGTGGTGGTGGTGGTGGTGGTGGAGGAGGAGGAGGAGGAGGAGGAGGAGGAGGAAAAAGAGGAGGAGAAGGAGAAGGAGAGAGAGAGAGAGAGAGAGAGAGAGAGAGAGAGAGAGAGAGAGAGAGAGAGAGAGAGAGAGAGAGAATTAGGAATTTTGGGGAAAAGAAAATATGCAAAAACCGTGGGGGATCCGGACATTTATGTGTACGACATTTCGGTGCAGCACGTCTCAGTGCGGACGTTTCGGTGCACGGAAAGTCCCAGGCATTTCTTTAAACATTTTAGCTTTAATACTTTAGTTTCGTCAGATGATATAATTTTACGTTCGAGAGTTGTGTTTTGTCCGCACTGCAAAGAAAAGAACGCTAAACAGAGGCGGAGCATTAGCGCCTAAAACCCAATTTCTAAATTAAATGTTAAAAATTACTGAAGTTGTTAATTTATTTCCCTTCTACCTCTTTTTTTTATTTTAGCATTCATATGTGAATAACTCTAATATTTTAATTCAAGTGTTACCGAAAGGCTTTGATTTCACTTCACCCACCGCTGCAAGACGCTGCTGCTTTTATTCCATTCCTATCTCTACCCCCCCCCCCCCCCCCCCTTCCCCGTCCGCCAAACCACCGCGAAAAGAAAGAAAGAAAACGAGCTAGCTTAAGCGCGCGTGCATCCATTTTAATAATTAATAATTTTCTCTGCCGATTTATTCTTGCAGTCTGTGTTGGTTCTACTCAAAAACTAGCCATTGATCGCACTTAGGGTGGAGTGGCTACAGGGGTGGGAGTGGGGAACCAGCCCCCTTGGTTGAGAGAGGGGGGGTGTCACTTGTGCTTCAAATTGTAAACTGGGCATCGAAAACGTGAATACGACTGTCGCGGCTCTCGCAAAACCAGCCTATTCAAAATTTTCCCCTCTTACAATGGAAGAAAAGGAGGAATGTCTGCGGTGTCCATGATATGCGCGACTTGGAGAGTTAATTGCAGGTGGGGCGACTGAAAGGAAAGACGGCGATTCCTGGAGAGGGGCGCCTTCCGTGTGGCCGCGACGCGTGCAGCCATCGAGCTTGTTCCTCGATGGGGGCGACAGGCGCCAACGAACTTGGTCATTGTGTCCTCAGCGGCTTTTCGGGTGGCTTTTTGTTGTGCACTAGAGAGGTTGTGTGAGCTCACGCCGAATGTATCGCTTTTTCTCGCATCAATGCGGTGACTCTTTGGAGAAGGTGATGGCCGCTATGCCTGTAAGATTTCCACGGGAAATTGAACATATTACTGAAAAAGAAATTTGGGAAGGGGGAAGGTTAAAACTTACTGACGGAGAGGGGAGGGGGGGGTGGCTGGGAGAATTAAAATATAATAAAAGTAAGCATGTAAAGCTAAAACGGAGGTTGGTTTGACCGAACAGAATTGGTGGTATTTGTACGCACAACCTGTACGCGCTTGATCAGCATTGAGGAGATATAGAAGCTGCAGCTGTTTTCAAAAGGCCCGTTCTTCCTCCGCGACAATATCCTAGACTTGTCCGTAAAAAAAAAAAAATCTGGCGAGAACAGTGTCTCCAAATTCATTTAAACATGACAGCGCAGCCTAAATAAACTCTTTAAAGATTGTCTGCATTTTTATGGGCAACCGAATGTTTGTAAAGTTTTGGATTGTGAGAGTGTGCATTTTATTTAGAAAAAAATTACATAAAGAATGCGTAAGCCATCGTGAACATCGGCTAATTGTCTTTGCTGATTAGCATGCCCCAAAAAAGAGCGAATATAAATAATGTCTTGTCGTAAATAAAAAAAACATGGGCAAAAGCTGAAAAACAGGTGCTCCCTGAACTACGCATTAAAGAAAAATACACAAATGTCCAGTTTCTAAAAATACCTGGCAAAAAATCGCGAACACGGCATCAATATTGAAATGCAATCGCTGCCCTAGGTTGTTGTCCAAAACCCATGTTAAGCGAAAATAAAAATATAAGGGCTGTTGTCCGCACCGAAAATGTCCGCACCGAAACGTCCTGCACTGGAAGTATTCTAGTTCACTATACTGGAATGTCCAGCAACGAAATGTCCTAGACCTGGGACGACGCTGTGTGCTTCTTTGGTGGAGTTCCCTCGGCTTCTAGTGCAATTTTCACTGATACTGATGAAACCTCGCAGCGTAGAGCTTCTTTGACATTCCAGACACTGAGGGCTGTGTCCGACAAAGCTACTAAACCGACGGTTCCAGGCTTCGCAGTTGTTTTTTGTGCGGTTTTAATCCAATTACTTGCATTAAAATTTTTAATCGATGCTCAGCCCTACCATCCATCCACCCACCCACCCACCCATTCACCCATCCATCCATCAAACCGTCCGTCTGTCGACCCAATTTGGTTTGTTAGGTTTTAGCCTCCAGAGGCGTTAATTTCTGCCCCTATATGAATTTTAAAGCATTCCATCTCTTCCTCAACCCTTTGGCTAAAACGCAAAGGGGTAAATCAAGGAAAACATGTCGACTGGAGTATGGGACCATTTTTTTCCTATATGGTCACTGGGACCATTTTTTCCGTTTCCGGGGTTCACCCATCACGCCACGGTGGCTGCTTTTCAGATTGAGTGGAAAAGCGAAAACCCCCGTGTGTTGAGATTTTGGCGCACGGTAAAAATCCCCAGGGCATCAAAATTAATCCGGAGCCCCCCACTACAGCGCGCCTCTAGCCCATGGGTTTTTTTTACTCACAGGTGTCAAAAAACACATGGGCTATGAGGCGCTTCGGATTAATTTTGATCCAGTGCGGATGACCAGCTTCGGTTGGTGGAAATGGTCGTCGCAGCTGGCACCACGAATGGGGTCCGGAATTGAGGCCACTACTCCGAAATTTTTGTGCTGACGAAATTTATTCTCTCTCTGTCTCGCTCTCTATCTCATAGCCCATGTGTAGCTTCGGTGCGCTAAACCACACAATCAATCACTTTGACGTCACGGAGCACGCGCTATTATTATACAACTTTTACGTTTCAAAATCATAGCTTTTGTGAATCTTGCGAAGCGTGGACATTGCTCGTCGAAGCTCTGTTTGGGCACTCATAGCCTAATTCGGCTGTAAAGAACTCCCAATGAAGGCAAGGAGTAAGAATGCATTGATAGACAACCCTCTGAATTTCTGTAGATTTTCTTATGGTACCTTTCACCATTATTTCTGAATTCTTTTTCTCCAAGTCTTCTAGTTAACTGGCCTCCAGCGCAGAAAGGGCAGCATGACGTACGCTCCTCTGCCCTCAGTGACGCTATCTTATCACAGCTGCTCAAATACGACATTGGTTATCTGATGTTGTGCGGGTATTAGAATTTCCTTCCAATTTTGTGTTTCACATTCGTTTAAGTAATGCATTGCTGACGTTAATGAGTTGTGATTGCTTGTACCAGGCTCCCAGTTATTGCGGAGATCCTAGCTGCGCTTTCATTGACCCTTCCTGCGTACCAGGACAGTTCATTTATTGACCCGCTTCCCGTGCACTAGCTCTTCCCGTAATGACGCTGGCCATTCAAGCTTGCGCGCTACTGCGGCAGTTTCTTGTGCACTGTTCCCGTGCTGATTATGGGGTTTCATTCTTCGATGTTAGCGGCTTGTCCCCTTGAGAGAATCGACGAGTGGTGGGAGGAGCTGGCGCACTGATTTTGGAGACTTTTGTACTCCGGTCGTTCTCTTTCATCCGCATTTTTTCTTTTCAGTCTCTCTGCGACCGCTACTTTTGTGTTAATGCGTTATTTTCCTTGCAGTGTATACTTTTATCCCCGTTGGATGAAGATGTTATTAATACGCCAAGAGACCGGCCTTTATCAAGAAGGAAGGTGCTCAAACACTTTTGCTCATGTTTGTACAGCAGAATGAATATGGCTTGAGGGGGCTGAAGTTTGCGTTCGCTCCTGTCCTCCGTCCTACTTCCCTTTGGAGAAAGAAAGAGGGCTATTGACACAGAGAGAGTTGGGTGGGCCTGTTTAACCATGGATGCCTGAAGTAACATGGGTGCCTGGTCATTTTAGAGTTTCTGAGAAAGCGGATAAAACAAGAAAGATGTCGCGCTTGTGTGGCAGCGAGAGAAGCTGGGGTGCTTCAATAGGATTCCGAGTCAAGCGCGTCGAGACGGTAGGCAGTCACGCATTTATCCTTTGTTAACAAGGTCGCGGTACGCATGCAATGTAAGGATTGGTATGGGGCGGACGGGCCTGGAAGAAAAGGTATTCTAGGAGGAGAAGGAAGGGGACTAGAAGTCTCCCCACACGAGCAGCAGAATGAGCTGATTCCAGGCAGAAAGTACAAATCATCCGTTGATGCATGGTGGATCGCGATTATTTCCCTTACGAACAGCACCGCTGAGAGAGGCATTTCTTGCAGAGGGAGAAAGGACAACTTCCAGCGAAGCGACATATTTTCCTTTCATACTCCTTCGTTCTTCAGAAGAGTCGCCCTTCAGCAGCTCCCTTCAAAGAAAATAATAATAGGTGGGGCGGTGGGGCGCGGGGCCGGCGGCGCGCCGAAAATTTTGCCCGGCGGCGGCGGCGGCGTGCTCATTCCCGCGACTTCGGCGGCGGCGCAGACGGCGCGACCAAAACAGGCGGCGGCGGCGGCGTGGCGCGGCGGCGCACAGGTCTATGATTCGCATCGGCCGCCATTTTCCCATAGGCGAAAATCGTTATTTATTTTCAGAATAAACAGTTAAGTAGCGTCGTTGTTCTCGGTGTCAAACAAAATATACCACAAAATGCGACTTTCGTGTGAAGTTTGACCGCGAACCGAGTAGCGGTTCGCTCAGGAAAAAAATATAAAGTGTTCCAATTATTGTCGTAACACCCTGTATATATCTGGAGGGAAATTTGGCACCACCATCTAGGCAAGCTGCGCTTTAGCAAGCGCTCCGTCATGTACCGCGCAGGCATGTTCCACTGGTCTATGGCATGGCTCATGAACAGGCTAAAAAGTTGCCTCTGGCTGCAAAAAAGCAACCTTATTACTGTAAAGATGATTCAAATCTGTTTTGTTGTTATAAAATTGAAGCTCTAAAGATTTAGTTTTCAGTGATTATTTAGAAGCTTCGTGCAAGGCGAACAGGAAAAAATGTTGATTTTGGCTTCGAGACAAAAAAGAAGCTACATGTCTAGCCAAGCCAAGTAGGTGAGGAACGTTGCTAGCTGCAATGGCGGCGCCCACGACGGCCCGCAATTGCAGCGCCACATTTCCCTCTAGTATATGTAGTATGAAGGTCTGGGCTGCGAAGACCGTGGGTCAAATCACATCAAATCCAGTGTTTTTTTTGTATACTCTTTACAGCGGCGGAAATTTTCTTGACCGGACAACACAGACGACAACGGTTTTTCGAAGAATGAGCCACTTAAAGGGGGCCTGAGATGGATTTCGAAGTGCTTTTGTTTGTGTCAGAAATCTACTCTATAGTTCTTGTAGAAACAAGTCCAAAAATAGTAAGCATATTCGCTCACGCTAACAAAAGTTATTACCCCGACGAGACAGAACTATTTGTTGGCTCGGCGGCTTGCGATGACGACATAGTCCGACCTCGTCCGAGGCGAAGCACTCATTTCATGGTTGGCCGCCGGAATGTCCGCGATTTTTGACGGCGGCGGTTTGGTTTAGAGCGTCGTCGTTACCATGGTTACTTCAGCGAGTGGGTCCCACATGAGACGACGACGTCCTTTTTTTTTTTTGTTAAGCTACGTTTTCAGTCTTTCCAGACTTTGAGCAGGAGATACTGGTGATTGCGGAAGTCGACCTTGCATGCGCGAGAGTTTCCGTGAACGGTAACTTATTTTTACCGTCGCTACATAGCGATACAGAGGCTAGAATTTCTACCGACTGTAGTAGCGAGCCCCCTGCGCAGGCGAAATGTACGCTCGCGTTTTGATTAGATTACTGGAAAGTTCCGAGTGAACGCCCTCCCCCGAAACATCGCCCACCCCCTTTTACGGGTGAAATATTCAATTTACTGAAAGACGCGCGCCCACCCCGTAAAATCCATGGCTTTAGCGCCGATGAGTGAACAAAACAAACCCGAATCATCTCTTCATGTGTAGATGCAGTCACTTATTCGTCCTTTCCGCGCTTGACCCGAAATTTCGCCCATCTCGTATTTTTCACTTGATATCACTGTACTTGAATTTGGGTGGGCGTTCTTCCGGAACTTTACGGCACAGCAAATGCGCTGCGTGCTCTGCGCTTCATGCAAGCAATCTTAGTTGATGTTGTTTACTACATTCTTGCTAAATGATGATCAGGAGCACGATAAATGACAATTTTTTTAGAATGAGCGAGCAAAATTTCCGCCCCTACTCCAGCTTCCCACGCTTCCAATGGTTCAGATGCCTTTATGAACTAGCATAGCTCTTTTATGCTTTCAAAATCGTCTTGGGCAAGGTAATATAGGTAACTGCGGAATCATTACAATATATCTTACTCATTTTATATCGAAATATTTAGCGGTGGCGTGAATTCTGGTTAATGCAATACTTGGTCCTAATTTTTCCCACTAGATGGCGGCGTCAACGTCATGTTTTCGATTTTTTAAGCTCTACAGTAGAAGTATACGGCTCTTTTAAAAAAAAAATTATTGTATTGTGAGAGTTCAATCTAAGACGTCTAAGATTCAAGCCATTTCAAGCGTAAGCGAACAGTTCTGGGCAACAAACGTTTGTGTCATTTGCTTTGCGACAAATTCGCCAGATGTCGCTACTCGGCAGAGCCGGTAAGCCGGAATGCAGAAACCGCAGAGTGCAATCCTTTCGTTTTCAGCGGCAAACGGCTACTCTTGCTTCATTTAACACGGTAAACGGTAAAGCGCGCTAAGGACACTAGGCAACAGGTTCATTCAGAAGGCCGGTGCAGCAAACCACACTTTCCTGCGATAATGACTTGATGGGAAGCAATGAAATGAAACTCTTTGGCAGTTGTCGTTACGGGATGAGCATGCTCTTGCCCTTGTCGCGACCGCCGCAGAGAATCAGCTGCGACAGCGTTTGGGCTTGGAACTGATTTATTCAGCCCGCGTGAGCGCACTTCAGCGTGCGCCTCGTGATCACGAGCAGTGCCCGGCGTCGTCCAAGCGCTGCGTGCGGAGCTCCTCCTTCGTCGTAGGCGCGGCGCTCCCTTGGCGCGCCGTTCGTTACCACCTCTGAAACAACGTCGAGGCTACGCTCGAAACACAGATGGTGCAAAGAATCCTTTCGGGTACAGCGTCCAAGAAAGCAAATGCAAAGAAAACTGATGATACTCTAACACCAGACACGGAGCGCTGAGCGATCACGCTGGCTGCAAGCGTCGTTGCTCCTGCGCTCACTGTATCCTTCCGCCGAGAACGGAGGAGCGTCAAGCCCGGTTTGGCCCGGTGTGTAAGTGCTTTAAGCGCTAACCACATGGAGCGATTTTTCCAGCGACGCGACGAGCGACGCGACTAGGATCCGCAGTCGCCGAACCGAAGTCGCTCGCCGAGGCAACCACATGACAGCGACGGCTCGAGCGACTGAGCATGCGACTGAGGATGGCGATTTCAATGTTTCCGCACTGCGCAGAGTAACGCGCTTGGTACGCTGGATGTTTGCAAACATTTTTTTTGTTCATTTGTCATAAAAAGCATGACTAAAAAGTATTACGCCTTTCTACCTTGCTTTTTGCACTTCATTGCATCTCTAAAACTGGTTTGGGTTAGCGATAGCGCACGCTTTTCCTTCTGCGCCTCGTTTCTCGGCTCCAACATGAACGCCGTGAAGAATTCGCTTTCTTGACGTCGTTTTTCCCACACGGGTCTCGCCCAGTGTGAGCGGGAGCCTTCTTGCTTCTGCTCCAGCGTGTACGCAAGCTTTGCCACGCAAAGCTTTCTTTGCCGCTGCACCGCAAACGTCGTCTGCGTGGATCTTCCCCCCGTTCTCTTTCAAAACCGGAGGTTGCGTGTTTACGTAGGAGCTCTCCTATTGGCTAGTCGCTGAGGCCACTTCCGGGAGGCGAGCGACTGTTTCTGGCGACCCAGAACCGAGCGATTCGATGAGCGACTTGGTGCGCGGCGAAAAGTAGTTCGTCGCTAGTCGCGTCGCGCCCCAAGTCGCTCGCAAAATCGCTCCATGTGGTTGGGGCTTTACACTCCGGTATAAAACAAATATGTGTGACTGTGTAAAAGCACCCACACACAAAAGATGTTTTTTGTAGCTTTCTGATGTTTTTACGCTCGTAAAAAATTGATTAAATCAAGAGCGCACAAACACGTCATGATTAGTTCAAGAAATAGCCGTTGCGCTCCGATACCATCGACCCCCCAAAAACCCCCATCTCAGGGGCCCTTTAAGGCTTCCGCTTTAATACCAACGTCACTACTGAACGCATCCTCATAACCGGCTTCAGCTAGTTTAGACCTCGTTTGTTATCACTAACACAGTTTCTTAACACGAAGTGTCAAAACAGCGTTGAACGATGGTTATTTTTCGCGCTCAAACCATAGCTCAGCCCCAGTCTTGTGCCGGGGACACCGAAGCAAAACAAAGACATCCCGAACGTGTGAAAAGCTGTTTTCCGGGGTTACGAACCCACAGACACATAGCTCGAATGGTAAAAATAGCGCAGAAACGCGCTCGATCTATATCAGAAACGTGACATTTCGCCCACGGCAAAGAGTTTTCCCCTTGAACACATTGTAAAAATACTTCGCACAGATCTTCGGAATTTTTGGGCAAATAGTCGTCTGAAGTTAGGGCGCGTCCATCCAAAGCTATTTTATTTGGCTTTCATTAATGTCTAGAACACGGTAGAATTACCCCCTCAGAAACTTCAAAATATGTAATTGCAGACAAAGCAAGCTGGCACGAAAATACTTCACAAAATTCTCGATGACTTCTCCGTAACTCTGAAAAGTTGTTATTAGCCGTGGTTTGAATGATTCAGATTTCGGGTGCTCAGCGCGCTGGAGCTACTAGTAAGCTATGAGGCGCCTGGTGGTGGAGGACTCTTGATTAATTTTGGCCACCTGGGGATCTTTAACGTGCGCCGAAGTCTCGACACACCGGTGTTCCTGCTTTGCGTTTCCATCTGAAGGTGGTGAATGATAGGCCTGTGTTTTAGGCCTAACCTCAAACCAGGATTATAGCAATACGCCTTATACTAATAAACATTGTTTCACCTAAAACATGCCACTAGTTGCCACTCGAGTGCTAACGTTTAGTGAACTTTGCCTTCGTTCTGGCCGAGAAATGAACCTTGAAATGGCGGAGCATTCAAACGCTGGAACCTCGAGCTCGTATCAGATATGTATTGAGATGATTCGTTTCCGTGCTTTATTATAATTTCGGAAATTGAACCAAGAAAGATCGCGCGCTATTTTGTAAGTTCAGAAAAAAAAAAAAAAAAAAAATAGGGGTAGTTTTTTGACGAAATCTTCCAGAAGTTTTGGATTTGTGTTCAGCACGCAAATTTTCGACACACGTAGTGTTACACCAAAAAAGCGACGACAGCGTGAACATGAGGTCTTCGAACTCGCACTATCTCTGATCTTTACATCATTGAGAGGTGCTTGGATTCGTGGTAACTAAATATAACTCTAGGGGGCATTTGCTGCTTACATGGCGCCACGGCATACAGTGACATTATACGATGTCTGTAGTGAAATGGGCCATGATACAAACTCGTCCTATTTGAAAGAACGAGACTTTCGTACCTCCCTCAGCTACATTCCAGCAACGATACACGTTTTCTTAACTGAAAAAAAAATGCAAGAAATATTGAACTTTCAAGTATCGCGCTACAGGGACATAATATGGGACTTAGCGACGTGTTATAGATCGATCGCCACTAAAGACATTTTTATCAGTGTTTTAACAGCCTGCTACCATTCAAGCGATACGATCACACTAAACTAGATGCCCCACTTAAATCGTCCAGTCATCTATCTTAGCGACGGGTTAGTTCGGCGACCGCCAATCGCACGAACACTCTATGACGTCATACGAAAATTGCGAGAAAATGGCTAGGGGTTCGCCACTGTTGAACATGTTTTCTTTTTGGTATTCCGAGTATTTGCTTGAAGTTCGCGATGAATTGAAATTGTTTTTATCAGTACAAAACTGCCTTTTCAATGAACTTGCGTTTTGTCTTCGTGGCCCCTTTAAGTCTAATGCGAAACGTTCATTATCAGCTGCTTGTTCAGCATTTCGTTGTGACGCCATGTGAACTAAAAAGAAATTAGTCGTTGTGGCTGCGTCAACAGCAGAATATTGCGCGGAAGTGGCATAGTTTCCTGCTTCGACACGTTGCCCAGTACAACGCGGTTATATGTGCTACTATGTAATGTATGTACTACTATGTATGTATGTACCATGGGCATGTAACATCGTCAGAGCACGCACACATGATTCAGAGTACGGGCTCAGATTCTCTTGTGGTCAACTCTCGTAGTTTTTGCGGTCTAATAGAAATTGCTTGCTTGGTGCCACAGCGTGCATCGCGGGTGGCAGCGTTTATTGCAACGTGCACAGCACAGTAATCATCATCATCATCATCATCATCACCACCACCATCATCATCATCATCATCATGAGGTGGGGCGGCAGCGTGTATGGCAACGTGCGCTTCACTGCAGACACGTACATTCCCCTTTTAAAGTGTTGTACAATATACCACTGCGGGTATGCACTACTACTCTGTAAGCTTAACTGCAGCAACCGTTAACAGCACCAACTGTCAGATATGCGCCGGATTAGGCCTAACGTTTCATGTGATTGTTTGAACACATTTTATTGAAGTGAGCAGGTGGCTGTTGCTGTAAGCCACGTCATGTGCAAGGTGTTCTTATTCCGGGATATTCACGGTTTAATCTCGTCGCCGCACTGCTTGTATTTTTCACAAGTGCTTTTACGGCTCGCTCGTCAAGCCATGGTGCATCACGCATTCTCTCCCTGGCACCGGTCGCACCGGTGCCAGGGAGAGTAGCACCGGTCACCTGAAATTGCGCGGCCGCGCATGCGCATCGTCACTTTTTCGTCTTCATTCGCTTTTCGTGCATGCAGCAACAGACTGGAACCGCCTTTCTGACGAAATCAGCGCCATAACCTGTCCTTCCACACTTTTGAATACCGAAACAAATTACATTGCACTGTAATAAAATATGTCCCTCAATTTTTCATATATGTAACCACGCCTTATGTAATACCCCTTCAAGGGGTATTTAAAAAAAAAATAAATGAAATGAAATGTACCTGGAGGTACAATAAGTACAGCCTTTGCCGAAATTTTCTAGGCCAAGTCAAATAGTTCTGGCTACAAATAAATCAAAGCACTAGCTTAGCGTTTAACTGTGAAGAAATTATTTTATAACAGTAAGAAAGAAAGGTGTCTTCTCTTCCTTTTTGACATAAAATGTTTCGGCCCCACTGGAAGAGTAACCTTGTACGTTGATGTTTTTGTGGCATATGCACTTTTGGAAAGACCTAGAAAGTTTTGGCAGACTACTTTTTTCTAATGAGTACCGCTTCCAACTGGTACAGTATAAATGGAAAGCAGAGGAGAGGGCTAGCCAGAAGTAACAGACAAGTTTGCATCTAGGAGAGAATCGTTCAGCATGAAATAAAAATGCGTGTTAAGAAAACACTGAGCAAATGTGACATTCAGAACAAAGCCACCACCGGAACTCACCACCGCGAAATGGTTTTAAAAGCTAATAACGCCCTTGACGATATAGCTGCGATCGCTCGTTATAAAATCGCCCGGGAAACGTCACCAAACTCTCCTCATAAAACGTGTTTACTCTCAACACAGCTAACATTCGGCACAGCCTCGTTTTCCTCCGTGCCAATGTGACCTTTGAGAGATAATGGAACAGGGCAAAAAACACTGCGCAGCTTCGGTATACAACGAACAGTTTAGCAGGGAGTCGTAAAAACACAGCTGACAGCCACATGTTCCGTCTTTTCGCTTTTGCTTCTTTCAGCGCGAGCGATTGATGACGGCCGAAATGTTAATGACCTCTATGCCGCCGCATTCTGCATACACATACTGCGGGCTCGTATAGGCGACAGAACAATGCGCGGCCGATTCCGCAGTGCATACCGCGAGTTGTTTACCGCCAGCCTCAACTCAAAGAAAGGTCGCCATTTGCGTCACGGATGAGGAGACGAACCCGTATGTATACACGCGCACTGGCAGAAAGAGAACGGCGCACTGCGAAATACTGGGAATCAGGCAGCTCGCGTGTATACGTTCAGATTTGACGTACCGGCTATTATGAGCGGTGGGCTGGTATAGCGGTGGGCTGGTATATACGCACGAGGTATAGATGGGTTTGATTCGGGCGGAGGCGGAATCAATGTTTGAGGTGGCATTGTGCGCAATACGTGACGTAGGCGTTGTAAGCTGATACCCATGCGCGTTATGGGTCTGTAGTTTTGTGTGGTAAGCCAAGATGTAGCTCCCGCGCGCGCGATACTTGATTCGGACAGCAAAAATCCACGCTTTTAAGAGGAGCTTATGTGGCTATGGTTCTATATATTTTTCATGCTGAGAAAAAAAAAAAATCAACGCGTCTTTGAAGCGCGAGGTGCTTCTATAGCGCGAGGTGTGGAAAAGTAATGTACCGTTGTGTGTGCCGCTGTGCCTCATCACCGGCCCAGCCGGACGTTACTACGCGCGGCGTAAGTAGTGCGTTACTGGGAATATTTTGAACACGGCACGAGCCGTTTCCGTGATTGTTTTTACTTAATCTGCTTGTAACTTACTTCAGCGACGACAAACAAATTCCGTGAGAAAGAGCAGACGATATCACGCATTCAAAACAATCCCCTTCAAAACACGCGCCAGCGTTGATATCCGAGTCCGTCGATTAAGCGGAGTGATACCGTACATGAGCTATTGCCGTTCTTAACTTGCTCCCGAGTATAGTACGCGGTCACCGTCAAATTAGGACACCGTTTAAAACATGATTAGGACGTGAAGCTTATACGTCTCATTCCTTGGATTTGCATCTCGGGTGGATTAGTTCATAACAGGCCCAGTTTGCAATATCAAAACATAACTTTTAGACCTGAAGTAGGCTCATTCCTTCAATAAGAGTTTTGATTAGATTAGTTGCCGATAAGCGCCCTTTTAAAGATAAGTAGAGGGAAAATAAGTGTGTGCGTGTATGTATGTGTATGTGTCTATATACAGGGATGACTGCCGTCAGGGCTCAAGAGAAATAACTGTCGCCCACAGCTGGCACCTAAATTCTGCGTCACCATATTGTCATCTGCTAAAAGGCTTCGCTGCCCACCAGCCATCGCAGATTGGAACACTGGCTCATACGTATTTATTCGAATATCAGGCGGTTTTTTCTCCAAAATTCGTAGTCTCAAAATTGTACCCCGCCCTATCCTACATTCGGAGCTCAGTATATATATATATATATATATATATATATATATATATATATATATATATATATATAGGAAATGAGGGGCTCGTTGAAAATAACACAGAAATAAGAGTTCGCAGTCAAGAAAACCTCGGACAGCAAAAGGGAGGATGTGGTAGGTCATTGAAACAGATAAAGAATTTGGAAAGAAAGAAAGGGGAGAAAAAATGCTTTCTGAGGTTTTCTTGACTGCCAACTCTTATTTCTCTCTCTCTCTCTCCGTATATATATATATATATATATATATATATATATATATATATATATATATATATATATATATATATATATATATATATATAGAAAGAAATGCCGGAAGTCTACAACGCCAAAGAAGGCATAGGGGAATGGTTAGACTATTTTTTACCGTTGCTGATGTGACATTATCTTTTATTATTTTTATTATTATTATTAATTACGTGAGAAAGAAAGAAAAACACGCGCACAGAGCGGGGACCGAAAGGCGTGGGTTCGGTCCCCACTCGCGTGTTTTTTTTTCTTTCTTTCTCACGTAATTAATAATAATAATAATAATAAAGGTAATGTAACATCAGTAACGGTAAAAAATAGTCTAACCATTCCCCGATGCCTTTTTTGGCGTTGTAGACTGCCGGCATTTCTTTATATAATATATATATATATATATATATATATATACTGACCTTTGAATATAGGATAGGGCGGGGTACATGGGTTCGGATTCCACCCGGCGGGCATTTTTTCACCGCTTTCTTTCTGACTCAAGAAATTCATCTGTTTCTATGACCCACCACAACCTCCCCTTTGCTTTCCGAGGTTTTCTTGACTGCCAACCCTTATTTTCTTATTTCACCGAGCCCCTCATTTCCCATTTTCTGATTCGCTACATGCTTAGCGAGGGCCTTTTTTCTGGCAGTCTTGGTGCCAAACGTAGCTTAAGAGGGTTCAACGCTGGTCGACCATTCTCGACATGTCGTAGACACTCGAGTCACGGCCCGGGGGTTGAAAAGAAGGTTCCCTTTACCCCGAGTGGTCCGAGTGGCGCTGGCTACCACCCCCAAGTGCAGGAAACAAAAAATACCTTAACATAAATACCCGAGAAAGTGGTGGGGAAACAGCCCCGCCAGTAGCGTAGTGGTTATCACTGCAGACAGGTATTCTGGAGGTCATGGGTTCGGATCCCACTCCGCGGGCATTTTTTCATCACTTTCTGACTCAAAAAATTCATCTGTTTCTATTAGCCACCACACCCTCCCTTTGCTTTCTGCGGTTTTCTTGACTGCCAACCCTTTGTCTTTATATATATATATATATATATATATATATATCAGTGTGTCGAACCGAAAAAAATACCGGTTCGGTTACGGTTCTGGTTCAGGCGAAATTATTTCGTTCCGGTTCAGTTCCGGTTCGACAAAATCACGTACCGAACCGGTTCGCGAACCGGTTCGAAAGCTTGAACCGGTTCGCGAACCGGTTCGATTAGTTCAATTATCACTCAACTTAGAAGTGAATGAATGAATGACTTTATTTAAGGGAGGAGGCTATAAAGCCCTGTGGGTAGGGAATGGAAAGTAGGAGTGGGAAAGACGCCACTAAGTAGTTAACATTTAGTAGTTTAAAACAACAGTCAAATCAAAATACAGACAAAAATTCAAAATGCTGCTGTTCCCCAAGGGCAGTGGCACAATTGCAAAGCACACTTTAAACGATTACGAGATATTAGAAATACGAGATATTAGAAAAACAGATGAAGTATCGACGATTTACCACCTAGTTTCTCGCCCATACTTCATGTTGTCCTAGCGACTATTCATAAAGCCACCGCCAAGAGATATGATGGTGGTATATATTTTCTGTCCTTTCCTTTTTTGTTGAAATCGCAATCGTCGCTATGGAATCGCCCATCACGCTAACCTTGAAGCCTTAAATTTAGGCCTGCGTACCAGCGCTTAATACCAATGGCGCACATTTTTTTATATTTGTAACAAAAACGAAAAATCGTATAACAGGCACATAAATACTACCAATGAATTAGATTATTTGGTCACCCTGAATAATTCGTTAGCTGTCACCTTACCGAATGTGGTAGCCACACTTTTGTTAAAAGTAAGCTTTAGTTAACGCTCAGTCGCTGCATTATTGCTTAACCACTGCAATTCCTTTTGCGCTAGCTATACCGGATGTGTGCATTACAATCAGTATGTCATCATACCGCCTGACCCCCGGCCATCGTTCCGTGTGCTACATTGCGGAATCTTATAACAGATTATGTTGTTACAAATAACAGATTATGCTGTTACAAAATGAAAGGGAAATTCGACGCGCGGAGCATGAGATGGGACGTTTTTGGGCAGACGCTCTTTAATTCGTCCACAGCAGTACTCCCCTCCAGAAAGAGTAGCAGTAGAAGTAATGCAGCGACTTGGGCAGTCAGCACAAGTGCACCTTCGAAAAAAAGCAGATCTGAAAGAGACAAAACTGCATCAGCAGCAAACGGATTTGCCACTGAGCAGCTCCTGCGGTCACACTTGTCAAGTATTAACAATTTGCAGGTGTCGGACCTTTTAAACAAATTACCAAATGCAAAAAATTTTGCACACATCGGGTGTGGGCTTTCTCTGTTGCACAGTGGAGCACTCCTGCAGCCTGATTGCTCCAATAAAGTCGCAGCTAGTGAAGGGCGAAGTCCTTTTATATCCCCTGGAAGCTGCCGAGAATGACATATCGTTTGGTCAGCTTGCACTACGCTCGCGTATCCAGCAGCAACAGACCGTTGCTACATTGGTGCTCATTCATTTACGTTGTTGTTAGATAGAGCGTGATAGTGTTCAGTTGTCTGGAAGGGAAAGTGCGCGAGCGGGTACGAAGTTGATGGTACATAAAAAAAGGCTTGAATTGCACTGACTGTGCAATATCAACAACGGAGGATCGAACCGTTTCGGCATTAACCGGTAACCGTTATTTCTTTTTTCGGTTCAGTTCCGGTTCGGGTTCAGCGTGCTCAAAAAATACCGGTTCGGGTTCGGGTGCAGTTCCGGCAAAAATACCGGTTCAGTTCCGGTTTTCGGTTCTGGTTCGACACCCTGATATATATATATATATATATATATATATATATATATATATATATATATATATATATATATATATATATATATATATATATATTGTAAAGGAGATAGTCGGCGTTCCGGTAGAAGGCTGGGCTTGTTTATTCACGAACGAGGCGTCGACGCAGACGGGGTGAGCCGAAACGACCAGCTTTTCGCGAGACTGACGGTCAACGAGCCCGTCCTGTTCCTGGAGTGGCATCCGGCGCAGCATGTCCACGTAAGGGGATTTGCCCATTGTGGCTGATGCTCATCACAGTTCTCATGGGCGCAACATGCTTACTACAATATTATATATATATATATATATATATATATATATATATATAATATTGTAGTAAGCAATATATATAATATTGTAGTAAGCATGTTGCGCCCATGAGAACTGATGAGCATCAGCCACAATGGGCAAATCCCCTTTATATATATATATATATATATATATATATATATATATATATATATATATATATATATATATATATATATATATATATATATATATATATATATATATATATATATATATATATATATATATACCGAAAACAATACCGGTTCGCGAACCGGTTTGATGAGTTAAATTATCACTAAAATTAAAAAAAAATTAGTAGTTTAAAACGACAGTCAAATCAAAATACAAACAAAAATTCCAAATGCTGCTGTTCCCCAAGGGCAGTGGCGCAATTGTAACGCAGACTTTAAACAATTACGAGATATTAGAAAAAACAGATGAAGTGGCGTCGATTTACCACCTACTTTCTAGCCCAGACTTTAGTTGTCCTAGCGACTATTCATAAAGCCACCGCCAAGAGATATGACGGTGGGATATATTTTCTGCCCTTCCCTTTTTTGTTGAAATCGCAATCGTCGTTATGGAATCGCCCATCACGCTAACCCTGAAGCCTTAAATTTAGGCCTGCGTACTGGTGCGTTCAAATACCAGCGCTTAATACCAATGGCGCACATTTTTTTATATTTATAACAAAACAGAAAAATCCCACAATTAGGCACATAAATAATA
This sequence comes from Haemaphysalis longicornis, assembly GCF_048455015.1. Taxonomy (NCBI): domain Eukaryota; kingdom Metazoa; phylum Arthropoda; class Arachnida; order Ixodida; family Ixodidae; genus Haemaphysalis; species Haemaphysalis longicornis. The sequence goes on from NW_027526385.1 coordinate 90,032,094, forward strand.
CCGATGAATTAGATTATTCGGTCACCCTGAATAATTTGTTAGCTATCACCTTATCGAATGTGTTAGCCACACTTTTGTTAAAAGTAAGCTTTAGTTATGCTCAGTCACTGCATTGTTGCTCTGACCGCTGCAATTTAAATTTTGCGATAGCTATACCGGATGTGTGCATTGCAATCAGTATGTCATCATACCGCCTGACCCCCGGTCATAGTTCCGTGTGCTGCGTTGCGGAATCTTATAACAGATTATGCTGTTACAAAATGAAAGGGAAACTTGACGCGCGGAGAATGAGATGGGACTTTTTTGGGTATACGCTCTTTAATTCGTCCACAGCAGTATTCCCCTCTGGAACGAGTAGCAGTAGAAGTAATGTAGGGAGTTGGGCAGTCAGTACAAGTGCACCTTCAAAAAAAAAAAAAAAGCAGATCTGAAAGCGACAAAACTGCAGAACAAGCAGAAAAGATGATCGCTGGGCGAATATGACAGTGTGAGGTACCGGCCTGCCTTCCTGCACGTGTCATCTGCTTCATTATTGTTTCTGCTTCCAAGACAAGGTCGAGGGCTGCAGTTTCTTGCCAAGGGATTAAGTGCGCACGTTAACAGTTTTCCCTGACATATCTGTTGTTATTTGTATCTGTAAAAAAACGGAACTTGTCCACTGTACTCTCCTCAAAAACTGACCACGGAACTCACTTCCTTCGCATTGATGGCACGTTTGGTTGGGAAAGGCAAGGCAAAGAAAACTATAGAGCAATATCCACGTTTTGGTGCTTTTTTTTTACTTATTCAGTTTTACTTGCTTTTTGCGTAATATTTTAACACAACGTGATTCGCCTTTTCTTCTTGTATGTTTTCCATGTAAACACATTTAAAAAAAACTGGCGCATTTGATGCCCCGTGCTATATCTCTGTTCCGAGGCGCAGCTTATGTTGCGGGCCGGCAGACTTATTTTAACCAGCTGGTGATATTAAACTTGGATCAAAATCTTGATACACGGACGTTCTCGATTTCCATCTTCTTCAGAAAAACGGTGGTGGGGAAGGGAGATTGAGGCCGCTTCTGGTCAGCAGCAAACGGCTTAGCCACTGAGCAGCTCCTGCGGTCACACTTGTCAAGTATTAACAATTTGCAGGTGTCGGACCTTTTAAACAAATTACGAAATGCAAAAACGTTTTCACACATCGGGTGTGGGATTTCGCTGTTGCGCAGTGGAGCACTCCTGCAGCCTGATTGCTCCAATAAAGTCGCGGCTAGGGAAGGATCAAGTCATTTTATATCCCCTGCAAGCTGCCGAGAATGACATTTCGTTTGGTCAGCTTGCACTACGCTCACGCTTCCAGCAGCAACAGACCATTGCTACATTGCTGCTCATTCATTTCCCCTGTTATATAGAGCGTGATAGTGTTCAGTTCTCTGGAGGGGAAAGTGCGCGAGTGGGTACGAAGTTGATGGTACGTGAAAGAAAAAAAGGCCTGAAATATATTTACTGCGCAATATCAACAACGGAGGGTCGAACCATTTCGGCATGAACCGGTAACCGTTATTTCTTTTTTCGGTTCAGTTCCGGTTTTCGATTCGCTTCGTTTCAGGTTCGACACCCTAATATAATATATATATATATATATATATATATATATATATATATATATATATATATATATATATATATATATATATATATATATATATATATATATATATATATATATATATATATATATATATATACATATATATATATATATATATATATATATATATATGGCGATTTTTTAAACTCTCCAAACTTCCAAACTGCACGCTCTTATAATCGTGGCCGCCTTATAATTGAAGAACAAATTTTTCTTTTCTTCTCGTTTCAGATGAAATTACGCAGTTAAACACCGGTGAAAAAGGACAGCCGTCATGAAGAAGCGTTTAGGAACTGATGACAGGCACCCAAGCTTTCAGAAGCGTCGTCGAGCCCGGTTAACGAAAGCAAATTGGAAGAAGTATGTCAAGGGCGTGGTTCGAGAGAGGTGCCTTCTTACATGCCTTCTTCATACGCTTTAAACGCTTGCCAAAGCTGACTGCGCGCTTATAGTGCTTGGGTTCGACAGGCGTTTAGAACATAAAGAGTGAATTAAAGACAGGGACGAACTGAGCAGAGGAGGAAGTTGGGAATGAAGGACTAACGGAATAAATGAAGTAGAAGAGGAAACGAAGAAAGGAAAGAAGCAAGCAAAGAACGAAAGAAATAAATGAAGGAATGAAGTAAGAAAAAGAGGTAGGGCATAAAGAGGAAAGTAAGGAATATGACAAATGAATGAAGGACAGGAGTATAGAAATGAAAGAACTAAGGTGAGAAGGAAGTAAGGAATTAAGGAACAAAATTTGTGAATATAGTAAACGAAGGAAGAAGTGGAAGGAACGAGGAAAGGAATGAAAGAAGGAATTAATGAACGAAGGGGAGAAGTTAAAAAAAAAAACTCGGAGTAGATGAAATAAAGTTAAAAATAACAAAATGCATGTAAGAACGAACGAAAGAAAGAACGAAGGAAGAAAACAACGAAGCATGAAATGAAGGAACGTAGGATAGAATTAAAGAAAGAAAAAGAGGAACTGGTTATTGGCAGAACTCTTGACCGAATAAATCAAGGAAGGAACGATTAAAAAAAACAAATGAAAGTGAAAAGAAAGGAATGATTTGAGGAATAAATGAAGGAAGGAACGCATGAAGCAAGGAATGAAAGACGAAAAAAAAAAGGGGTAAGGGAAATGAACCTCTCCAGTGTCTGGCCCCTGGCGTGTGTTCGACAGCGATTTTCATCTGCACTAAGCAAACAAAACTCTGCACCTTGAGTTAAATTTCCCTCGATGAAAAAAGTTCAGAATACGGCTGTGCAATTCGGTAGCGACCATCTATGAATAGAAAACTTGGAAGAACGTCGCTTCGGGCCTTTTGTTATTCAATGTCTCGCTGGCTGTTTGCAATTGTGGAATCCTTGTGGCTTTGAAGTAAGAAAGCGACCTGCCGCGACTGTTGCAAGCACGCTGGCAGGATACCTGTCACACCAGCTGCCTCATGGTGGGCGAAGTACGTGATGTGCATTGCTGCACACAAAGGGGCCAACTAACCTTTGTGGGAGAGTGGAATCAGTGCCGTAGGATTTTTTTTTAGACTTTTTTGCTCTGTATATGCTTCTATAGACGGGAGCTATGACTCCGAGTGTACCTTTGTTGGTGAGTGGAACGGTGTTTCCTAATTCCTCAACGAAGCTGATTGTTCTTTTGAATACTGTGCCTGTGTACACCTTTAGTTGCATTAATTTGTAGTTACCCACATTATTAGTTGCACATGTTATTAATAGTCACACAGACGCACGCGCACGCACACATGCATACAAATGCATGCTGTTGCTCCATATCCATGTCCATGCGCAAGAATAGCAAAAACAGCGCAAAGGGCGGGGCAAGGAAGAACAGGACGAAGCACTGGCTAACAACCAAATGGTTTCATTTCCCTGAACGGTTTATAAAGACATGAAGAAAGGGGGGAACACAAACGCGCAGGTGATCATTAATACATCGCCCTGTTTGTCCTACATACCATCGCCTGCGTGAACAATGATCGCCTGCTCGAATATGCGAACACACTAAAAGGCGTTCCTACCAGTCATCTTTCCGCTCAGTGTAAAAAATGCGAATGCAAACATCTGTTCAAGAAGTGTCAAATCATCAAAAGGTACAGGGACCAACGTACTAGCGAAATTTGCGAGGCGCACCGCATTTATGAAGGCGGTGACACGTGTGTGAGCGCTCCGTCATTGGCCCTACTATCAAAAGAAATAAGATATCTGTCCGACCCCCTCGCCTTGTAGAGTTTTCAAGCTTTTGTTTGTTTGTGTCCCCCCCCTTTCTTCATGCCTTTATCCCTTTCAGTCACCGTGTCTTCATATGGAGACGCGACTTTCTTCGTCGTTTTCCTCGTGAAAACGAATAGAGTTCATGCTGCAGAGCGGTGCGGCTGGTGTTCGAAACCTACGGAAGTGAAAGGTAGCAGCATCATGTGATGTGGAATGGCGGTACCGCACCCATAAACATCGTTTCAAAATGGACGCCGCCACGTTTTGTGGGCGCTCCGGTGTGTTGCCGTCCTAAGTTCTCTTTTACTGCGGCGTAAATAATTTGTAAAGGCTAAACACACCTCTTTCATGTGCAGAAATTATTATTTCACCTTCTTGTTTGTAAACTGCATCAGGATATTCATTATTTTTATAGGGAAAAGCAGGATTGAGTAATGGTGTCTCCGTATGAGGACACGACGCCATTTGCGTAATTCTGGAGAGAACTTTTTTTTCTTTCCTCTAGGCACCTTATGACACTGCTAAACCTCCAAGTGTGGAATTTTTCTGCGGTGAATATAATAATTCGTGACTGAAAGGGTTATAAACCGTTCGTGGAAATAAAGCATTTGGTTGTTAGATAGCGCTTCGTCCGGTTGTTTTTTTCCTTGTCCCGTCGTTTGCCCTGTTTTTGCTATTCTTAAATATGTACCCACCAGCCCAAATTTCTACCTTATTGAAGCATGTCCATGCGCACATGAGGTTTCCACAAGGGGATTGAGAAGAGATGGCAACGCCGATACCTTGCAATTTATCTGCCGCACGAAATTACCCACATATGCCCGCGTGACGCCCTTCCGTGCTCGGTATTTCTCGTTCCCGTTCTAAAACAACAACTTTTGAACGAACTGCATAGACTACCGTCCTTGGAGAATTCGCCAGGTTAATTTTTTGTAGGGGCGAAGCCACTTGGGGCCTGGAGCTGTCGGCGTTTCATGTCGTCGTCATGAGCGTCGTTTCATGTAGTCACTGTACTAAAACACCGGGAAACTCGTTTACGCCTCGCTCTGGGGCGTTTTGTGCTTCGAAGACATCAGACTTTTACAGCAAAGCAGTATACCTCTACCCGCAACGGTTTCATTTCCGTTGACAAAAACGCCAAGACCCGCCGCGGTGGCTCAGTGGCTACGGCGTTGCGCTGGTGAGCACGAGGACGCGGGTTCGATTCCCGGCCAGGGCGGCCTCTTTTCTGATGGAGGCGAAAAGCAAAAACGCCCGTGTGTTCCAGATTTCCGTGTTTCCAGAAAGATACCCAGGTGGTCGAAATTAATCCGAAGCCCTCCCCTACGGCGCGCCTCATCGGCTGCGTTGCATCGGCGCGTTAAACCTATATATATATACAGTCAAGCAATCCAAAAACGCCAGGGCGTCAAGAATACACTTTTACACTGCCTGCTTCGCCCCTCCCCTGTTTCACGTTAGTGGAGATGGGCCGGGATTTTTTGTGATGCCCTAATACAGGCACTGTGCATCACGCGCAAGTGTATCTAGCCGCTAGAGCACCGATGCCCTGTTTTTCGTTCCGTGAAACCGTATAGTGCAAAGAAATGCGGAAGTTTACGTCGCTGAGCGTTATCACACACCTGACACAAGGCCCTCTTTCTGGCAAAAGCAACTTGTTTGCCGGATATACGGCTATCGCGTCCGTAGGGACGCTTGCACAGGAAAGACGGATGCCGCAACGATGTGCAATTGGAAACTAGTTTTGGAGCGTGCACTTGAAAGCGCGAAAATATTTGCTCAGAGGCCGGACTCAATACAGTATGCTGATCACTGGAGCGCATGCGCAACGAAGAATGGGACAGGCTTAACACTCGTAAACGGAGTAATCACGCGCGAAAGGTCAGGCGCATGAAAAGACGGCCCAGCCGGAGCGCAATCGATGGCGAGGCTGAGGGACCAAGCGCGAGCGAAGCAGCTGTTGAGCCCTCGCCTAGTCACGTGAGACCGTAGCAGTGAGGCTCCCAGCCAGCTTAGCGGCGACTAGTGTAAGATAGTGCCGTCCCTGAGGCGCGCAAGTGAGCAACGACGGCCATTTTGGTGGTTGTCAGTGTTGCCAGATTGCCGCTTCTGCGGCCTCACCGCTAACTTTGACGAGGTCATTTGTAAACAGCACTACCGAAGACGCAGCAACACGGCGTCCTCGGACACACTTCTGCAGCTGAAGTGGTGCGAAGAGCGTTATATTTGATGCGTGTTTAGAACGACGCCACCCGCAGCCACAAAGCAGGGAGGACAAGCTGAGACTACCTCAGTTGACCTCCCCATATAAAGGACGCCCCGCCCTTTGCGCTGCCACATCTAACTTTTCCAATAACCAGGAAGTCGCATGCACCTTGCCCCATGGCGACATCACAGACGCAGAAGAGGCAGCCATCGCCCTTGCGGTTGTACAAATCGCTCGCAGTGCCTCTCCTGAATCATCGTAACTGACTCTCAGACCGCCCTGCGAAACATTACGAACGGCAAGTGCAGTCCCCCAGCTGCTCGCATACTACGCACCATCCCCGAGACCCCGCACTTACCTCCCATACGTCTCCTTTGGACCCCCGCCCACTCGGGCCTGGAGGGGAATGAGGTAGCTTATGAGCTGGCCTGCGAGCTCACCAACCAGGCGTCAGATCATCCGGCCACTACTCTGCTCTCAGCACCCCTCCTTAGCTTTCAAGATGTCCTAGCTTACTACAAGGACGCTAGACGCATTTACCCACACCCGCACGCCTCACTCACTCGATACGAAGCGACCACACTACGTCAAATCCAGACGAACACCCTTCCTTCCCCAGCACTGTACAGCAGAATACACCCTAGCTTATACAGCCAGTTCTGTCCATCCTGCGGAGTCTGGGCCAACGTGCAACACATGTTATGGCAGTGCACCACTATGCAGACCGACAATTTTATTCACAACGAATCAGACTGGGAGGCCGCGCTGCTCAGCCCCAATAAGGACATCCAGAAGGCGTTTGTGGCTCTAGCGATCCGTGCGGGACCTCCAGTGCTTCAGCGAGATCCGCCACAGCAACCACCTCCATGAACGGCCCGACCACAGGGGGCCACCGTTGAGTCCAAGCTGGGCTCAACCGCTGACCCTCTGAACACTATCGGGCCACTAAATAAAGTTTTCTCTCTCTCTCTCTCTCTCTCTCTCTCTCTCTCTCTCTCTCTCTCTCTCTCTCTCTCTCTCTCTCTCTCTCTCTCAGTTGACCGACAGAAAACCCATAAACAACAAAATGGCGGTGCCCATGAACCGTCGCAGTGTAAACAAATATCACGTGATGCGAACTGACCAATGATCACGGCGGCGGCACGGAACAATCAGAGAAAAAAGTGCCGTTACTCTGCAACCTAATCTAGTGACCCTAGCTGCGACGCCTCTCCAGAGCGGATCGCGTGGCGTAACGTCACACCCGCTACACTTGCGCTCCGGTGACTCAAGGTCACTCGACGCAATGAACGACCTTGCGTTAAGCTTTCGCTAAAAAAAAATAACAGTTTACTTTGAAAGGGAAGAAAATCGAAGTGATGAGGGCTATCGGATCGAAGCGGATCGAAGCGGCAGTGAAGCCTATGAGGTCGAAGCGGATATATGCCATGCGAAACACCTGACGGCTTTTTAGAGGTCGGGGGCTACAGAATGCTAAGATCTGAGGACGACGAGCGAATGATTCTCACGTCGGTCAGGAAGAACTGAATTCCACTGGAACAATCATACGGTTGCCGTAGATATAAACCACCCAGGGCGCACGCATAGTCACCCACCTCAATTTCAAGTGCACGCTTACGGGCACAGAAACTACCCTTAGTTATCTCAACCTTCCGGCAGATACCAAGCGCTACAGGCTCTCGAGAGCGATTACCACGTGGTGACTATGATAGGAAGAGATATTTACAGAGTTTAGCCGCTAGGCGATGTTTTATAACCTCTGTATTGAGGCATGCAACCTTCGAGAAGGGAAAGGGCTCTGAAGCATCAAGAATGATTACGAATTCCGCGCCCAGTACAGCAAAATGGCCCTACAGCAGGGGCGAACTGATTCCGACGTCCCCTACATAGCGACGCGAACATGAAGTAAGAGACAGCTACTCTCAGCTTTCTCATCCACTTCCCACTCCTGCTCGCACGCAACAAGGTGACGCAGCATAATTTTTCACTCATGGTCAACGCCGCCGACGACGCCGGATTTTCTGCGTCGCAGGGCCCTTAAAGGGACACTGAAGTGATACGTAAACATTGCGGGATTACTAGCGCAAATTATAGTACGGAGTCCCCAGGCCATGTTTCGACCACTCTGGGCGCGTTTACGCGATTTTATTTAGTAGAACAAATAATTAGAAAATGCTGTCCTCCTCTCTTTACGCTCGCCCATTTTCTGTGGCGTTTTCGTGTGACGTCGGAAGGAGCCGAGCTCGCAATTGGCTGCGCTACTGCACGGCTCCCCGGCCTTCAGACAGAGTCAGTCGGCCCAGCCTTTCGTCCGCCGGCCGCCGACGAGTCGTCGCAATTCGTTCGCTCAGTTGAAACGAAGCCAGGACACGTTTGTGAATGAAAGAATGTGCCTTTCTTTACTTGGTTAGCTTGTACACTGTATCTAGCTCCAAGTCAAGGTCACTTCACACAGCGCTGCACAAGCGCACATGCGACGCTTCGCTGACTGGTACGCCAGTAGGAAAATATCTTCAAGGCGGGAGAAGAGTCAGCGAAGTCAATATAGGTACTAAGGAGATAAAATCAACTGACATTTGTACCGTACAGCGTAAAACTAGGGAGCGGGAAGCACTTTTTTGCGCTGGACGAACAAGCACAGCGGCCAGCAGCACGACTACGCATCTGCGAACGCTTTTCCGTCTAAGAAATGCAATTGCTAGACGTGAGATATTGCGGAAACTTGGGGGATGCTTACTGCACGAGCGCAAAACAACAAATAGTCACCTAAGCTGCTTGGAATGCTAAAACTAAATAAAAGTGTAAACTACTTATACATTATATACCTTATATATTCACAACCGGCCGAGCTGGTTCGTGGCCGAGTATTCTGAGGCGCTAGGATTTTTGTTTTGCAAGTCACAAGTTCGAATCCCCGCGGGTGCGTGCTTTTTTTTTTTTTTTAGAAGTTAACTTTTTCGTTTTACGCCGATGTTTTCTATACTGAGTTCACCTTTTTTTGGGCCGCAACGTTCATGGCTCCACGAACTAGTTCACAAAACGCGCGCAGGCTGGCACTGGCGCGCTAGCGAGTTCTCGTTGGCGTGCTGTTGCCATAACCACCGCCTGCTTGCAGGCAGTGGGCACAGGCCAGAATGAACAGACCCTTGGCCTGGTGCGAACACGCTTTTTACGACACAGGCATGAGGGAGGCAAGCTCCAAATATGGGGGAAAGCGCACGACATTTGGGCGTCTGCGGGTACGCGGAGGGCGTTCATGCACTGCGTAGGCCTCGGCTAGTGAATGCTACGATTCCAAGCCGTCCTGGGAGGCTTATCTTATGCATTTTACAGCCGACAATATGGCAGAAGCGCGGTATGATGATTACTGAGATATTGAGAATGCCCATCCAACAACGCCATTGGTTCTGTTTTACAGAACCGAAACCGAAACCGAAACTTGTTTGTTTGCTAACCTTGGGCATCGTCCAATCACGGTGCCCCCTCCTCCCAACGTCACAGCCTTAGTTGGTGCGGCCGCCGCAAACCGCGCATGGTAGTTTTTCTTCTTTCGCGCTTTGTGAAATAATTACCGATTTGTCAACCGGATAAACGATGAAAAGTGTGCTAATTTGAGCCAGTCTACGCAGTGCAAGCAAAAACTGGAGCTTGACAAATTCACTTCAGTGTCCCTTTAATTAGCGCTACGCTATAAAACTTTTATGCCCCGACGTGCAAGGTACAAGCTACCCAAGAGGCTCATTTCTTGCGGGTATTTCCATCGAAATTTGTCTCCTTTAAGTTCGAAAGTTGATAGGCTTTGCAGCAAAGACAGTTCTTACCCGCCTTACGAATGCTGGACGGCGTACATTCGATTCGATACATGTTATCGGCCATCACCCGACTACTACAAGCCCTTGTCGAGATCATAGGTTGTTCATGACTAAACGTACGATATCGACCCGTAAACGTTAAGATTTCGTTTGTAACGCGAAAACACGGAGTCAGCTCGCGAAACGCTTCATATTTGCTTTTTTACCCAAATCAGCAACGTTGACAGTGCAGACGTCATGCCTCCAGAGAGACATGTGTAGGTTCAAGTGCGTCTAAGTAGACAATATCAAGCGAACTCTGCTGCGACCTAAGAAGCTTCAAAATTCTTCACAGGGCAAAAGAGTTATTCCTGGTTTACGACCTGAACAACACATCCGTAACGCAAGGAAAAAACATCTGTTACTGCGGAATTCGCAGCAAACTTTGAAGGGAGGCTCGACTACATTGCGCGATACTGCATTTTTGATCATGCGGTTAACCTTTGCGTCGCAGGCATGAATGAATAAGTAGCAAGAAAAGGTCGCTTTTCGGAATGAGCGACAACCAGCATAACAGTTGGCGACAGATTAGGGGAAACAAGTGTTAGGAAGCACTTTTAACCTTCACCAGGCGAGCGTCGAGAAAACGTCCTTTTGTGCTTTGTTCGCGTCAAATTTTGGAGACGTGGGCAGGAAATTCAAACCACGTTTGGAATTTTGTTTTATCTTGTGGAAACGAAAATAGCTGCGGCATCGTGCAACCCACTTGTGGTAGCAGTCAAAGAGTGCATGGGAAATCAACTCTTAAGCACCCATGCATGAAAGCTAAAAAAAAAAAAAAAAAAAGCCCAGCTTTACTGTCTGAACGTCGCGAACGCTGATGTTGACAGCGAAGCGGTCTGGCCTTCCCTAATCGCAGTGCTAAGCCTCATAGAACTTCTCAAAGTCAGCACATCTATTCCGTTCGCGGCAGTTTATTTTTGCCGTGTTACACTGTTCGCGCCATCTACTGGAACGTCTTGTTACTTTTAAACTTGTAACACTGCCACGAGGAGGCGCTGAGAGCGCTTTTTTTTTGCACAGCGTATTTTTTTTAAAATTTTCTCTCGCAAAAAACAAGCAGCCAGAACAATGCAAATGTCACTTATGTATTGATATCATGCCTCTAATATGCTTAACGTTTCCTTATTACAGCGGAGCTGTTGTTGCTGGCCGTAATATGTGCGGCGTCATCAGAAAACCCCTTGTCCCTAGTTACTCCCGCCGCTTACCGCCGCGTGAGCATTGCAGGCGAGGGCCGCCCAGCGGCAACCCCTTGAGAAACCTTTTTATCTAACGTGGACTCCTCTTATCTTCAAAATGGTGCCGACTGATGACTATTATACTCAATATGTACAGTCTTTGTCAAAATTTTCTAGGCCATGCCGAAAGCGCGCAAGCAGCAAAATAATTCAATGTACAAGCTTACGTCCTGAGCGAGGCTGAAACGTTTTATGCGGGAAAGCTAGCGAAAACACTTTCTTTCTTACTGCCATAAAATAATTTTGTCAAATTTAAAAGTAAACCTTATTTGAATTCCTTGTTGTCCAAAAACCCTATGATTGGCCCTCATGCAAGCGATGAGACTTATAGGGTTGGGGTCCAAACCAATGTATTGAACAGCGTGCTTTGTTGGCGACAACGTGCTAATAGCGCACAACCACGGGACGGTCGTCTTCCAACGCCTCGTGCTACAGAACGCCTCACTCTCTTAAGACACGTGGAGCTTTTGTTTGCAGATAAAAATAGACGGAACCTTTGCCATTCAGGCTTCGCTCAAAACAATGAGTGAACTAATGGTTGCTTCCTGAACATTTTCAGGGGGAAAGCACATTGGCTACCTAGGCTTATTTCGCGTTAACGGGTTGAAGCCTCATTCATGAAGCCTCCTGTATTTTCCAGTTTATAACTACCTTGCGCAAAGGTTGATGTGCAACAGAATGAGGAGGGGCGATGCGGGTATGCGACCGGCCGACGTTTAGGCCCAACGTCTCGCTTCGTGGCCCTTTAACGTCGTCAACCGGTACCCACAGCTCGATGTACGATGAGTGTGGTGTTGCTTGGCACGTTGAAAAGCCCAACCTGAAGGTTACCTAACATTAATCCTTAACTTAAGGCATTAGGCCTAACGACACGCGTAAGGACCGTTTACAACTTGCGACTGGAGCGACCAAAAGCGGCAAAAGTGACATGGTTTCTGTCGCTCTTGTCGCCCGGCATCGCTTTCGTCATGCGACAAGAGCGACTGGTCTTCTCGACCAATTTTTTTCGCCGCCGTCGCGCGGTCACTCTTGACGCGGAAGGAGGAGGCGATATACACCCCGACGACAAGTGCAGAGCATGCCGCAGGGAGAACGGCCACATTCGAGCACATGCTCTGGAACTGCTCCAAACATCCAAGCGAAGCTAACTCAGGACGTATACCGCCACAACTTGAGGAAGCAATGCGGAGTGACAGCAAGAAACGCAACTCCAGGCCGTCCAGCAGGTCATCGAGGCGCTGGCTAGGCAGGAACCTCGCGAGCCGGCAACGGCGAGCGAGGATCCTCGCAGAGCACCCTCCGAGACGACGACGTAGGCCACCTCCGAAGCGTGCGTGCGCACTTTACTGCAGGCACAATAAACACTTCCCCAATCCAATCCAATTCCTGACGCCATATCCGGCCGAACACGCAATCGACATCGGAAATGGCTACAGCGCGTTGCCCGAGAGCGACTGTGGAGATCTTGTTGTCTATGGAAACGCTGATCGACATAACCACAGAGCAACCCTCTATACCAGGGGTCGCATACATTACAAAAATATAAACTTCAGCCTCCGCGATGTCGAAACTCAAGGTAAAGTCTCGTTCCAAGTGAGAGACAATAACAATAAAAGCACAGCTACGCTGTCAGCGTCGCTCGCGTCGCGTGCAAGCGTGAACACTAAGGGTGGCTGTCGGTCCAGTCGCATCAGTCGCTTTTGCCGCTCCAGTCGCAAGTGAACGGGCGTTTATAGTATACTATGTCGTCAAGCTGCGGGTACCGCTTCACGTTGTAAGACCTTAAAGCGAAACATCAAACTACCTCCGGCGCATTCATGACCGTTTCTTCTGTGGCTATAGCAAAATGGCACATAGCCACAGGGCAACCCATACCTGCGGTGGTGTAGAGGACAGTACTTCTAAAACAACAAAATATGCTGCTGCAACGCGCATTGCGGCACGCACTGCCGCCCGCGGTGCGTGCACTATTCAATCAATCAATCAATCAATCAATCAATCAATCAATCAATCAATCAATCAATCAATCAATCAATCAATCAATCAATCAATCATCAATCAATCAATCAATCAATTTAAC